>NW_004444003.1:3073131-3173892 GCF_000243295.1 Trichechus manatus latirostris
CCGGTCCCTGCCTTTCACATAACCTAGCCGCCGCCCGGTCAGCCGCCTGGCGCTCTCCGGCCGGGCCTGCCCTCGGCTCGCCTTCTCGTGGCGAGCGCGTTTTGTCTGCACGTGAGGCGCAGCGGGAGAGGGCCAGGGCGCGCGGGACGCACCGGCAGGGAGTCTGCACGGTCCGCACGCGGGGCACTCCCGCACCATGCTGCGGGCCGGGGCTGGGGCCGGGCGAGGGGCGGGCTCGCGGCAGGGCTCCCTGGCACGCGGCCAGGCTTCGCGGGAGAGACGCGAGCGGGCGATGGGCTAACCCGGGAGGACCCACGGCGGCGGCGGCGACAGCGGCGGCGGGGGCGGGAGCGCGCGCGAAGACCCGGCGGGGCGACTGCGGGCGCAGTGGTGGAGGAGGCGCCGGGACGCGGATGCTCCCTGGTAGGCCACGGGCCTGCGCATCGGGGGCTAATGGGATGCCCGTTTCTGTGGATAAGCTGGTTAAAACCTGAAGTTCCTCGGCTCCCTTGGAAGCGCAAAAAATAAAAGGTAATGTGTCTTTGTTTCCCAGTCGCGATTGCAGGAAGGCAGTTGATAATGCAGCACTTCTGTTTCCATTTTAAAATGCTGGGCTGGTAAAAAGGACATGACATTTTTTCGGTACGGAGGACTTAGAGTAGTATTTTATTTCGCGTATGTGTTACATTTTAAGAATGCAAAACCCACGTGAGACACATACTACATTCTGTTAGACTCCGGCGCACCCCCTCACCCCCCAACACACACACACTTTCCTTCTGGCACTACAGTCACACACTATCTGACTTTACAAAGGGAAAGAGGAAAGGACATTGCTGTAGGCAGAGCCGGCTGGAATTTTTTTTGTAACCATTTTATGGAAATGACAGGGGAGTCCCGTCCTCCAGATGCAGAACATAGCATTTCAGACAAGGGTCGCAGGAGGCAGGCAGCTGATCGCTTGCTGCCTGGGACTGCTAAAATGGACTGCTCTTTTACATTCCAAATGGCTGCAGCAAGTTTGATGCAGAGAAAAAGGGGAGCTGCAAAGGGGAAGGAGAAGAACAGGAGGAAACCCTCTTTCGTACGTGATCATTTAAAAATGACCAAACGCGATGCTTCTGTCATGTAGGCAGCTGCCCAAACGTTCGTACGTATTCAATTTAGAAAAGATTCACCAGTCTTGTACTTTGAAAGCTGTGTGGGCTGCCTGTGTGTAACCAGGGACTCATTTCCTTTTTCCAGTACCTTGTTAGCAGAGTAACTGCTGAGTAGATTCAAGCATATTCTGCGAAATTTCCAAGGGATGGCTGTTCCTAATAATAGCTCTGGCAGTGACTTCTTAATAGACATACTCATTCTGAATGATGCGGCCATGCCAGCCCACGGGAAGCTCAGCTTGCTGAGAAAGGAGATCCAATGCTGTAAAGTACTCCCTGACCTCACCATGAATGGGTGAGTCTCTTCCTCCCCCATGAATGGAACATCCCAGTAGAGGGTGCTACTGCCGTTTCTGGCTTATTTTAGTTCAAATCCTCACAGATTCTGATGAAAGAGATTCTCAGAAAACCTACATAGGCACATTTCTGTTTCTGAGCTGTTCAGGGGCGGCAGCCTATTCAATTTTGCAGTTGCCTCAGCTGTATTTAGGCACCTGGTCAGGCTGATTTGTTCTGGATTTACCTGATTGTGTTTCGAACAGCTGCTCATGCCCCCTACAACCTCAGCATCCTTTTCCAAAAGTCTGACTGCAAGTGCTGTGTGGGAAAGCACCAGTCAGGGATCCCAGGAACAAACTGCTGACTTCATCCAGGGAAGCCACCGCTGACTGGGGAAAGTACCTCAGGAGTTGGATGTGGTAATTTACCCATAATACTTAATGGAACTTAGCTGTGTGTGCCACCTTTAAATTGAACAGCAAAGTGGGTCTTTTGTTTTTGGTTTTTTGGAGGGGGGACACATTTCATTGTTTTGTTTCCTAATCTTTGAAAAATTGCTTCAAGCCCATACGCAGATTTTTGGCCCCATTTATGCTGGAGTCTGACTTGCATCTAGCCAGAAAACCAAATCCTCAAATCAGCAGAAACCTGGTCTTGGTTGTAAAAATGTCACTTGTCCCTTGCAACCCAGATGAGCCACTTGTGGTATGTTTTCTTCTGTTGACTAAGTAATCTATTTAGCTGAGAATAAAGTTTGGGTTTATTTAAGGCATAACAGAAATGAGGGTCCTGTGACAAATAGATTTGAATCCATGTTAGTCTGGGAGGTTAAATAGCCACAGTAATTTAATTGGAGGCAGTATTTGGACATGTGTTGGAATCAACATTATATTGTCTGGCCAGTGAATAGATTTTTACTTACAGAGAGTTTGGAAAGAAGTAATGCCTGGTGTGCAAAGCTGTGTGGGTAGGAGTCTTTTGGAATAAAAAAATTAAACTCTTCTTTTTGCACTAAAGGGGAACAGTTTTAATAGGAATGAGGATCAGAAAATCTCTCCACCCTCTTTTGTTCTGACCAGTTGTGATCTGTTGCTGCTGCTGCTGTATTCTTCTTGGCATTAGTCTTGAACTAATTTTATTAATAAGACTTGTTATTTAGGGCATAGGGCCTGGTTGTAATTTGTAGACATTGTTGCCATGTCCCCTGATAGCCTGGCAGGTGGCTGTTAGTGCCGTTAGCAGTATCTTGTCATTGGGGAAACTGAGACCCTTTGAGGTTCAATGAGTCATTGATTTCATAATTTGTGAGAACTGCATCCCATAGATGCACAATGCTCAGTTTTATGGTAAAGCAAAGTTACTGCTGAAGTCAAAGGAAAAGGGAAAAAATTAGTCCTTTCTTGGGTTCTGGAATTTGGGAGAAAGCTCTGTGGAATAGCAGGTATACAAGCATTGTGAGGGAAAGGACTCTCTTGAGTCAACCCTGATGAGTTGATGGGAGAAGTGTGATTGATTTGTGATGGAAAAGGGAGTAATGAGGTGAAAAGGTCCAGGCAGTATTGTATGGAGGGGATGTGCCTGGCTACCTTTGTCTTCAGATAAGTGTGATGAGGGGTGAGACCCCCTTCAGAAAAGGTCATTACTGACTTTAATGCATAAATATACCACTTGTGCTCACGTTATTTATGCCTTTGTGTGGGTGTGTGGAGAATACTTATAGTTCTATTCGCACACGTCCTGCAAGCCATATGTTTATCTGTGATGAGCTACATTTAGCCAGACACACTGAATGACTGAAAATTCAATAGGGTACCTTCAAACCTCTGACTTTGTTCTTAGACATTTTTGCATATGCAAATAATTGTTTAAAAAATAAAGAAAAGGAACAATATAGCTTTTGGAAAATTTCTAGTTAAATATGTCAAAATGAGAAATAGGAATGCTAACAGTTCAGTAGCTTATGAAGTTATTTTAAATGACTTTGTACACAGTATCAGAATGTATGTCTGGTGTAAAAATGGCATGGTAGAGGCATCTGACCTCCTCGTCTAACTTCACAAGGGGGGAGGAGAACCATTATCAGCATTAGCCCAGAGCTGATTCCTATGGAGTGGAGGTCAGACATACCTCCTCTCTCCAACCTTTTGACCAGTTCTGACACCAGCCATTCCTCCCATGGCACTCTCTACTCCTCTGCTGGGTTTAATAATTTGTTGCAGTGACCACACAGAACTCACAGACCATACTCACAGTTCTGGGGTTTATTAGGGAAGTAACAGGTTACAATTCAGGATCAGGAAGGACTCAGGATGCAGTTCTTCAGTCAGGACAGCTTCTTGGCCGTGTCCACAGACAGACCTCTCTCTGGTCCTCGGCATCTCAGCCTCAGCTCCTCGGCCTGGCCTCTGCCCTGCTATCGCAAGTGTTACAAAGCTCTTTAGTTCTGCTGGCAAGTGCCTGGAGGCACCCCACTCTGCCAGTAAGCCTCAGCCCCAAGGTGCTCCACTCTCTCATTCCGTGGGTCAGCAAGCTTAGCTCTGCCAGCAAGTGCGCAGAGGCACCCCACTCTGCCAGCAAGACTCCTGCCCAAAGTCGCTCAGCTCTTTGGCTCTGTAGGTCAGTAAGCCAAGCTCCGCAGACAAGTGCCTGGGCACCCCACTCTATCAAAGCCTCCTGACCAAAGGCACTCAGCTCTCTCACTCCGTGGGTTGGCACACCCACTGTAGCCACCTCACTCCATGGGCCGGGAAGCCCACTGCACCATCTTGCCCTGATCTCCTGGTTCTCCTGCTGCCGTTTCTAACCATCTGGTGCCATCTCTAATGTTACAGCTTTCTCTCTGCCTCTTGGGTCTTGGAGGTTCTTAACACAAGGACCCCAGGTCCAAAGGATGCACTCTGCTCCCGTCTTTTCTTCTTGGTGGTAGTGCGGTCCCCTTTTTCTGCTTCTGGGATAGCTCATTTTAAACCTCGCAGGATGGCAAAACTGACCAATCCCCTTGTTAGGGTTCTATACACCTTATTTGCATAGTCCCACCCCCACAAGAGTGCCATACACCTTATTTGTATTATTAGCAAGCTATCCAGTCCCCTTGGTGGGTCACAAGCACCTTATTTACATAGTCTTACCTGGTCATTTGGTGGGAATTATAAGACCGTGGCTAGAAAGGCCAAGTAAAAGTGATCTATCACACCACATCTGGATTCACCAGTGACTTTAATTCGTGTCTTTTATTTTTTGTATATCACCTGATGTATCAATAAAATTTATGACAGAAGTTCTCTGTTTAGGTTATTCGTTGTGAAAAGTTCCAGCAGCTCAGTCAGAAGTGATTTTGGGGGCCTCCTAGAAAGAGAAGCAATGGAGTAACAATCTTCCAATGATTATTCACCCTAAGTTCTAAAAACTATATTCCTCTTGAGCTAAAGAAGGAGCAAAAGAGGAGCCACCATAACTTAACAGGGTCAGCAGGTAACTCTGGCCCACATCCCCACATTAACCGCCCCAAGGACATGGTGGTGATCCATTTACTCCACCTTGCCCATTTCTGATTCTTTGCTTTCCTTTACTTTCTGAAAATGTATTTAATGGAACAAAAGAAGATACTGGATGCTTCTGAAATGTCTGGAGTTGGAGTGAGGAAAAGGAGGAAACGGGATCATTCTATTGGTTATATAGGATATATAGATGTTGTTGTTGGGTGCGGTCAAGTCAATTCCAACTCATAGAGACCCCATGTGACAGAGTAGGACTGCCGCATAGGGTTTTCTTGGCTGTTATCTTTGTGGAAGCAGATTGCCAGGTCTTCTCCTGTAAAGCCACTGGATGAATTCGAACTTACAACCTTTTGGTTAGCAGCTCAGTGCTTTGTGCCACCAGGGCTGCTTAGGATATGTAGATACGTTCCTGCAATGAGAAAAATCAAAGAGTCTTAAAGTATCTGTCAAAAGCGTCCACTAAAAATTTGACCTGTGGCAGAAGGTGAGATTTGAGTGTTTTATTTTGTGGTGTTCTCTGCCCCCCCACCCCCCGCAAGATATTTAACCTCAAGAGCTGGTATAACAGCTCTTGGAACTCCAGGCTGCAGAGTCTTACTATTGCACACAAAGGCCTGCTGGTTTCACTACTCTGTTCTGCAAGAAGTTTTCTGAGTCAGCGTAAATCCAGTTCAGCAAAAACACTCTCCACAGCAGTTTCCTTTTAGTTCCCTAAATCCATCAGGGCCCACCTTTTCCTCTGCCCTATAGGATCAGCATGCCTTTTTCTTATAGGGAATAATTTAGACACACCCTAATATTTGAGGCAGCCAGTCCTGCTGCCAGTAGCATTATCCCCAAATAACATCCTGCCTCTCTTACTGTCCAAGAAGATGATGAGTGCTGTTGTTACAGTTTAGGAAACAGAGCTTCAACCCAGTTTGAACTCCTGCTGAGAATTTGCATTTCCACCCCAAATATACTGAATTAGAATCTACATTTTCACAAGATCCCCAGTTGATTCTTATGTATAATAAATCTTGACAACCACTACTCTGCTATTGGTTCTCAGAATTGGTCCCTAATCAGCAGCATTAGCATCTCCTGGGAACTTGTTAGAAATGCAAATTGTATTAACGCTTATTTTGGGGTACTAGTAAGTTTGTGTTTGTGTGTGCATGTGTGTGCGTGTATTTTCAATTTTTAATTGTATGAGTGGAAATTAAGTATTCCCCCGTCTTCGTCATCTAGTGCTGCTATAACAGATACCACAAAGTGATGGCTTTAGCAAAGAGAATTTATTCTCTCACAGTCCAGTAAGCTACAAGTCCAAATTCAGGGCATCAGCTCCAGGAGAAGGCTCTCTCTCTCTCTGTCAGCTCTGGAGGAAGGTGCTTGTGATGCATCAGTCTTCCCTTGGTCTGAGAGCATCTCAGTGCAGGAACCTCAGGTCCAAAGGACGCACTCTGCTCCTGGCACTGCTTTCTTGGCGGTGTTGAAGTTCCCATGTGTCACTGCTCACTTCTCTCTTTTATATCTCAAAAGAGATTGGCTTAAGACACTATCTAATCTTGTAGACATCATCAGTATAACTGCCGCTAATCCATCTTACTACGTCGTAGTGATAGAGTTTACAACACATAGGGAAATCACGTCAGATTACCGAATGGTACACAATCATACAGTACTGGGAATCATGACCCAGCCAAGTTGACAGATATTTTTGTGGGGCACAATTCAATCCATGACATGCCCCAAAAGAGAAATGCTTTTCTCTTTGAAGATGGAAATTACCACTAAGAATAAAAATCATGAATGCTGGAAAGTAATAGAGGAATGTGAGGGATGTGGTTCAGCTGAGTGGCTTTATTACTGGCAGATAATCAAGAAGAAATGAGCTAGTCGCCTCAGTTTGAACTGAATGAGTAACCCCTCCGCAGATTTACCAGCATAACGATAATTCATAGGTGTAGTTTGTAGGATCTAGCTTGTTAGAAAGCCCAGTCTCTATCGTGCGCCATATTTCCTGGCTTTATTTGTTTTTAAATTGGAGCTCTGGCCATTTCATGATTCAGTGCAAGAAGTTTGTTGTCCACAGTCTAGAACGTATCTACCGCACCCTTCACCCTAATTCTGACTATACTCACATGCTCCTTCTTACTCCTACCTCATTAGGAATTATTTGCCAATCCATGGTTACTACATACTTTCTGGGCACTTAATGCTGACTACATCTGCCCCTGCTATTAATGATGAGCAATTTGTATATCCTTGTTAAACAAGTCAGTCACTGAGTGGATTTATCCTACCACATTCCAATATTGATTTATTTAGGTTTGCTTGTTGTTGTTAGTTGCTGTTGAGTCGATTCCAGTCGATTCGGACTCGTGGCTCCCCCATGTGTGCAAAGTAGAACTGCTCCATTGGGTTTTCAAGGCTGTGACCTTTTGGAAGCAGATCGCCAGGCCTGTCTTCCAAGCCACCTCTGGGTAGGTTTGAACCACCAGCTTTTTTCGCTAGTAGTGAAGCACTTAACCATTTGCGCCACTCAGGCACACCTTTAGGTTTCACCGGAAACACCCACTGACCTAAGGAGTAATGTGTTAGGTCGTCCCGTGTCTAACCATCTCTTGTTCTGTGCTGTGGCGCGGCCCCTTTCTTGGTTGGCAATGCCTTGGCAAGGTTAGGATGAGCAGTCGATACTAACGCAAAATACTAAGACTTCTAGCAGTATTTATCACCTAATATTAGCCAAAACCTATCCCCCCCTCACTTGAAGATATAACTCCAGAATTTCCATCAGAATCAGCTTGTTCTGGCGACCCAGACTTCTTTGCAGGGCTCTTGCCTTTGTCCTTACTGTATGAGGAATGCATGAAAAAAATGGCGTGTAACGGGGAATTAGATTGATAATGCATGACAGTGAATGGAAATAATAACCGGAGAGTTGCCAGGCTGTGCCATTCATAACCATAAAATGCACAATTATGCTCTCGCCACATGCCTATGAAGAAGTATACAGATGTGAATAAACCCAAACTAGGAAACCAAATAGTGTGGAGCCATCTGGACCGAGGCGGTACCCCTGCAAACTGAACTGGGGAGTGTGGGGCTGGCTCACCCATTTCTCTGCTTCTGCTGAGTACCTCCAATAAACAGCCAATATTTATTTCTCCATTGTCCAGAGAGAGAGCAGAAAGAGGGGAGGGTGATGAAGACAGGAACCAGCCGTGGAGCGGAGCACAATGGAGAGTAGTGTTCTGCTTTCTCAATCCCCTTTTATTGGGATGGTTGAGTGTTTTGTAACAGAAGAACTACAGAGTGACCAGTAGCACAGATGTAGCCTGCAGGTCTTGGCAGGAGGGAAGAGGCATGTGCAGAAGGCCTCCAGGACAGCCGTAGTAGCAAGGGCTGCACGGCACATTAAATTATCAGTGCAATCTATGAACCATGTGCATATATAATTTGGGGCTTATCAATCAAGGCAGACCTTTTAGATGGATGGAATTTTAGGAATGAAAGAGGCTATGTAGTTTTACAAATGTAGAGTTGCTTGCAGATGTTAAGAGACCCTGCCAGGGTCTTAGCTGCAGAGCCAGGCTGGAGTCCGTGGCTCCTCACCTGGATTTTCATGGTGCAACACGGCGTGGCAAACAGAGTGGCACCGTAGAGTCATCTAGCCCTGCGTTTGACTTCTGGCTGTGGCTCTGCCACTTCCTAGCTTTGAGGCCTTGGGTGAATTACTGAATCTCATTGAGACTCAGTTTTCTCACTGGTAAGAAAAAACTACATTCACTGAATCAAGTAAGGTAATACTGTGAAGCACCGAAGACTCAGAAAAATGAGTGACATGTATTAAAGCTGCATAACAATTTTGTGTTTGGTTCTCCCTCCCCTCCACACAATTTGGCTTTTTTTATGGCACTGGGAGACTAAACAATGTTAACTTTGGGGTGTATTTGTAACATACTGGGTGTAAGAGGGACTGTATGTGCAAGTAAAGCTCCTACTGAAATAAATGGTACAGCCTCACTTGCAATACTGGAATGAATTTTATAAAGAGAAAATGTTGTTGTGTGCCATCGAGTCAATTCTGACTCATAGTGACCTTTATGACAGAGTAGAACTGCCCTGTGGGGTTTCTTAGGCTGTAATCTTTACAGGAAGCATTCCTGGTGTAGCAGTGGTTAAGCACTCGGCTGCTAACCAAAAGGTCAGTGGTTGGAACCCACCAGCCACTCCACGGAAACAAAGATGTGGCAATCTGCTTACTTAAAAATTTACAGCCTTGGAAACCCGTTGGGGCAGTTCTCCATCCTACAGGGTCACTATGAGTCAGAATCGACTCGACAGCAATGGGTAGTAGTAGCAGCACTAATTCTTATGGGAGCAAATCACTAGGTCTTTTCTCCTGTGGAGCGGCTGGTGGGTTTGAACCACCAGCCTTTCAGTTAGCAGCAGATTGCCACTAGGACTCCGTAGAAAGTAGCATAAGGGGAGCAAATGTTATTTCTGCAATTTCGTTAATGTCACGTATGTAGGGTTCTACAGGTAAGGGCATCACCCTAGCAGTCTACTTTGTTGGGAATGGGAAGGCTTATCCAGAGTGGCAGTCAGCAGGATGGAGTAGAGAGATTCCTAGAGGTGAAAGGGGGTGAGGGTAAATAGTAAGGAAGCCCAGGGCAGTACTGCTGTGTCAGCGAGTCTCCACTGAGTCCGGGAACATTAATACGGCGAAGGGTTGGTTGGGGGAGGGAAGAAGATGAAGGAATATGATTTTTGCCTTTGTACTGTACCTTTCTAAAATTCTTCAGTTTTCTGAAGTGATCAGAAAGCTCTTAGGGCTTTCATCTTGAAAAATTCTAGAATAGAAATAAAAATTGCCAAGGTTACGTCAATTAATGGTAATGCTGTCCTTTTCTTAACGACAAAGGCAAAAATCCAGTCACTGAATAATATTCTCTAGTTACATCCCATTCATGGACATTAATTAGGAAGATTTTCAATTCTTGTTTTTTTATTTATTTATTTATATTTTACCCAAGTAGTTAATGCAGTACGTTAATGGCAGGGATAAGCCGAGAACTGAGTCTGCTGAATGCTTGTTGGAGGTGTTTTTTTTCCCCATTGCTCCAACCACTCAACCACTCTGAAAATATTGGAATGTTTTCCTTGTTGTATGAGAATCAATGTGCCAATTTGCATACTGTTTATCAAAAATTATATCAGTACTTAATAACCTGCTAAGTGTGGTATAAAATAAATCGGAATGAGAGATGGTCCTCCTTTCAATGACAAAATCAAAAAGCACACACAGTCATTAGAATAAAAAGCATTAAACAAATTTAAAAACAAGGGAAGTATTTATAGAACATTGTATCCACATCCAGGCAAAGATATATTTTAGGCAAACCCTAAGGGAGAGTTTATGGACATCCTTTGCCTAGACAGGGTGGACAGTGTCTGTCATTTTATGCAGAAATTATAAGCTGGTGTTTGCTTTTAGTTCCTTCCTTTCTTTATTGTGGAAAATATGGTTTCTACAGCCCGCAAGAATTTAGTTTGTCTGCTGTGCTACTCCTAAATTGTAACTTAGTTGATAGAGATTTTGTGCTATTTAGGTATGGAGATTTTGTTGTTGTTAGGTGTTGTCAAGTCGGTTCTGACTCATAGAGACCCTATGTACAATAGAACGAAACACTGCCCAATCCTGCGCCATCCTCACAATCATTGCTATGTTTGAGCCCATTATTGCAGCCACTGTTTGTCAGTCCATCTCTTTGAGGGTCTTCCTCTTTTTCACTGACCTTCTACTTTACCCAGCATAATGTCCTTCTCCAGCGACTGATCCCTCCTGATTACATGTCCAACCATCCTCCCTTCTAAGGAGCATTCTGGCTGTACTTCTTGCAAGACAGATTTTTTCGTTCTTCCGGCAGTCCATGGTATATTCAGTAGTCTTTTCCAACACCATAATTCCAATGCACCAATTCTCTTTAGTCTTCCTTATTTACTTTCCAGCTTTTACATGGATATGAGGCTATTGAAAATACCATGGTTTGAGTCAGGTGCACCTTAGTCCTCAAAGTGACATCTTTGCTTTTTAACACTTTAAAGGGGTTTTTTGCAGCACATCTGCCAAATGCAAGACGTTGTTTGATTTCTTGACTGCTGCTTCCATAGGTGTTGATTATGGATCCATGTAAAATGAAGTCCTTGACAACGTGAATCTTTTCTCCGTTTATCATAATGTTGCTTATTGGTCCAGGTGTGAGGATTTTTGTTTTCTTTATGGTGAGGTGCAATCTATGCTGAAGGCTGTAGTCTTTGATCTTCATCAGTAAGTGCTTCAAGTCCTTTTTCAGCAAGCAAGGTAGTGTCATCTGCATATCGCAAGTTATTAATGAGTCTTCCTCCAGTCTGTAATAATTAATCTATAATTTCCAATTTGCAAAGATATTCACATACTGAGAGAGTAGTAACCAAAATATAGTACCTTATTTCCTATATACCTAGATTCCTCCTTTTTTCTTGCTGGTAGAACTGACCTCACACCCCTGGAGAATTGACAAAACTCAACTGAAAAAACTCCGTAAAATCTAAATTTTATACTGTGGCTTTTGGTTTTATGTTGGAGGAAGTAAAAAGTCAATATGTGAGCATCCATGATCTTGTTGGTATGTAGGAAAAGTGGAATTGAGGAAGTTCAAGTTACTGCATTCTCTCCCTGTTGACTAGATGTTGTTATTAGGTGCCCTCCAGTTAATTCCAATACATGGCGACCCCGTATTGTGAAGAGTAGACTGCTCCATAGGGCTTTCAAGGCTATGACCTTTTGGAAGCAGATCATCAGGCCTGTCTTGTGAGGTGCCTTACTGGGTGGGTTTGAACCACCAACCTTTCGGCTAGTAGTCGAGCACTTAATCATTTTCACCACTAGGGATCCACTGAGGTTGAAGATAGCATACTGCATTTGCTCAGCTGACCCCTTCGCATCAGACCCTCATTACGTGAGGTTGTCAGACTAGCTTTGAAATGACTGATTCTTTGCTTGGCTACTTACCAGTTTTCCCTAAATACTCTTCCTAAAGGAACTTCACTCTAATAGCATTGCAGAGTTCACAAGTGCTTTGCTGAATTTCCCTTTTTTATTATGAGTTGCACCTTGGCTTTTTGATTACTTGTGTTCCTCTTCCTCCTTAAAGCTTAAAAATAATTGTCCTGTGATAACTGACTCACCGCATGTCTGCCTCGTTCTTTAAACTCTTCTGCACCTAGCTTTTAAAATTAAATTTCTGCAACTCCTTGTTCATATATTTTCTTCCCAGATGTTTTCTGGAGTGAGGTGTCCTCTGCCACTATAGTAGGTCAGAGGCTCCTCTTTCTTCCCTGGGTTATTATAAAATCATCACAACCCTTATCCACTTCTTCCTACTCCAGTGCCTAAATTATCTACGCCCACACACACCCACACCCACACACACACACACACCCACACCCACACACACACCCACACACCCACCCACACACACACCCCAGAGCCTCATCTCTCTACCCACTCCTCCACTCCTCCCTTTCCTGCAGACCACGCTGCTATGGATGAAATAAAAAGCCCATTACAATCTAGCGGCTTCTTTTTCTTAAACTTCTTCTCTTACATTATCCTGCACACACATAGCCGTTGCCTTTCTCTATGCACATTTGATCTTTTCTGGAATGTAGCATTTTGCAAAGGCTCATCCTTCAGATTGAGATACCCCTCCCATCCCTTCTCTACTCAGGACACACCTACTCATTCTTTAAATCCAGCCTCCAACATTACCTTATCGTGTTCCTCCAAGAAGAATGAGTCTTCCTCCCTTATTCTCCCAAAGTCTTCTAGCCAGAACTCTGTTACAGTTCTGTCTCATAAATTGTAATTACCTGTTTACATATGTCTCACATTATAGCTTTTTAAGGGAAAGGACCATGTCTTCTTAGATTCCCCAGAACCTGACATTATGCCTGACATTTGGGAGGTACTCAGAAATATTAATGAGTAATTAATTGTCATGTGTTGCGTTTGTCATTTCTTTTCTTGTTTACATATATCTAGAATTTTTTTTTTTATTTTTTTTAATTTTTTACTGCTTAAGCCTAGTGCCCTGACCTGGTGGTCAGCTCTTCTCTTTCTGCTTTTCAGCTGGTACTTCTCTCTCTGCATGTTTCTGTGTCAAAGGGTAAGAGAATAAGGATGATGCAACACAGCTATTGTCCTTTAAGTGGAAGGATTAGCTTTGAAAACTCAAGCTGGTAAAATGGCAGGAAGTATCTGAGCACCACAGGTTCATTCGTTCATTCACCCACTCACTCAGTCATTCAACACATACGTATCGCCATGCCTCTCATGTGTCAGAATGTGTCAGTGAATGACACTGACAAAAATTCTTGTCCTCAAGGAGCTTGCATTCCAAGAGGATGAGGCAGACAATAAACATAAATAAGTGAAAATAATAATAAACATAAGTAAATTGTACAGTGTGCTAGAAGGTGGTAATTGCTACAGAGAAAAATAAATTAGAGGGGATGGCAGGATGGGAAGAGTGACAAGTTTGCTATTTTTTAAAAAGTGGTTTATGGAAAGGTAGTATTTGAGCAAAGATTTGAAGGATATGAGGAAATGGGATCTGGGGAGAGCATTCCAGCCAGAGGAAAGAGCTAATCAAAGGCCCTGAGTCAGGAGCATGACTGTAACATTTAGGCAAGAATAAGGAGATCAGTGTGGTGAAACCAACTGAGTGGGGGCAGTGTGTAGAGGTGGGATTCACGATGGCCTTGAAGGCTTCTGCACTGGGGGGATGGGGAGTGCCATGATCCCCCTGGGGCTGCACCGGGATCACTTGGTGCTGTGTGGAGGTGAGACTGCAAGGCAGGCAGAGATGGAGGCAAGGGCGCCAATTAGGTGTTTATTGCAAGAATCCAGACAAGTGATGAAAGTAGTAGCCATGGTTGTGGTAAAATATGTTCAGTTTCTGGATATTATGAAGATAGAACCAACGAGATTTTCTGGATGAATGGATGTAGGTTGTGAGAGAGAGAAAAGTCAAGGATGACTCCAAAGTATTTGGCTTAAAGAATGGAAAATGAAGATGGAAAGATGGAGTTGCCATCACCATCTGAGAAGAGAAGGCCGTGGGTGGAGTTGGTCTGGGGTAGAAGATAGATCAGGAATTCAGTCTGGGACATGGCTCAATTCGAGATGTTTAATGGATGTCCAAGTGGAGATGTCCAGTGGGCAGTTTCATAGATGATTATATACAAACCTGGGTAAAGGAAAAAGACCAGACTGGAGATACAAAGTTGGGATTCCTGTATAACCAAAACCAGTTGCCTTCAAGTCAGCCTCGACTCGTGATGACCCAGTGTGTGTCAGAGTGGAACTGTGCTCCATAGGGTTTTCAGTGGCTGACTTTTTAGAAATAGATCACTGGGCCTTTCTTCTGAGGAGCCTTTGGGTAGACTTGAACCTCCAACATTTCAGTTAGCACCACCCATACATAGATGATATTTAAAGCGCCAAAGACAATTAACTCAGTGGTTCAGTCCTGAGAAAAATTGTAAGCAGCAAACTTCAAATAAAAAGAATATAATTTATAAAAATGAAGTAATTCCTCAAATAGTGAAGAACTCTGTTGAGATGTGCTGTTGCACAAATTGAACCCTCCATAGTGTTCTACTGATGTTGTATTTTTGATATGCAAAATGAGTGAATCTCTCATACTTTTATTTTAAAGATATATTGACATATAATTGACATACAATAAACGACACATATTTGAAGTGTATTGTTTGCTAAGTTTTGATGTATGTCTACACCCATGGAACCATCACCACAGCCAAGAATTTTAACTCCATACTTTTAATCAGTCATCTTTACTGAGAATCTTTTGTGTTTAAAGCTCAGCGCTAGACATTATGAAGGATATAAAATATAATCACTGTTCCGGCCTCATGTATTTGTTCCAGTTTAACGTTCTGGCTTCATTTATGCTGTTATCTCGTCACAAACTCAGTCCCAGGTGTTTCATGTGGTTTGGTTACCAAAGGTTTAGTAGGACACTTGTGAACTGTTGCCACCAGCATTACTGATTAAATCAAGGAGACAAGATGAGAACCCTGCCATCTTTGAATCAGCTCTGATCTCGGCAAAAACATACTCCTCGTTCTTTCTTTCATGGAAACAGCCCAAACAATAGGCTCAGTTTCACCCTTTTTTTTTTTTTTTTTTTCCTGTGGGTAGTCAACACAATAATTATCTCCTGAGGAAAGCTTTGAGAAATCGTTCTGTGTCCAATTAGAATTTTTGATTTGACTAACAGAAAGATACGACATAACATCTTTATTTCTGTAACTGCTTGCTAATGATAGGCACCCTGGATATTTTTAGAACTCCCGTTTACCATGGCCAGTGCTTTTTAAGGGCCTGCATCATTTCCTGTCACAGCATGTCCACAGAGAGACTATGGAGAGAAAAGGAGGGAATAAAACCTTTTTGATTTTGGAGTCCTCTCCCTCCCCCTTCTCACCCTTCTCCACTTCCCTTTCTTTCCCAGCCTGATTTCCCTACCTCCATTTTTCTAACTTGTTATTGGGCAAGGAATAGAACGGCTCAGTGGCAACCTGTCTACTCTATGGAGCCTGCTGCAGCGGAGCTGAGCTCCAGGAGTGTGTGCAGTTCTCCAGGCGGCGTTGGAGTCTGGGGTGGTTCATGGAACCTCCCACAAGATGAATGGAGGGAGGGCTCTGCCAGCACAGTTTGTGCAGCAGTGAGAAGTCCCTGCCAGCTACGCACCGGCAGAATCCTTTCCAAAGATCTCGGTTATGTAAACATCGAGGCGGCAGCCTCCAGCCCAGATTGACTGCCCTGTACAGATGTCAAAGGTAGCTGTAAAAGCTTTCCATAATGTAAGCAGTGCAGGTTCCAAAGCTCTCCCTGCAGTTTTTATGGGGGGAGGAGAGGCTTGCTTTCTACCTCCTGGAACGGGGATAGGGCTGATCACCCAGACACCCAGACAGGACTGGTAGTTTTCCAGCTCTGGAGCACCCATCTGCCTTGGGTCGGCTGTGTTCTTGTGACACTGGAAGTTTGGTCTGATGTAAGCAGGAGAGTCTCCTTCCAAGCCTGGCATGACTTGTTAACTGAGCACATGGCCCCTGGGCTTGGGCTCTTAGGAGATAATGGCTGATTCGGATCAGGTGCAGATTCTGCTGAGGCAGGCGGCCTGGCAGGCCATAGCATTTCCTTCCCCAGTTGCCCTCAAGTCAATTCCAGCTCATGGCAACCTCGTGTGTGTATGAGGGTAGAACTGTGCTCCATAGGGTTTTCGATGGCTGATTTTTCGGAAGTCGAACCTTTCAGTTAGCACTTTCACCATTTGCACCACTCAAGGCTTCAGATTACTTCCTTAGGTGGAACCATTCTCCCATTATCCTTCAAGAGCCACCAAAGACCTAAGGGTGGGATTTGAAAAGCTTGCAGATGATCTACGAAACTATTTCCTGCACCAAACATCCCAGAGACAATGGAGAGTATGCCTGTAGTGATACACAAAGAGAATTGTTTGTGGGAAGGAAAATGCATTCCCAAACAAGTCTTATCTATGTAGCAAAACGCTCCTGCTACTCACTGAACATAGTTTCATGTCAGTTCTACCCAACGTGTGGTCACATAGGTATATAAACTACAAAGAATGCATGTGTTCCTGAGCCTGCAATGAAAGTGTGTTTGGGGATATATTTCTACATGGTGGGCAAATTAACATATCTCATTGAACACAAGTTATATGGTACTTATATTGCATAATTGCCCTTAAGATGATATATAAGAATATGTTATTTAAATACGTATTTATTTAGTTAGGTAAAAAATGTATTGAGTGCCTGTGTGACAGTCACATCATTATGTTTCAATCAAACACATATATCATCTTATTGCCGATAAAATATTTACAATAGAAATGTGATAATTACTACATAATAAGACCCATAGTTGTTAATAGTAATGTGTTCCACCCCAATGATTACAATATAAGCAAAAAAATAAAAATTTAAGATGACATATTTGATTAGACATTTGAGCAAAATAACCAAATTCGTGTTACCAAAAAATGTCATTGAGAGTCTTAGTTATCAAACACGAGTTGTCTCCCAAACCAACAACAGACGTGTGTAACCATTCTATGACAGCATGATATTTTAAATAGCGTATATTTGATTGTTGTTAGCTGCCATTGAGGGGTTTTCGACTCATACTGCCTATGTGACAGATTAGACCTGCCCCATAGGATTTTCTTGGCTGTAATCTTTACGGAGGTAGATCGCCATGTCTTTCCTTTGCGGAGCCACTGGGTGGGTTCAAACCGCCAACCTTTCGGTTAACAGCTGAGCACTTACCCGTGGTGCCACCAGGGCTCCTTTACACAGTTATAAAAGAGAAATTGGTAGGAAAAAGGAGTAAAGAAATGGATATGTGCGTATCAGTCTGTAGTGCAGTATTTTAGTCTTCTGAAGCAGTAAATGTATGTTGTGAATATTTCATTAAACTATGTGTAATGTTGTAACAGTACATTACAAGTAAGCCTGTCCATTGTAGAATGAATATATTTTCTTCAAATACTTGTTTATATGTATGTGCATATATATGCCTGGAGTCCCTGGATGGTGCACAGATTAACACGCTTGGCTTCTAACCAAAAGGTTAGAGGTTCAAGACCACCCAGAGGTGACTTCGAAGAAAGGCCTGGTCTATCTACTTCTGAAAGATCAACCATTGAAAACCCTCTGGAGCACAGTTCTACTCTGACACAACATGGGGTTGCCATGAGTTGGAATCAACTGAACAGCAACTGTGTGTTTTTTGTTTTGTTTTGTTTTGTTTTTTTACATATATTCAAGTCATATATGTCATAGCTCACTAGTGGAAAGAACCTTAGAGTGTAGCTGTCCCAACTCTTCCTGAGTTGAATAATACTTTCTGTATCATCTCTGGCTAGCAGTTATCTGGCCCTGCTTGACCCCTTGGAGCAACCCATTCCATTCTGAATAACGATGCTTGTCTGAAAGTTCTTTCTATTGAATTCAAATGTGTGTGTGTGTGTGTGTGTGTGTGTGTGTTTTGGTCGGGGGGACTTCTATCCATTGATTCTATTTCTGCACAGTACAGCAAAATATATGTGTACTTTACTTTCTTATTATAGCACATCAAATTAGCATCCCTTTTCACTCACAGAAGTATCTTGGTGTGGACAATAGATTATACAACCACCCTACCACGAAAGCCTTTTATATCTAGGCTACATAATCAATTTCTTCTATCAGTCCTGAGAAGCTATGGTTTCCAAACCCAGTCTGGTTACCCTTATTTGGCCTCACTTCAGTTTTGTTTGTTTCCCACATAAGATACATGGAGTCCCTGGGTAGCTCAAGTGGTTAAGAGTGCAAGTACTAACCCAAAGGTTGGTGGTTCTAATCCACCTAGGGCACCTTGGAAGACAGGCCTGGCGATCTGCTTCCAGCAGATCATGGCCTTGAAAACCCTATGCAGCAGTTCTACTCTGCACACATAGGATCTCCATGAGTCAGAATTGACTCAGTGGCAACTGACAATAACAACATAAGGTATGGGACGCAGAATTGAACACAGATTTCCAGAAATGGCTTAACAGCCCCCCCACCCCTGAGGTGCCTTGGTAGTAAGGTCTGGTGATCTGCTTCCAAAAGGTCACAGCCTTGAAAACGCTCGCGCACACATGGAGTCACCATGAGTCAGAATCAACTCAGTGGCAGCAATAACAACAGAGTGTAGGCAGCCTTTTATTTTCTTTATTTAGAATGCTGTATTTCTAGCATGTGAAGTTATAGTAGGATACATCATAAATAATGATCCCAAGTTTTAAAATTTGAATTTACCATCTACACCTGTCAGCTCTTTGTCATCTGTAAATTTGATAAGCATGTCTCCTGTGTCTTTTAACAAATTGTGTTGGTGGGGAAATAGATATATATATAGAAAGACAGCTTATATTTTAGTACCACTGTACAGTTTTCCAAGTGCTGTCAAGTATATCTTCTTAGGCACTGAGCCTCAATGTCCACTGTTAGAGCCCTCTTTCCATATTTCCCTCGTCTCTGTATTAGTTAGGATTAAATTTATCTGAAAAAGTTTCCAGTGGCTACATACTGATTTGTGAGTGATTTAGCCTTCCTGACACCATTGGGTATATGGTTGCTCCTCATTCTCTGCTATCATAAACAGGGTCCCCAGCTGTGTTTCTTACTGTTCCCCCCACCCCTCTATGCTCCAGCTCTAGTGCATAGCTGAAGCTTCCAGAACATGCCATACTCTCTCCCATTCCAGGCCTTCTTGCATCTTACTGCCTCTGCTGGAAGTCCCATTCTTCAGATATCAGTTCTGTACATGAGTACTGACCAGTCCCCCAGGTATGAGTTAGGTCTCCACCTCACCTTGCCATAGCGTCTTAGACTTACCCTTGTTGCCACACTGATTGTACTATAATTGCCTGTTAACTTGGCTATTTCCTCTGTTGGACATAGAAATTCCCGAGTATAGGGACAAAGTCTTGTTCGTCATTACATATCTAATAAGATGGCTAACCAAAAAAATCAAACCAGCTGCCATCGGGTCAATTCCAACTCAGTGACCCTATAGGACAGAGTAGAACTGCCACATAGGGTTTCCAGGGAGCAGCTGGTGGATTTGAACTGCTGACCTTTCGGTTAGCAGCCGTAGCTCTTAACCACTGCGCCACCAGAGCTCCAATGTCTGGCATATAATAAATGCATCATAAATATTTGTTGCATGAACACACATTATGGTTGACATTATTATATATAAACGTTTAATCTCATTTATCTTATTTTATTAGGATATATTCCTGGGAGAAAAATTACTGAGTCAAAGGATATAAACTTTTTAGTATTTGAGTTTTGTTTCTTTCCTATAAGGTGCTAGTGGTCTTCTAATTAATTTGTAAATAGTGAAAAATGATCTAATAGTTAATCTAAATTAATAATTTATAAATATCTAAATATTATCTAAATTAATAATCTACAAATAGCTAGTAATTAAATAATTATATCTTTAATATATTAACCTCTTGTTATAATTGTGGAGCCCTGGTGGCAAAGTGGTTAAGAACTCGGCTGCTAACTAAAAGGTCAGCAGTTTGGATCCACTAGCCGCTCCTTGGAAACCCTGTGGGGCAGTTCTCCTCTGTCCTTTTGGGTTGCTATGAGTTGGAATTGACTCGACAGCAATGGGTTTGTTACAACTGTTATCCCCTCAATTTACATTTATCTTTTTTTTTTGCCTATGGTGCTTTTATGGAGTATAATTGTTATTTTTTTAGAATTATTTTTAATGTAGTCAGATCTATAATTTTTTCCCTTTTGACCTATCCATTGTTTTTATGTTTAGAAAGGCCTAATAAATAATCACCTACTCATTGCAGTTCAGTTGATACATATATATATACACGTACACGTGTATATAAATATATAATACATAAATACATGTATATATGCATACATACAAAGTACATATATAAAATACATACTATATAATACGTATGCTATATATATCATACATACATATTATTTAAAAAAAAAAATCTAACACTGTCGAGCGACCCTATAGGACAAAGTAGAACTGCTTCATTGGGTTTCTAAGGAGCAGCTGATAGATTTGAACTGCTGACCTTTTGGTTATCAGCCAAATGCTTAACTACTCCACCACCAAAGCCCCATATTATATACAATACATATATTATATATAGATTAGTAGTTAGCCCTATAATTTCCCTTCTTGGTTGAGAAGATTGAAACAAAACAGGAATTAAGTAGTTCAGCAGTTCATCTTTTCACAAAAATCCATTTGCGGCAAACAATGGACACATTCCTTTCCTTGCTCTTTCTGCTTTGAACATGTCTTTAAAGTTCTTTCATTGTCCTCGGATTTTCCTTTTTTTAACAATCTCAGGAGTTCCTATAAGTTTGTGGCTTTCTGAAAATATTAATCATAAATTATGTGCTGTGCCATTGATAGTTTGTAAATATTACACTAAAATTTAGCCTCCTTTGGGAGTTCTCCGTGCAGGTAAGTGTTCTTCGGATGTCTCAATCTTCACTTTCTTGTTTAATTTTATTTTTATTAAAAATGGTCTCAAAATTTTGCTTTTAAAGTCTCCCACCTCATATAAACAATATTATTGTAGATCCATTGAGTCAATCTTATCTGTTTAATGGATTTGTAAAAACTATTTGCCTTGAGTCTGGAGTCCCAGTGTAACTACCCATCAGTCCTCCTTTTTCTACTGTGGAAGTTGTGAAGTACAGCCATCAAAAGAGAAGAAACCATAGATACTTACCTTTTTCTTTGGAAAAGACCTCTTAATTCCACCCAGAAAACTCTGTCACTGTGATATTGTGACTCCAAAACTCCATGCAGCGAAGGACTGGTGTTATTTTCTTTTGCCTTTCTCACTTCAAGGAGAACACTAGGATGGTTACCTGGGTATATAGATTCTTGCTGCTGCTTCACATGTTTTGTTTCTTCAGGTTTTATGCCTCATCTGGCCGCCCTTACAGAGGGTCTGTGTGGACACACGTGCTGTCAATAGTGTGTGTGCAAGAATAATACCCTAAAAGAGATTTAGGAGATATAACAAGCTAGTGCAATAGGTAGACATTGTTGGACCCTAATTTGAGTAAATCAACTGTAAAAAGATATTTTTGAGACATTTGGGGAAATTTGAATATGGATTGAGTGTTCAAAAAAAAAATCACACCCATTGCCGTCGGGTCGATTCCGACTCATAGTGACCCTATAGGACAGAGTAAAACTGCCCCACAGAGTTTTCCAACGAGGGCCTGGTGGATTCAAACTGCCGACCTTTTGGTTAGCAGTCTTGATTGTTAGGTGATATTAAAGTATTATTGTTAATTTTTTTTTTTTTTTGCATTTTATTTTGTAGATATTCTGTTTTTTGTTTTGTAGTTTTTTCCCGAATTACTACCGTATACAATGAATGTATCCAATTTCACTGAATTTTCTTCTACAACATAAGTTTTAGTGGCTACTTAGTGTTTTATTCTCTGAGTATTGTATTATTTATTTAACCCATCACCTGTGTTTTTCTACGATTTTTCATTATTATAAACAGTATTAGAAAATGACATTACACATTTATCTTGGTATGCATCCCTATTTCTCTAGTCCTAATCTACATTTGCTTAATCAAGAGATATTTTAAGGATTTTAACGTTACGCATATTGTACTCCAGTTAACACTCCTACTCAGGTCATATCAGCTTGCCAATTATCTTGCCCTCTCAACAACATTGTTTAGGTGAAAAATAGACCATCATTGTTTTAAGTCTCATTTCTGTAGTCTCAAGTATGGTTAAAGATTTATCCCATGTTCATTGAACATTTGTTTATTTCTTTGACTGCCGATTTTTCTAAAATGGACTTACATCAATTCTATGAGAATGTTTATGTTGCTTATTGTTTTGAAAAACCTTTGCTCCAGTTTGCAATTTTTTAAAATTTTTAGACTGTCATTTGTGTTACCAATTTGTTTTCGTTTTTATATCATTAAAGATATCAATCAACATTTTCCTTTAAGCCTTCTGTTTGTGGTGTTAGAGAAATGCTTTCCCATATCAAAAATTTTTTTTACTAGTATTATCGTTAATTTTGTTGGCTATGATAATGGCAGCGTAAATCAAAAGCAAACCCATAGCAACCTTAGAGGACAGAGTAGAACGGTCCCATAGGGTTTCCAAGGAGCAGCTAGTGGATTGAAACTGCCCACCTTTTGGTTAGTAGCCGAGCTGTTAACCACTATGCCACTAGGGCTCCATGGTGGTTATATAAAAAACAAAGTTCTTATCGGTTAGAGACGCACACAGTATTATTTGGGGTAAAATAACATGATCTATTGGATTTCCTTTAAAACACTCCGGAAAAACAGGTGAGAAAATAGAAACAAGGTGGGCAAAACATTGTTCATTGTTGAAGCTGGGTGATAGTACATAAGACTTTATTATACTGTCCTCTCCACATGTGTGTATTTTGAAAATTTCTTAAACATAAAATAAAATGTAACACAATAAAAAATGATATTAATTCCCTGTACCTTGCCAGAGAGAAACAGGCAAGGCCCCCTGGTTAGCAAGAGTCCTTTGCCCCTACGTAATACTACAAACAGTGGCTTGGCCGTACTTGTTATTCCTGCCAATATTTTTCCACACATTATACACTGATATTTCTAAATCTCCTTTCTTACGCAAGCTCCAGTATTTCTTATATCAGCTCTCTGTTGATGGTTACCAGCTAGCACAGGATGACACTGGGAGCCTCAGTTGCTGGGAGAATACTGGCCTTCAGGCTTCCTGTCTGGATGAGGTATCCATCTCCCTACATAGGACCAAGGCCCCATAGAACTCTGCTGAAGGCCTGGCACTTGCTTAGTCACCAGGGACAGCCACCCAAATAAAGCCTGCCTGGAAGCAGCCTCCCCACCCATCCCACCACCAAAAAAGTAAAACCAATTGCTGTCAAGTAGATTCCAACTCATGGTGACTCCTTGTGTAGCAGAGTAGAGCTGCTCCGTAGGGTCTTCAAGGCTATGACCTTTCGGAAGCAGATCTCTAGGCCTTTCTGCTGAGGCACCTTTGGGTGGGTTCAAGCCACCAACCTTTCAGTTAGTAGCTGAAAGCTTAACTGTTTGCACCACCCAGAGACTCCCATCCCCCCCACCCCCCCACCCCACCCCCAGTAGCAGAAAATCCAGTGTGGGCAGACAGAAAGATGCAGCCTCACCCAGGCAGTCCTGTAAGTATGTGTTGGGGAAGGAGGAAAGGTGTGCAATTGATCAAGACCTGACTCAGCCCTTCCAAGGTGACGGGTACTGTGTCACCTTTCCAACCTTCCTGCTCAAAGGAACCCAGCCTTCCCTGACTTGAGATTTATAAAGGTAATATTAACTGAGAGTTTACTAAGTGCCAGGCAGAGTTCTGTATTCTATGCGTGCATTAACTTACTCTTGACAGCCACCCCACTGGTGGTATTATTATCATCTCCATTTTATAGACTGGAAAAAAACCAAACCCATTGCCATCGAGTCAGTTCCAACTCATAGCGTCCCTATAGGACAGAGTAGAACTGCCCCACAGGGTTTCCAAGGCTGTAATCTTTACAGGAGCAGACTGCCACGTCTTTCTCCCATGGAGTGGCTGGTGGATTTAAACCACCAGCCTCTCAGTTAGTAGCCAAGCATTGAATCACTGTACCACCAGAGCTCTATATAGATTGGGAAATGAGGCATAGATTGACAAAATAACTTGTGGGAGATCACACACAGCCAGCAAGTGGTGAAGCCAGGATAAGATGTAAACCCGAGGAGTCCAGCTCTTAAGTCGTCCTCTGACCAGCTATGTGAGCCCCTGTGGAGGGCCTGGGAAGGACAGCGAGGAAGGCGTGGTGTGGCCTATTTTTCCTGGTCCCCAAGTTGCAGGTGACTGGGAGCAGGCCGTGTGCCTGCAGCTGCCTCGCCACCCCCAGCACCCCCAGCAAGCCACTGATTATCCAGGGTCAGAGAGGAGATTGCATTGTTAGATTCTCCCTCTGTGTCCCCACTACCCTTCATTCCAAGATAGTAGGTGGAAGGCAGAGACAACCTGGCAGAGGCAGTGGCTTTCCCAGTGGCTTATAAAAAGCCAAACCACAAACAGGGTTGTTAGGTGTTCTAGCAGGAAAGAGGAGAGAGAGAGCCGGGCACTGTGCCCTTGGGTAGTTTTCAGACGGGGATAAGAGGACTCCTCCATGGAAGGAGAAAGTCTGTGGGTCAACAAGCTGAGTCGAGAAGGATGAGTACAGTTAGCTATAACTATTTACCATCCCTCTTCCCACGAGCCCACTGGCCTCTCAGAAGCCGAGACTGTAGTTCGTTTGGTACCGCTGTGTCTCAGCACCTAGCTAAGTCCTGGTGTAGAGAAAACGTGCAGTGGTGAACCTCAGAGTTTGTGAGTGAAGACGAGGTGTTTTCAGGCAAGGAAGCCTCATGGGCAAGGCTGTGAGGCAAGGGAAAGGTGTTCTTGAGAGGAACAGAATTGAAAAAGTCCAGGATGGCTGAGCCTTGGGACTGAGGAACCAAGGGAGGGGAGAGAAAAGTGGTTCCAGTGAGGTGAGACCAGATATCAATTTTCAGATACTCCTCTTTCACAGATGTTTGCAACAATGCATGATGAACAAAACGGCTGTTTTACAGCCACATCAGGAATCTCCTTCTAGGGCCTGAATAACCTTAGGCCTGTCCAGACCGCTCAGGATTCTGCTGTCTGCACATTCCCGCCTTTATTCCCCATCAGTCTCCATTCAGACTGCATGGGACTCCCTCCTAGGACTTTCCATCGTATATTGTACCCTCTGATCAAAATTCCCAACTCCCAGTCACTTCCAAGGATTAGGCCTCATTCGCTTCTCTAGTCCCTCTTCAAAATAATAATAACAGAACCCAACCTTCTGTAGGTTTATTTCTCTATGTATCTACAGACACTCCAGTTGCATAACCAAAAATGGCTGGGTTCCTAGGCCTGGGTAGAAAGCAAAAACCTGCAAATGTGTTGTGAATGATGTTAATAAATATTAAAAAGTGTATGCATCTTGGGTAATGGTTGAAATCTTTACAGTATAGCCTAAATGAAGGCAGAGAAAACCAGCAGCCGGGAGGCCTCAGCTGCACCTGCCCACCACCCAGTGGTGGCCTCACTGCTGTGTGCTCTCTATAACTTAACTCTGGAACCCATGCGTTGGGATTTCCCAATGTCCCTTTCCTCCTGATTATTTAGTCACAGTGTGGGCTGTCAGACTCAGGGAGAGTCATTGTCCACTCCAGTCCCTGGGTTGAAATGCACCAGCTGAACCTTGGCCTTCCATACCTGAGACACAACTGTCTGACATCCATGTAATTAGCTTGTCCTCACTGTTAAGGTCTTGTAAGGTGAAAATACCCTTCCCTCCCTATATCCGTCTGACCTTGCTACTACTGTGACTGCAGCTTAGCCTGGGATCAGAGTTTCTCTTCACGGAGATCATGGAAGACCGTTGGTGGAGGCTCCTGGTTGCACTCACCTATCCCTGCCAGGGACCGTGCCTCATCTTCTAAACTTTAGGCCCAGAGATTGTTTATTTGTGTTTTCTGACCTCTGCCCTGTCATATCATCTGGAGAGGAGTGTGGAGTGTGACTGTTCCAACTATGTATGAGACTTGTGGCTTGAACACACACAGCAGTGGATCCGCACAGCAGCAAAGTCGGGGGCTGGAAGTGTTCAACCCCAACCCTAGCAACCCTACGCTCTCCCAGAGCTATCTGAGAGCAGCCCAGAACACCACACACAACTTCTTTTCTGCATCATCAAAGAAAACACAATTTTCTTTTTTGCTCAAGGTAGAGGAGAGAGATCTAAGCAGCAATATCATATATTTTCCAAAGATCCTCAGGTGATATGAAATACTGAGCCAGTTATGACCTCATCAGATGCAAACTTCAAAGGGTTGAGCTTTGAAGAATACATTGCTATTTCAATTTTTATATAGCATTGCATTGGCACCTTAATTTGTGTCTAATATACACACCCAGTGAATTTTATCTGGGTTTTGTAAGCTACAGCTGTTCAGTAGCCAGGAGCCTCAAGGCCGCGCCTGTGTACGTTCTTCCTTTAATTCTAGGATAATCATGGTAAAGACAGAGGTGGACTAATTTGCCAGAGGGCATGGAGCAAAATAGGGACCAGGTCAGTCTCCTTTAATCAGACTTCTGATGCCTAGTACATTGTGTCTCTTTTCCCCCCATTATCTTCATAGTTTTATTTTAATATGATATCACGTAAAAACAAAAAAGTAAACTTGATGTAAGTCATGCAAAGGAAAAATTATAATAAAAATGAGGACTATACCTTTAACCTTTGGATGTTGTGAGTAGAGACTCTTCATGCCTGCTCTTATACATTATTTCCATGTATAAATTAAGTGTGGACAAGGATAGGTGACTGTTTCTAGCAAATTTTAAGTCGATTGAAGCCCTTTCTAGATATGTGTTTACTGTTAGGTGGAATTTCATGAGGCTGCTAAGTAACTTTGTTGTATTTGTTCATCTCCTCCTGACTGTGACGTGTGATATCATTATTGAGATTTTGGCTGCTAACCAAAAAGGTTGGAAGTTTGAATCCACCAGCCGCTCCTTGGAAACCCTATTGGGGCAGTTCTCCGCTGTCCTGTAGGGTCACTATAAGTCAGAATCAACTTGATGGCAATGGTTTTTGGGTTTTGTTTTGTTTTTTTTTTTGCTACTTTTTGGTACCTAAGCTGGTCCTTATTGTTAGGTGCAGTTGAGTCACTTCCAACTCATAATGACCTCATGTGACAGAGTAGAACTACCCCATAAGGTCTTCTAGGCTGTAATCTTTACATGAGCAGATTGCCAGGTCTTTTTCTCCCATGGAGCTGCTGGATGGGTTTGAATCACCAGTCTTTTGGTTAGCAGCCAAGTGCTTAACTGTTGCTCCACCGGGGCTCCTTGGTTGGTCCTTGGGCCTTCATTTTTCTGAGGAGGAAACTGAAGTGGAGAGAGGGATGTGGCACTTGTGAGGTGACCCAGAGAGCAGAAGCTCCAACAATAAGTTGCACTGGGAAGTTTTAGTCATGTCTTTGGAATTTCCTTCTGAGCCACCAAATGGCTGGGGTCGAAGGGCAGATTGTGAGGTACTGTTGTAATACATCCGGCATCCCTCAGATGTTCCATGTCAACCGGAGTTTAGTGGATGGTGCTCAGAGAGGAGGTGCTATGAAACTTGTTTAGTCCTTGTCTTGGATGCTTTTGAAACCTAAATTTTCTATTTGATGATAAAGTTTTCATGAACAGGATTTCAGATTATTCTGGGAGTAATCATAATTCTCACAAATAAAGCATGTCCCAGAAATACTAATTATTTCATTTGTGTAATTCTAGTGAGCCTTTAATATTTCTTATTTTATTGTTTTATAAATTCATTGCCTCAAAAATGAATATGAGTTATAATTTGATGCCTTACTTTACACAGAGCCATGTAAAAGTTGGTATTTGGTAACTAGGTTAAAAAAATAAAACAAGTTTACAGCCTTAGGAACATTAATCAGCTCCTCTCCCCTTGCCTTTCTCCCTATAATTCCACAGTTTCTTAGTGATAACAGTTTCAGTATAAATTAGCCTCAGGAAACTGAGGAAAGATAAAGTCAGTAGTATATTTTTTAGTTTTTATCTTTTAAAATCACGTGTTTTTTCTGAGTTCAGTATCTGCTACCCTACAGTAATTTATACAACTGCATCACATTTCTATAAAAACATTATAAACAATGATACTAGGGTTATTTCTTCAGTGCTGTTCCTTCACATGTATAGATCACAGTATATAAATTATTTGGCAAGAAGCAAGAAAAGGGGGAGAGAGGACATCTAAGAAGTGGGCTAATCCTGCCCCCTAAAAAAAAGAAGAGAGAGAGAAATGTGATATGCAGAGAAAAGGTGATAATAAAAAGCATATGAAAATGGGGCTTACTTGGGTTTGAATTTGGAGAGAAAATATTCTTAATAAAACATATTTGAGGTTTTCCTAGCCTAAAGTGTTCAGGCAGTATTTAAGAAAAGGTTTGCCAAGCCTTGAATTCCATTGCCTTCCATATCCTTCTGTGCTGTGGGCAGCAGCAGGTTTCTTTCCCGTGCCTGTTTACAGTGTGAAGTCTTAGCCAGAAAAAGTAAGATCACATGCTGAACTCAGTACCCTGCAACTGTCCACATTAAAAAAAAAACAAAAACCTTTGAAAAACCATTACCATCATGTAGATTCTGACTCATAGCAACCCTACAGGACAGAGTTTTCCAAGGAGCAGCTGATAGATTTGAACTGCTGACCTTTGGGCTCACAGCTGAGCTCTTAACCATTGTGCCAGCCAGCCTCTTGGAAACCCTATGGGGCAGTTCTCCTCTATTCTCTAGGGTTGCTATGAGTCGGGATGGACTTGGTTTGGTTCTTTTTTTTTTTTTTTTTGTAGTCTCTCTCATTTCATTTCTTATTTGAGTTATTTGCATCTCCTCTTTTTTTTTTTTTTTTTTTTTTTTGTACTCCCTAGACCATTTTTGGAGCCCTAGTGGTGCAGTGGCTAAGCATTGGGCTGCTAACCAAAAGGTCAGCCGTTTGAATCCACCAACCACTCCTTGGAAGCCCTGTAGGCCAGTTCTACTCTGTCCTACAGGGTTGCTATGAGTCGGAATTGACTCGATGGCAATGGGTTTTTTTTGGTTGAACCACTTTTGATCACAGTTGGCTTCCCGTGTAATTCTGCCCTCAGGGAGAGAAGGTGTCAGGCATTCAATCTGAGTATTTTGTCCTATGTAACAATTTTAATTCTTATTTATAAATTGATAACTTGGATTTCATATATTAAAAATACTGACAATCTAAAACAAATTTGCTGAGAAAGAAGCTTCTCAGTCTCCATTTCCTATGGCTGACCTCAGTATCATTCATTTTTCTAAATAAAGTCCCTTTTTTACACTTTTTTAACTGAAAAAAAGAACAACATATTAAGTAATATTTGGGATGGGAGGGAACCCATAAGCCTAGCACCCTAGAACATCAACCATTTTTACTTTTGCCTCCTCATCCGTGTCCACAGACATGTCTGTTTTATTGGCTGCCTTTGTAGAACACCTGTAGTTTCGTATTTGTCTATACGCTCACGTAACCTAGTATCATAAATACATTTTCATGTTTATGACTAGTCTTCATGATTCATAGTTTATCTTAACAACAAAGTTAGATAAGTGAGATGGACACCTCACTTTTAAAATAGCATTTTTCTTATATCCTTTAGAATAAAAAAGTACTTGGCAGGCCACTGCTTAGTATAGAATCGTATTATAGCAAGACGGTTTATGGTTGGAATGGTAGCCAGCTGATATCTATGCGAAGCCTTATTCTCCAAGGGATCTTCTTTGAGGATGATGCCAGGGCCCCAATTGTGCCTGAGCAGCTGGAAATGAAAAAAAGGAAAGCAGTATTATTTTACAGTTGTTTGTATTCAAAAGAAAAGTACAGTATGCCCGGCAAGCCAGACAAAGCCTACAGACATCTGCTCTTTCTCTGTACACACCCAGAATGGTAAACCTTTTCTGAACTGATGATGGGGACAGGATACTCTGATCTTAATGTCAGTATGGAACAACAGACAGCTCCCCCGTTTCAGGAAAAAAACCACCGCGGTGCTGTCAAAAGAAAGGTGGACTTTCAAACACATGATTATTCAAAGTTGAGTTTCTGTTTTAGATTCACTTCCCTGTGCTGACTTTTGTCAGGGACGTTTTGCCTTCTACAAGGGAGGCATCAGAACATAGAGCCTGCTTAGAAATTTCCCAGGGAGTAGTGTTGAGACTTTGTTGGAGAGAGAGAGGAATTTGGAAAACCTTGGGCAGATCTTAACATCTCAAGACATAGTGACTTCCATAAATTGCTGAGTAGATAAGGTGAGATTATTTAATGTGATGTGAATTTTATTTTTCAGGGAAAACGGAAAACCTTAGGGTAGATTTTTAGGTTCTGAATATGAACTCAATGTCAGGTCACACTTTGTGTGTTTTTGCAATATTCTGAGAAAATGATATACTACTACTTCTTTATTACTGCGATTAAAATTGTATTTGATACAATAATGTATCTCAGATACCAATTTTTCTTTGTTTTCATAAAATTTATTAGAATGTGAATAAGTAATTCAAGAGAGTATTTATACCCTTAAACTTTCACAAGAAAATGAAGCTCAACACTTTGTTATAAAGATGCAAAGGACAAACCTCATTTCTTTCTTATTTTCTCCCTCATCACCACCCTTTATAGAACTTTTTCAAACACATAATGTTTTCAAAAGAATTCCAAAATACTGTGCTGGATAAAACCCGAAAAAAAAGCAAACCTGTTGCCGTTGAGTCAATTCCAACTCATAGCAACCCTATAGGACAGAGTAGAACTGCCCCATAGAGTTTCCAAGGAGCACGTGGTGGAGTTGAACTGCCAACCTGCTGGTTAGCAGACGTAGCTCTTCACCACTACACCACCAGGGTTTCCTTGTGCTGGATAGTTGTAGCATTTTACCTCCTAGAACTTTCACCCTAATAACTTTGAGTTCTTTCTAATAAGAACTGAGCTGCTGTGGGTCTTTAATTTTATCCAAAGTGAAATTGCTGTTAACTGCTCTATTGAAACCTCAGTTTAAACATTTTTGGTGTACTTTTTTTAATGGAAGAATCATTTGGTATGGCATTGCCTATTTCAGTCTAATTTTGTATTTGTAGTGGCTTTCATTGATCTTAGATAGTAGAATGATTGAAATGAGGCTGATGAGTTTTTAAGTTATGTCTGTCAGGACACCTACTATATGCAAGGTTGATGGAGTCTAGATGGGACTTGAGCCTGTTTCCCTGCTAAGGCGATTAACATCTGAAGTCTAGAGATCAGAGAGTGACTGAGGACTTTGCACAGGCCGAGCACATGTCCATAGAGCCATGGTGGCACAGTGTTTAAGAGCTCCTCTGCTAACCAAAAGGTTGGCAGTTCGAATCTACCATCCACCCCTTGGAAACCCTATGAAGCAGTTCTACTCTGTCCTGTAGGGTTGCTATGAGTTGGAATCGACTTGACGGTAACAGGTTTGGTTGTTTTTAGTTAACACGTGTCTGTAGCTGCCTGCTTTGGTTTACAGTGTTTATCACGTCAAGCCTTTGGACTGAAGTTGTTTCTCAATTTAGATGAGTAACTGAAAGCTTTTTTTGTTTGTTTTTAATTTTTTTTGTATGAAATTTGTCTTGCTGATTTTTCTCACAGCTGGGGACTACTGAGTAATTAGTATAGCTCACATTGAAGAGAGTTTTGAGATTGGCCTTATCTGAGCAGGGCATGCTGGTTTGGTTTACTTAGTTAAGATAATTAGGGAAATCTGACTTGATGAGAAGCACAATGGGAAGACTTCTTCCCATGGGGACACATGACAGCTCTGGGCATGCTTCTGGTCAGAGAATTACCCCGGCTCAACGAGAAGAGGAGAAGCCTGTCTTTTCCATCTTTCCTGAAGAGAACGCTCATGAGAGGAGAGTCTGGTGTCCAGGCAACAGGGCGAGGCCAGGATCTGCTTTGTGCATCCTTTCTTTTGATCTGCTTGGAAGTGGCTGGTAGTTGAGGAAAAAGAAGGTGGCTTCAGTGGGGGATATAGAGTCATAAAATACGGGAACTGAAGGAACCTCATAGGCCCTCTGGTCCATCCAGGGGTATGTTGGAGTCAGCCCATACCAGCTCATGAAAACTAACTGCGAAATTTTTAGAATTTTGCATGCCAGTTGTAAAACATAGCCATTATTAAAACTAAATTATATAAGCTTGTAATTAAATACATTATATTCAAAATAAAGGTAAGAAATACTGAAAACATCACTTCCTTAGTATTTTCCTGTTACCTGTGCCTTGAGGTTATTTGTGTAAATTGTATCTGTATATTGGAAGTACTGACAGTGACGTGTTGGTAGCTTGAAATCAGCTATAAACCCATTGCTGTCAAGTCGATTCCGACTCATAGATAACCTACAGATAGAGTAGAACTGCCCCATAGGGTTACTAAGGATGTAATCTTTATGGAAGCAAACCGCCACATCTTTCTTCCTCAGAGTAGCTGGTGGGTTCGAACCACCAACCTTTCGGTTAGCAGCTGAGCGCTTAGCCACTGTGCCAGCAGGGCCATAGTGAAGGTATTTACAGCATGAAAATCAGCAAATGCTACCAATTAAGGCTTTTATTTCTCCAAAATGCTAGTTGTTAAAACGTTTCTCAGCACTCCACTGGCCCCAGCCCACTCATTTTGCCTAGGAAACTAAGGTTCATAGATGGTCATGTTCAGAGACTTGTCTAAAGTTCTACAGTCTAGTAACCAGCAGGACCCAGTCTAGACTTGGATCTCCTGTTGCATGTCTTGGGGATGCTTTCTGTTACACTGCTCGGAGGCATCTGTCCTGAAAGGCAGAAGTGACAGGGGTCAGGTTTAGCTGTGACCATTTATCTTCCAGATTCTTCTGTCATTGGTAGATATCAAATTCAGTTGGCAGATGGGCGTTGTTCTGTCCAGTGATCAGAAAGAGGACCAAGTGAAGAGGTGGCAGAGATAAGATACTGAGCTCAGTCCACTCTATGACAACTGGTTTGGTCTTCATTGAAATATAAGTTCCACAAAGTGGCGCAGTGGTTAAGAGCTTGGTTGATAACCAGAAGGTAGGCAGTTCGAATCCACCAGCTATTCCTTGGAAACCCTATGGGGCACTTCTACTCTGTCCTGTAGGGTCAGAATCGACTCGACGGCAGTGGTTTTTTGTGTACACCCAGCTCCCACAATAAGGCCTGACACATAGAAAGTGCTCTATCAATATTTTTTGATAAATGAATGAAGAATGAACCAATCCTGCCACTTCCTGGCATTATATAGGACCAACTCCCTGGGGAAGTTTTGCCCAGAGGAATATGCCTGATAGGATCCAGCATAAGGGACTGTCTAACAATTTGTCAGGCTGCTAGACACCTCGTGACCATCATTTCTCCTTTTTCTTAGATGACGGAGGGCCGCCGATGCCAAGTACATCTTCTTGATGACCGGAAGCTGGAGCTCCTAGTACAGGTAAATGACTTTATTCACCTTTCTAAGTTGTTTTTGAGACTCATGTCATTCAGACTTTGATTCAGCCGGCGGGGAGGAAGGTGATTGTTTTAAAATCTCCATCTACTCAAATCTATGAGAAAAGGACTACGACACACTGTGTTGGTTTGTGTGTTTGTGTGTATGTGTGTGTGTGTGTGGTGTATGTGTGCTGTTTTTGTTCATTCTCTTTCTTTGTACACCACGCCTAAGCCCTTCAAGGACAGATGTATATCTCCCCTATTGTTACAAATCTCTAGAAAAGGAAATGCCACAACTTCCATTAGCTATTCTTCCTGCTTGGAAGGAGTTAACTATAACTGAAATAACTCTTGCTACAACTAAAACTGATTTGTCTTCTGTGCTCAAGGGGATAGAAAACAGTTCATTATTTTCAAGTTAAGCTTTCACAGTTGTGAAGAAAGAGAAGCAGTCTCTTGGCTCCGTCTTCCCTCTTAGGGCTAAGAAACCACCTTACTCCATCCCACAGGTCAACATCGCCATCACTGTTGGACACCTGGAGAAATGGAGACACAGGAAATAAGTCAGTTAGTCCCCAAACTAGGAACACATGGGAGTTAGAAAAGTCAGCGAAGTAATTAGAATCATAAACCCTGGTCTTGTTCAGCTTGCTTGCTTTTGAAAAGATCGCTGTTCTACCTAGTGCCCTAGAGAATGTGGAGGTTTCCAAATCTGATTTAAAGAACTTACAATTCCTAATCTGTTATTCAACTCCAACTCTGATAATTGTGCTTAGTTTATATTCCCAAATGTCTGTCTCAGATTCTTACGGCATTGCTCCTCATCTTCTATCACATTTTACCATGAAGTGACCACAATTCATCCGGAGACTGAAATGATGGCCACATGTCCATTCACCGGGCAAAATGCTGTTGCTTCAGCTGAAGATTCACATACAGATATTTTCATCGCATGTTCCCCTGTTACATACTGCTTGGATTTGAAAATGTTCAAATTGATAACTTTTAAGAGTTAAAGCTTTAATCGTATTTAAATTATAAAGGCATAATAAATGCAGTTAAGGAGCCAAGCAGTTAAGTGCTTGACTGACTACTAGCCAAAAGTTTGGCGGTTCAAGCCCACCCAGAGGCACCTCGGAAGACAGGCCTGGCAATCTGCTTTTGAAAGGTCATAGCCTTGAAAACCCTATGGAGCAGTTCTACTCAGCGTACATGGAGTTGCCTTGAGTCAGAATCGATTCCATGGCAACTAACAACAACAACATAAACACAATATAGGAAATAGTGAAAGTAGGAAAAAGTTCATAATCACGCTACATTTATTCAACTGCTATTCTCATGTCAGTGAATTTCTTTCCAGCATTTTTCATACTTATATTTCTTACCTAGTTGTAATAATTATGTATAATTCTATATGTTTTATATTTTCACTTAAAATTGTCTTTCAGTAGCATTTTCCAAGTTACTATAAATTGTCATTTTGTTAATAGCTGTATAAATTCTGGAAATGGATATAGTATTATTATGTAACCATTCATCTATTTGGGTACATTTACGTGTTTTATAATTTTTCCACTATTATAAGGAAATGCTATGCTTAATTTATCCGTGTGTATAGAGTTCGCCCACATTTCGGGTTATGTCCATATTAGGCTAGTTTCCAAGGCCTGCAGTCTTGACAGTTGTTAAAAATCAAGCTGATGGTTTAGATTTGGGGGAGTGAGGCAGCAACGGGGTAAAGTTGAGCTAGACTTCTTCAATTAGCAGCATCATTAATTAAAGGATTTGAATCCTTTAAATTGCACGAATCAGTGTGAGGAGTTTATAGGTGAGTGGTCTGGTGTGTTTTATATGCTTTTCTTAAATTAATGCTGAAGGGCTTGGAAAGAAGCCACCATCTGAGCCAGGAAATGAGGCCTCAAATGGCAGTTAAATTCCTGTCTGTTGGCCATCCTGCCTTGGGAAAATATGAATGGGGGCATCTGAAATGAACTGGAGCCACAGAAAATATATTTAATTACTGATTTGCACAGTTTTGGAATGGTTCTCTTCAACCCTTTAAAATCAAGAAAATGTTGAATTAGGCCCAGCAAGAGATGTTCATGCTCTTCTCATCCCTTATTAGAACTATTCCCTCTTCTTAGAACACTTTCCTTCCCACCCCTCAACCCCACCCTCACTCCCCTGTAACTAGCTGGTATCTGTTAAACCTTCAGTTCATAGCTTGGAAAACACTTTTTTCTCTAAGGCTTTCTCTGGCTCTCCTCCTTACCCTTCCCCAGTCTGAGTCTTAGCTGCCCATCCACTGTGGTTTCCCTGTTGTGGTACTTGTTACACCTCATTGTCATTGTATGTTTACTTCACTGCATTTTCAAGAGCTGCCAACAATTTGAGAACTGGGTCTGTGGCTTGACTACTGTGTATCCCCAGTACCTATTGTAATGGCTGGGACATATTGTCACTAAATAAATACTAATGGAATGAAAGAATGGACAAATCTGAGATGCCTCGGTATTACTTTTACCAAAGGACCTCTTGCCAAAGTACCAGTTGCTTGGTAGAGAATTTAGTTTACACACACACACACACACACACACACACACATATAGCACAGTGGTTAAGAGCTCTGCTGCAAATAAAAAGGTCAGTAGTTCGAATCCACCAGCCTCTCCTTGGAAACCCTATGGGGCAGTTCTGCTCTGTCCTATAGGGTTGCTATGAGTCGGAATTGACTTGACAGCAATGTGTTTGGTTTTATATTCATACGTATATATAAACGTGTATGTATGTGTATATATATAGTTGTTGTGTGCTGTCAAGTTGATTGTTGATTCCTACTCATAGCAACCCTATAGGACAGAGTAGAACTGCCCAACAGGGTTTCCTAAGGAGTAATCTTTATGAGAGCAGATCACCAGGTCTTTCTCCTGCAGAACCGCTGGGTTGGTATGAACCGCAGACCTTTCATTTAGCAGCTGAGCGCTTAACAATTGTACCACCAGGTCTCCAACATAAAATATATATAAAAAGAAAGAAGAATACTAAATTTCTTTTTACATTATTGCAGAGTAGGCTTCAGCAAAACTTAGAGAAATTGGGTTGCGACTATTAGACAAAAGCCAATTAAAATGTATGGATTTTCTTTCTCCGCTACAAAGTCCAAGGAGCCCTGGTGGCACAGTGGGTAAGTACTAAGCTGCTAACTGGAAGTTTAGTGGTTTGAACCCACCAGCCACTCTGCAGGAGAAAGATGTGGCAGTCTGCTTCATAAAGATTATAGCCTAGGAAACCCTGTGGGGCAGTTACGCTCTGTCCTGTAAGGTCATTATGAGTCGGAATCGACTCGATGGCAACAAGTTTGGTTTTTTTGTTTGTTTGTTTTTCTTTTGGTCTACGAAATCCTGTTGTCCAGGATTATGTTTTTTCAATAGATTATCCTTTCTAAAAGGAATCCCTTTTCTCTAGCACATTTGGACCCATTTATAATAGGTTTTTAATAGCATAAAACAGTTTGACCTCATTCTCCTCTTTTTGATATTTTAAGTTCATAAAGTGATAACCTTAAGATTTATTTATACTTTAATCACCACAATATATTAAGTGCTAGAGGTTTTGTGTTGTTGCTGTTGTTGTCATTGAGAACACTTTCAGAATATTTGAAATAAGCCTTAGACTAGGCAATATCTTTCCCAACCTTTTGCTCTGGAGCTGTGGAGATGTAGAGAGGTGGAGACAGCACCTCCGTTTACGTAAAAAGGTGTATAAGACAGAGAGACAGGTTTGGGGAAAATGTTTATCTTCCCCAGAGAAGCAGATGGTTTTACACAAGAATGATTGACTGAAAGACATTTGTAAGAAGGGGACGGAGGTGAGAGTCTAGTTTTTCAGACACTGGTAGGGCAAAAGTCTCACTGAAGGCTACGCATAAGAACATAAGAAGCAGGAAAACTTCTACAGTGTAAAAGTTAGAAGAGTAAATTGACTTGGAATCAACAACTGATTTAGGCAGTCCGGGATTGACTCCTATCGAAAGAATGCTGATAACACGGACAACTACACAGATAATTTCATGTGAAGTGGTGAAAACCTTACAAAACAAAATGACCGTAATCCTCACATTTACTGCGTATTATAAGGCACTTTGGAATTACTGGGTGAAATCTGTGCTTGTAAATCCCTGATTGCGCTGAGTAAATCCCACTTTACCCATCCCGGGGAAAGGGGCAAAAGGTCAAGAATGCACAGACTAGGATTTAATATTCGAAAAGCGCATCCCTAATTCCACAGGCCACCGTTGACACCCAGGTCTTTACCGTGTTGCTCCTTGAGTCTTTAAATTCCACTTGAGAACTGCTAGAAAGATGATGGGAGCGTTCAGTAACAGGTAGGTCCTTCAACTTTGGTCCTCAATATGTGACAGATTGTGAAGACATGTCACTCTCCATCCAACCTGCAGTAATGTCTTTTGTTTCTATTACCCAATATTGTTCTGACTGATAAGAAATTTAGTCCAAGTATTAGCACAAGAGAGAGAAAGGGCCATATAAATCAGAGACTTCATCAGCCTGAGACCAGAAGAACTAGATGGTGCCCAGCTACCACGAATGGCCGCCCTGACAGTGAACACAACAGAGAGTCCCAGATGGTGCAGGAGAAAGATGGGGTGCAGAACTCAAATTCTAGTAAGAAGACCAGACTTAATGTCTGACTGAGACTGGAGCAACTCCGGCCCCTGGATTCTCTATCAGCCCAGAACTAAAACAGTTTCCGAGGCCAACTCTTCAGACAGGGATTGGACTGGACTGTGGGACATAAAGCTATACTCGTGAGCAGTGTGCCTCTTAGCTCAAGTAGATACAAGAGACTAAATGGGCAGCTTCTGTCTGAAGGTGAGATGGGAAGGCAGAGAGGGTTAGGAGCTGGTTGAATGGACACTGGGAATCGGGTGGAGAGGAGGAGTGTGCTGTCACAGTATGGGGAGAGCAATTAAAGTCACTTAACAGTGTATGTATAAATTTTTGTATGAGGAAAAATTAAAAAAAAAAAAAGAAATTTAGTCCAAAAGCCTTCATCAAAATTAGAGAGACCACCATCATCTATGCCTCTCAGCCACTTCCTGGAGCTTCTAAGGCTGGATAAGAGGGTGCCCTACATGGTTTGTATTAAACTGAACTTCTAAAGTCTTTTCTACATACCATTGTTGGTTTAAAATTATTTTTTTATTGTTTTTCTCATCTGAATGCATATTTGGGGGAGCATTTTAAAAGCAAAGAAAGGGAAATGTGCTTTAGCTATAGTGAGAATGATTTAAGTAATGCTTTTAGAAGAATTTCCTGACAGTGAGGGTCAATAGATGGAGTACTGGAAGCCGTTAATAAGGGAATATTCTGGACTCTTTCTCTTGGGTTCCTTAAAAATAGAATAGCTTTTCACTAGATTGGAATGGCTGAGGTGTGGCCCTTCCTTATAAGGTTCTCTTGAGGCTTATGATACAATACAGTATCCTCTCTTTCAGGAAAATAGGCAGCACCAGAAAAACAGACATTTGCCTTCTGCCCCTAGGAACACCTCATTTTATTGCTCTTCCCCATCAGTTTAGATGAGTAGATATTATGCTCTGTTGAAAGAATTTCTTGTGATAATAGACTTTTACACACTGGGGTCCTCTCCATCTTCCCAGTACCACCGCGGTGAGCCTTGCTGCTTGCTTTGTTTAGAAAGTTGTCCCATGAAGTGAGGCAATGTTCTGAGTTCCACATTGCTCTCTGGCTCAGTCCCTCAGTGGCCATTGGCAAGACATTTGTAACTGTCTACTTCTGTTAAAATAGAGGAACAGTGTGTGTCTATGATTCTGAGAAATGGAACAAACTTTAACTAGGCAGTATTTTTCAACAGAAGTAAAGAGAGTAGCTAGATTAAGGTTGTATCTTACAGAGTGTCCCTAATCCTGAGAAAGCCACTGGGACAGAAATATCAGGAAAGGTTTATACCTTCCCTATCTAGGACGGTAGCCACTAGTCATATGCGGCTACTGAGCACTTCCATTGTGGCCAGTATGAATTGTGATGTGTTTTGAATGTAAAATGCACAGAGATTTTAAATACAGTATGAAATAAAAGAAAGTAAACTATCTTATTAATGATTTTTATATTGGTCACTGCATGTTGAAATGATAACATTTTGGAAACATTAGGTTAAAGAAAATGTATAATAAAAATTAATTTCACCTGTTTCTTTTTAGTTCCTTAATGTGGCTACCAGAAAATTTAAAATTTTCTGTTTGGCTCACGCTATATTGGTGTTGGACAGCTATCTCTCAAGGACTGAGAAAAATTAATTTAAACAACAGACAAGTTTATGAGCCTAATAGAATGGTTTAGGATTACACAAATTTAATACTGGACGTCCCCACAAAAAATGACTGTATTTAACAGTTCTTTAGAGTTGAGGTGGTGCATATCTTATTTAACTCTCACAGTAGCTATGTAAAGTCAGTGCTATCTCAGATAAGGAAACAGAAATTCAGAAAGGTTTAATAACCTGCCCAAGGTCATATAACTAGGTAAGTAGTATATATAGCTTGAACATAGATTATCTGACTGTGTATCCTATTCTCTTTTCACTGCACCATTACAACTTTATATAATAAAAGCCTGAGACATGAGATTTTGTTGTTAAACCGTTGCTGTCAAGTCGATTCCGACTAATAGCTACCCTGCAGAACAGAGTAGAACTGCCCCACAAGGTTTTCAAGCAGCAGCTGGTGGATTCAAACTGCCAACCATTTGATTAGCAGCCGTAGCTCACCATAACTCTTAACCACTGCAACACCAGGGCTCCTGTTGTTGGTAGATACCATCAAATTGATTCCAACTCATGGAGACCCCATGTGACAGAGTAGAACTACCCCATGGGGTTTTCTTGGCAATAATCCTTACGGAAGCAGATCACCAGGTCTTTCTCCCGTGGAGTCACTGGGTAGGTTCAAACCACCAATCTTTCAGTTAACAGCCGAGCATTTAACCGTTTGCACCACCAGTGCTCCTTGAAACAGAGATGGTTAAACTGTAATGTGGCTGCTATACTGCCCCTAACACCAGCATCATAAATGACTGGGAATGAAAGACTTTGAACCTTATTTCAGGTCTACAGCTGAAGATGGGTTTACCCAGGTCACTGTGTTTCTTTGAACTCAGATTGTAATCTATCTAGTGAAGATTTAAACGTGTGACACATGATGATGTATAAGCCTTGGGGTATCAGGTGTGGCAGACAGTAGATTAAGTAATGGTTGCCTTCCCATCACTTTCTCTTTCTGACAACAATGTGAGTGATATTCCTTCTTAAAGATTAAGTGAGTTAATATGGGCTCTGAGTAAGGTAGCATTGAAGGCAAAGTAAATAATTGTTCTAACCTGTAATAGGGTAAAAGATATGTGACTTTTAAAAAATCTAGAACTCTGATAGTGCTTGTCGTTGTGTGCTGTTGATTCGGTTCTGACTCATAGTGGCACTATATGACGGAGTAGAAATGTCCCATAGGGTTTCCTAGGCTGACATCTTTATGGAAGCAGTTTTCCAGGTCTTTTCTCCTACAGAGCTTCTGGTGAGTTCAAACTGCCGACCTTTCATTTAACAGCCAAGCGCTTAACCATTGTGCCACCAGGGCTCCTTCTAATAGTGCTATACAGAATAAATTCATAGACTTGGTCCTGTACAATATATACGTGCACACACACACACACTCACCCTCATACCCCATTCTCATCTACCTCTGTGCTCAGTAATACTCTTCTATAAAAATGCAAGGGGTTGTTTTCTACCAAATAAACCAGGAATTTCCCCCAAAGCTCATGTTGCCATGAAAAAATGTGGCATCTATTCCATATCTTCCCAACTGAGGGTCTAAATGCTAAGAGTGGAGCAGGTGGGTTTGGTCTGCTTTGCTGGCCGGCCCATCTCCTGAAGCCTGAGTCCAGGTCTGCCATCTGTTCCTGTCTGGTCTTCATTCACCAGAAGTGAAAGTCTCAGCCAAGGGGGTGAGAAGCCACGTGCAGAAGCGGGGAGCAGACGGAAGGACTTTGTGTTAATCTGCCTTCTGTCCAGGACCTCCCAGGCCACCAGGCCACCTCATAAAACAAGAGCCACAGGGGTGTCAGGCATCACTGCTTTGTGCTGACCTCAAACTTCACCGTTATTGCCATCATCATTCATTAGGCTTCTCTCTGCCAAGCTGGGCACTCCACCAAATGAGCAAAACAGATGTCTTTCTAGACCCTGGGGGTAGCTGCTAATATTGACCATTTTAAAGACACATGGTGAAACAAATAAATGTTAAGATATAGATTATAGACAGCTGACATAACAGTAACTTTATATGTAAGAAAATTTCGTTTAGTGGTTTGATTACCACTGAAAGTCTCGCATACTTTGGACATGTTATCAGGAGGGACCAGTCCCTGCAGAATGACATCATGCTTTGTAAAGTAGAGGGGTCAGCGAAAAAGAGGAAGACCCTCAATGAGATGAATCGACACAGTGGCTGCAACAGTGGGCTCAAGCGTAACAATGATCATGAGGATGATGCAGGACCTGGCAGCTATTTTCTTCTGTTGTACATAGGGTCGCTGTGAGTCAGAACTGACTCCATGGCACCTAACAACAACGTATCCTTCAGTGATACATGCAGCTAAATGAGGAAGGAGGAGACCCTTTGCACCTCCTATCCCCAGCAAGCGCCTTTATGGAAAAGTTGCTGAGCTCTCTCTCCTGGGCAGGTTGAGAACAAAGGAGAATCCTCCATCTCCCTGTGGGGATGTGAGAGGGAGGAGTGTCAGGATGCAGCAGACTGATGCAATCATCTGGTGACCCCCCCCCCCCAACACACACACACACAGCTCCAGGGCCAGACAGCTCAGCCAGTCCCAGGGTTCAGGAGGCCATCTCAGGGGGCTGAAGGGGCCCAGGCTGTTGGTTGCCTAGCAACACCCCCTTTTCTGCCCCCTCCCCCACTACCTCTTCCTCCCACACATGCCCTGTTCCTGTGCCCCATTTTTCCTTCATGCTAATTTTAACCTGTTTTAAAACATATTACTTTGAACCATTTGAAATTGCCAATATTTGGCAGGGTTTGGCCTGCCGAAAGAAGCCTTGGTGGTGTAGTGGTTGAAGCACTCAGCTGCTAATTGAAAGGTCAGCAGTTCGAACTCACCAGTTGCTCCACAGGAGAAAGATGTGGCAGCCTGCTTCTGTAAAGATTACAGGCTTGGAAACCCTATGGGGAAGTTCTGCTCTGTCCTGTACAGTTGCTATGAGTCAGAATCTACTCATACAGCAATGGGTTTGGTTTGGTTTTTGGCCTTCTGAAATGATGGTTGTATGGGTTCAAGCTGAATGTAAAGCAGGAGAGAAGACTGAGAGGGAGGACATGGAAGGAAGCCTGTAAGCGCCTCTCCTTCCAAGCCTGCAGGAAAGTTGTCTTTTATGATCTTGTTTTTGCTTTTGTTTATTATTTTTTAGTTCGATCCCTTTTCAATATCATTTCCATGTACTCTCTAAGACAGCCCTGTGAAAAAGAGTGTTTGCAGAGAAGGAACCTCAGGATGACCCTTAAACTGTGTTCCCCTAATTTTTGTCTTCCTGCTAAGAAAGGAGAAAAACAATGAAAACAAAAACACACAGTGCAGTTCAGCAAAGTGGGAATAATTGTATTTATAGGGAAAAGACACTTAAAAACACACACGTGTACATATCCCTAAGAAGACGATGGAAATGGCAAAAAAAAAAAAATAAGGCCATGTGGCAAGGTTGAGGTAACAGGAAATTGGCTGGGAGTTAACAAATCTGAGATACCTTTTTTAACCCATACTTACAGGTTGGTTTTTGGCACATAAATGAGTAATTTCTTTTATAAGAATCAGCACAAAGCAAGTTCCTATGAGGCGAAGGTTAAAGATGCCCCAAATGTCCAACTTTTCCAAGCTGCTGTACCGCTCCATCATCTCTAACATCAACTACTCCCTCTCCCCTCAGCACTCTCCCTCCTGTCTTTGGGTTCCCTTATTCGCTGCAGTGTCTCACAGAACTCACAAATCATATAAAGGATATGGCTCACTCAGTTATGGAGGCTAGCAAGTCCCAAATGCGTGGGTCAAGGGTAGGCTTCTCCCTGGCCCCCATTCTCTGCCCGAAGGCACTCAGCTTTCTCGCTCCGTGGGCTGGGAAGCACACTGTGCTGTCAAGCCCACTGCGCTGTCTCCTACGGGTCTCTCCTTCCTTGGTGTAATGGGCTCTTCTCTCTGCTCTGGAATTGGAGCTTTTTTAAGGCAAAACTGACCTATCCCCTTGGTAGGCCACAATTATCTTCTTTCCACAGCCCTGCCCAATCACCTGGGTGGAAGTTTCGAGACCAAGGCCAGAAAGGCCATACTAAGTAGTTCATCACACCGCAGCACATCACTTAATTCAAATACTTGCTTATTTGGTAAATATCTATTATTCATCTACCACTGTGCTAAGCAGATTAACTATTGAGCTTTTTGGTGTAAGAGTTCACGTTTAGAGGTGACAGATGATTACTAAGGCTGTACAACTTTTTACAAATTCAGGTGTGAACAGCCCTTCTTATTTCTAAGTGGTCTGTGTGTTCTTCTGCTTGCTCACTGTGGCTGGAACATTTCTGCGTACAATTCTACCAACTGAACCGTATTCTCCCTTATAAGAAGGGAGATAAAAGAGGATATGGAGAGGCAGATTTATGCATTCTGGAAGCTTCTGCTACAACTTGTCCCACCCAGCCCAAAGAGAGCCGTGAGAAACCCTCTATACTAAGAAATACGGAGTTGTCGGGTATCAAAGGTGGTGGATGAAAAAATGGGAAGTTCTGAGGAAATCTCAGCAGCTCTATATTTTTCCCTGAGTCTTTTATCCCCTATGGAGCCCTGGTGGCACAGTGATTAAGCGTTCGGCTTTAACCGAAAGGTTGGCAATTGGAATCCACCAGGCACTCCTTGGAAAACCTAGGGGGCAGCTCTGCTCTGTCCTGTAGGGTCGCTATGAGTCAGAATTGACTTGATGGCAACGGGTTTGGTTTTGGTTTATTCCTTATAGGCTTTCCCCAAAATTTTTTCCTTGAACCTCTCTGTATTCCTGCTTTTTCACTTGCCCAACAGAGAGCTAACAATTTAGCTGTCAAAACAATGTGGCAGATTTCTAAATCTGGCCAAAGCCCCAAGTGCACACCTCCAGCTGCCTGCTAGGTAATTTTTAACTGACCCCCTAGATGGAGCTGAAACTCCACACGCCGAAACCAAGCACATGATACCTCTCTGCTCACGGCCTTCAGTAGCTCATCCAGCTTGAATTCCTCTGTCTGACTCTCAAGTCCCTCCATAATCTGGTCCTGTCCTCTTAGAAGAGGCAGTATACCAAAGATGTGAAGAGTGTAGTTTTGCCCAAAATTGCTTACTCTCTGCTGTGGTAAATGTTATAGGTGCCACACCTGGCCCAGCAGATGTGGGGTCCTGAACTTGATAATTGCAGGGGACTGCATATGACCTTATTGTTGTGATTTAGACCAATGGTTTTCGAATTTCTTTTAGTTGCAAAATCCTTTGTTCAATATCACATAAACAGAAGAGGTCTGAGTCCACCAGCTTGCCCCCCATTGCTAACACAGTGGCACTGAGGGGCTTCCGAAAACTCCTAAGGGTTTGGAAATCACTATTCTAGATAGAGACAAGATGATAGAAAAATATAAGTAACCTTTACTCAGTGCAAGTAAACATATTCCTGAGCAGTTAAATTGAGTTTTAATTAAATGAACCATATTTTAAATGCTTTGGGAAATTTTATGACTTAGTGATTAACAATATCTAATCGAGCACTTATGTATTTTTGTACTAGACACTGTTCTAAGTGCTTAATATATGTTAAACTATTTAATCAGCATAGCAGCTCTGTGAGATCAATTACTGTTATTGTTCCCATTTTCCAGATGAGGAAATTGAGGCACGGAGAGGTTAAGTAACTGACTCAGAGTTGCACAGCTAGTAAATAGTAGAGATGTGATTCAAAACCAGGCCTTTGGCACCAGAGAAAGAGCAACTTGAAAGCAGCACACCGAGAGTACAGGCTCTGGGGCCAGGCGGCCTAGTTTCAAATCTGGCTCTGACACTTAGCTCTTTGACCTTGGGCAATTGCTCAATCTCTTTAAGCTTCAGTTTCTCCATCTGGGAATGGTAACTGCCTCCAGTTATCATTCCTGTTGTAATTTCATCTGTGAATTGATGCTAGTGCCTTCCTCACAGAGTTGTGATTAGGATTAAATGAATTAGAACGTGTAGTGTGCTTGGAAGACTCCCTGGCATATAATAGATACTCTATTAGCTTGGAATCAGAGGCCCAAGCTATACCACTTAGTAGCTACGGTAACCTGGGCAAATTATTTGCTTTTGCTACCTAATCTGTAAAATGGAAATGTTAAGTGTATCTGGCCTTTTGGGGAAAGTGTTATAGAGAGTATAAACTGCTACGTAGTTTACGATGTTGTTATTCCTAATAATTTGATCTTCAGTATGTGCCATGCAAGGCTTTATGGAGTATTATAGAATTCAGTGTGAGTTCGCTTGACTGTTGATGGGCTGACTGTCTATCAGAAATGTCTTAACTACCTAACCTTCCAGGCTTCCCAACACATTTATCCCCTAATCTTTTCATGAAGACTGGTTACCATTGCTAATTGTTCCAAGGTCATATATAACTTCTGTGGCAATGTCATATGATGACAGGCAGGATATATATGTACATATAGTCGTGAAGAGTACAGGTGACCATCTAGGTAAGTGAATTAAATTTTATGCTCCATATTATGTCAAAACATGCTAATCACTCGTCATTCTTGGGGATAAAATAGAAAAAAGTTATTTTGAAGGTTGCATCCCAGTATACTACAAATGACTCTATTAGTCTATAATCATTATGCTTTACATTAAATGATACAGAAACCCAGTTACATACAAATGAATCACTGTCATATGGGTGATATGTGGCTGTGATATGTGGGATGGCAGCTCAAAACCACCCAGAGGGTCCTCAGAAGATAGGCCTGGTGATCTTCTTCTAAAGGTCACAGCCTTGAAAACCCAATGGAGCAGTTCTACTCTGTGCACATGGGGTCATCATGAGTTGGAATCAGCTTGATGACAACTAACAACAACAAAATCTGAAGGCATATACTATCCCTTTGAAATATGTTGATTGGATTTCCCGACTCGCTGCTCACCAGCTTAAGCAGTCACAAATTCACGTATTAGCGGTTGAGTACCACTAAGGGATGTATCCTTTACAGAGGTTGCAGTGCACTATGGGATGGACATTTTTGAACATTCAAATATATTCTGTGCAGCTCTGCAAGGCCCAGAAGAACATGTGACTAACAAGGCCTGCTGGAATCCCAGCAATTTTTGATGGCTCCCTGGAGAACCCCCATTGCTCAGGAAATGCCAAACTGCCAGTTCAAAATTGGTCAAGAACATTCTTCTTGCAGGGAAAAAGGTTTTAAAATCTTATGTGGAATACTTTGAGGGTGGCAATAGATCAGTATAATGATTCTTAAGTTTTAAATTGTTTATAGATCTTAAGATATATTACTACAATAAAGGGGGCCATATGTTGGAATCCTAAAAATTCCTTAGCTTTCCTTACTCTTATAGTAGTGGCAGTGATTTGTAAAATAGAGTATCAGTAGATCAATATCTGTGTATTTCGTACAAAGGTATTTTAGGACTGTGATAATCCTCAAAATTACCTTATTTCTCCATTACATTTTACCACATCTCAGTAAAAGAGTCAGAGAAGTCGAGGTAAATCATTGCATTTTCATCTGCTTTCTGGATATTAATAAAGTGATGTATAAACTAATGTATCCTTTGATAGCAAAATGCCCTCAGCATTGTTAGCTCTATCATACATGCACACAAACTCACACACTCACACATTCATTCACACACACACTCTCATACACTCACACATTCACACATTCATTCACACACACACTCTCGTACACTCACACATTCACACACACACATATTTCACTCACATTTTATCCATCGGTTTTAGGGAATAGTACTGCAGTGGAACCCTTAGTTCAACAGCAATGTTCTCGCCAAATTATACTCATGTTCAACAAAAGATGATACTCTTTCCATACAGCTTTGCTTTGTTTGAGCACAGTGAAATCTAATGCCATCAGTTCTAGGTAAGTTCTGTAGGCTCCTTGACTGTGTCCTTCCCACCTGTAATGGTTAGACCAGTTATGGAATGGCTGCAGCAACCCCAGTACTACATCCCCACAGAACAATGTTCAGAGGCAGGAAGGGAGTTTCTCCCCTCCCAATTCCTTTTGTCCTGGAAGAAAACGTTTCCCAGATATTCTTCTCTGCTCCTCAATTCCCTACTCCACCCCAGAGCACATTAGCTTCCAATGCTCATATCCAAACCAGTCACTGACAAGGGAGGCGGGTGAATATGATTGGCTTAAACTAGTGGTTCTCAAAATGTCCTGGACCCAGCAGCATCAGTATCCAGTGCAGTTTTGTGCTCCACCTTGACCTACTGCATCAGAGACTCTGGGGTTGGGCCCGGTGACAGAGCCAGAATCTGACCCAGGGCAGTCTGCCTCTGGAGGCTGCATGCTTAACCACCACACTGTGTATTAAGGCAGTAAGATCTTAACACAGAAGAGGGTAAAGATCTGTATGCCATTCTGTGGCTTCTTTCTGTGGCTCAAAGCAGGGGGCACTGTAATGCAGTGGTTCCCGGTCTTTTGGATTTAAAAGGCCAGTAAAATTTAAAACAGTCCTTGGGTGGCTCAAACAATTAAGTGCTTAGCTGATAACTGAAAGGTTGGTGGTTCGAACCCAGCAACTTAGTGGAGAAAGATGTGGCAGTCTGCTTCTATAAAGATTACAGCCTGGGGTTGGTTCAGGATCGAGCCAGATATCTTTGCAATAACCCCCTGCCTATCTGGAAAAGCTTATGTGTCTTAAGCTTTCAGTGTTCTATAAGCTTAAAGGAGAAAGAAAAGAGAAGAATCTCAATTGTGCCCAAAGACAAATGAGCTGGAACTCACTGAAAACCTTAGAACTTTGCATCTACTATAGATTTTCTCAGAATTATTTTGGTGGGCTTTTTGTGGCAAGAATCCTATTAGCTAAGATCATCATTGAGGAGGGTCATGCAAAAAAATATTTCCTCATAAATATAATTTCCTTAGTCTTCTGTCCAGATGGATGACTAAATAAATGGGGACCTCCCCAAAAATGTCTTTGGAAATGGTGATTTATCCAGCCAAGCCCTGAACTTTTGTAATCATTGTATTTAACTTAATCATCATTAGATACTTTTATGCAATGTCATAGTTGTGGTCAGTTTTTCAGACTGTATAACAGAGTAAAACAGGCAATGACCTCGTCTTTCAGGAGTTTGCAGTCTAAAGACTGTAACATCAGTACCAACAGGTACATAGAAAACAATTCAGAGAGGAAGAAAAAACAAACAAAAAAACCCATTTCCATTGAGTCAATTCCAACTCATAGTGACCCTATAGGAGAGAACAGAACTGCCCCATAGGGCTTCCAAGGCTGTAATCTTTACAGAAGGAGCGGCTGGTGGGTTTGAACCACCAATCTTTCAGTTTGCAGTCGAGCTCTTTAACCACTGCACCACCAGGGCTCCTCAGGGAGGAAAGAGTGTAGCAAATCAGGAAGGGCAGCAGTAAGAGATGGGTTTAGGAAAGAAGGCCATAAATCGTATACTGTAAGTTCAGAGATTTGAATAGGGAAATGACTAGAGAAGAAAAGTTATGTCCTGTCTTTCATGAAAAGGATCAAATGCCACTTTTAATACATTTTTGAGAAAGCAGGAACGGTGATGTGTTGTACCAAGAAAGGGACCCTTCCAAAGGGCAGCAAAGCCAGGTCCCAGGCAGGGCTGGTGCAGGAGGGGTGCTAGGTTTCTTCGTGGGAGCAGGCGGGCACACGCTTATGCTGTCAGGCCTTCACACGGGTTCTTTTGGAGCTGAGCCTGCTGTCTTCTTCCATCCCTTTTTGTAAGTGTTGACTGGGTAGGTTACCACAGAGGCCACCAGAAAGATTCCTGACTGCTCTGACAGTGTCTGAACAGGAAGCAGAATGAAGAGAGCAAAGAAGTGAATAGAAGATGCTGATGGTTCTGTGTAACTAGAGATGTCTGGAGTGCGGGAACTCCTTGCAGAAGAGGTGCGGAATTGGGATTTGATGGAAGAAGGCAGGCAGTCGTGAAAGTACCACACTTTAGCATTCCTTACTGATGAATGCCAGGATGCGCTGTCAGGGAAGGAGCTCCTGGTGAATATATTGGTAACAACATGTAGATGAGATTGACTTTGAGTAATGACGTTGTCCCAAAGGATAAAATATTAAAAGCTGTCTATTCTGCCTTGAAAACTGTATGGAGCGCAGTTCTACTCTGCACACGTGGGGTCACCATGAGGCAGAATCAGCTTCACGGCAACTGGTTTTTGGTTGGTTTTAACTTGTAAAAAACGTGGTGGCTGAAAGCATGACTCTCTGATCCTTTGTAACTGTCGAACGTTCCCCACTGCTGACTTTTCTGATCTGTGGAAGGCTCAAAACAGCTTCATTAAACAAGGTCAGTAATCTTAGCTGGAATTCTTAGCTTCTTGGTGCTTGTCATGGGAGAAGCAGAGACTCCAGAACCCGAGTGTCAGGGCCCTTGATCCCTGCTGGCGTCAGGCCAGTATGCTTGTAAAAAGATTCTTCCCAGTTCATTGACCATATTAAGAGAGAGAAAGGCACCCACTTAGTTGATCTGAACTTGTGTCCATGATTTTGGATGGTGCTGTCAAAGGGAAACCCTTCTGAGGATATCATCTAAATATTTGAATACTAAGCCAATATTTCACAAAATGTGCTCCATGGAAAATGAGTCCTAGAAGATCCTCCATGAGGAGAAAATTTTGTGTCAAGTAAGTCTGAGAAATGCCTCACAATAGGTTCCCATCTGAGATATGGGCACATTTGCCTGTCAAAACCATTAAGAGACCCAAAGACCAGCTTACACATTCTCAGGAAGGAGATCTTTCCTCCTAGTGTGTCCACTGCTTAGCCAGGCATCCCAAGCTTTCCTGGCTGTGGAAAACCCTCCCTCCTAGACCGTAAACTCCTGATGGATGTACAGCTTATTATGGTCCAGTGGAACCAGGGCTCTGTGGAAAACACTCTGAGAAGTGCTTCAGGCTCTACTTCGGCTCTACCTTACGCTGACGTGGTATCTCTGAGCAAGTCACTTAGTCTTTCTGGGCTTCAGTTTTCCCAACCCAAAATGATTATTTTAGTACCACGTCTTTTTTCCTCCCCAGGAAAGCTATCACGATCAATGAAATGGTGTAAAAATGCATTGAGTTCTTTAAGAAGATGGAACATCAAGAGTTCCTTCTAAGAAACTGACTCCTAATCCCTAAAGAAAAACTAAAATCCTAAATTCTGTGTTGAGCTACGAGTACTAGGCGCATAATAAGCACTCTTTACATATTTATTGAATCCATGAATAAAAATAACAACAGTACATAAAGTGTATATAAATATATTAAAAAAGTATATAAGAATTATGATTATTTACTGAATAATATACTTGCCAGGCACACTACTGAATGCTTCGCTTGTATGTTCTCACCGATACTTCATGACAACTCTAGGAGAAACTTATTATCTCCACCATACAGGTGAGGAAACTGAGGCACAAAGAGTTAAGTAAACTACTAAAGGTCTCACAGCTCCACCAAGGAAGGAACTGGGCTCAACCCCACATTTGTCTGGTATCAAAGCCCTGCTCTTAACTGTGATGTTTGCTGCTGTGCCAAATGAATGCATTTTGAAAAGTAAATGAAAGTATACTTCTTTCTTTTCCATTCTAAGGACTTCCATCCCAGGTGCCCCTTTGGCAGCCTGGCTCTTAGATCTTAGATGGATGATGATGTAGTGATATGTTTTCTAAGCACACGTTGGCCATCACAGAGGATCTTCCGATTGTCTGTTTGCCAAAGTGGGACTAAGGAAAAAACTGAACAGAACAATTCAGAGGTAAGAGTAAGGTCTGTGTAGTCAAGAGGGGAAATGTTAACCCTGTCAGCTTAAAAAGCCCTTTGGCTCTCTCTCTCGAATTCTTTTAAATCACCCACTTTTAATAGCCTTTCTGGAAGTATGTCATGTTAACATCGCCCTGTCTCAATTCCCTCTTCACTTCCAGTGGGCCCTATTCCTTTTCCTGTTGATATTCTTTGTAACCCTCAAGATTAGTCTCTGCACCAGAAATTTCAGGCACATCAATTTAGTCTTCCATATGCCCTGGGGGATAAAGCCAGGCTCCTCAAAAGTTTTCTTTCTAATGGCAGGCTTTCAAATTCTGGTACCCTTTGACTATTCAGAAATCAATACTTGGAGGAGCTAAAAGGAGCCTCGGCGTAAGGGGCTTGATTCCTCCCTCTTTTTCTTCCTCCTATAGAGAAGGGACAAAGGGCTGAGCTCATGTCTGCAGGCAGGGTTATATTTTGGGGAAGACTGAACTAATTTGTGTCCAGAGACTAGTTTCTTAAGGGAACTGACTCTGCAGCCTAAATATTTGGTATTTTTCAAACCAGCTTACACATTCTCAGGAAAGAAGTCTCTCCTAATGTGTGTCCACTTTGGGCTTTACTTTTAAGTACCCAGAACCTACTTCTTTTTTTCTTTTCTTTTTTTATTGTGCTTTAGGTGAAGATTTACAGTGGAAATTAGTTTCTCATTCAAAAGTTTATACATAAGTTGTTTTGAGACATTGGCTGGGATCCCTGCATTGTGTCAGCACTCTCCCCCTTTCCCTTTCCACCCCAGGTTCCCCAAGGTTCCTGTCCCTTCCTGCCTTCGCATCTTTGCTTTTGAGGAGGTGTTGCCCATTTGGTCTTGTATACTTAATTGAACTAAGAAGCACATTCCTCACATGTGTTATTGTTTGTTTTGTAGGCTTGTCTAATCTTGGCTGAAAGGTGGTCTTTGGGAGTGGCTTCAGTTCTGAGTTAGCAGGGTGTCTGGGGCCATATTCTTGGGGGTTCCTCCAGTCTCTGTCAGACCAGTAAGTCTGGTCTTTTTTGTGTGTGAATTTGAATTTTGTTCTACGTTTTTCTCCCACTCTGTCCAGAACGCTCTATTGTGATCCCTGTCAGAGTGGTAAGTGATGGTAGCCAGGCACCATCTAGTTCTGGCCTCAGGCTGGTGGAGGCTGTGGTTCACGTGGTCTGTTAGTCCTTTGGACTAATACTTTCCTTGTGTCTTTCCTTTTCTTCATTCTCCTTTGCTCCAGACAAGATGGGACCAATAGATGTATCTTAGATAGCTAGCTGCTAGCAAGCTTTTGAAACCCCAGATGCTACTGACCAAAGTAGGATTTTCTTAATGAACCAGAACCTACTTCTGTATGTCACTATAAAACTAGTTGCCATTGAGTCAGCTCTGGTTCATGGTGACCCTGTGCGTGTCAGAATAGAACTGTGCTCCACTGAGTTTTTGTTAGCCTATTTTATAGAAGTAGGATGTCAAGCCTTTCTTCCAAGGGTGGACTTGAATCTGCAGCCTTTCTGTTAGCAGCCCAGTGTATTAACCATCGGCTATAGCACCTATCTAAAAAGTCCCTAAAACCTGGGAGTAGGGATCAAAGCTGGGAGAGTGACTTACTTTTTACTCTATATACATTTTTTAACTGTTTGAATTTTTACCATAGTCATGTACCACCTTTTTGTTAAAAAAAAAAAAAAGTTTATAAATGTCTTTTAACAACTTTACTGAGGCATAAATGACAAAACCAAACTGCACATATTTAAAGTGTAGGATTTAATGGTTTTGACATGTATGTACTCCTGCGAAAGGAGCCCTGGTGGTGCAGTGGTTAAGCACTTGCTTGGCTGCCAAACCGAAAGCCAGAGAAAGACCTGTCGATCTGCTCCCGTAAAGATTCCTGTTGCCATAAAGTCAGTTCCGACTCACAGCAACTCTATAGGACAGAGTAGACCTGCCCCATAGGGTTCCCAAGGAGCAGCTGGTGGATTCAAACTGCTGACCTTTTGGTTAGCAGCCGTAGCTCTTAACCACTGCACCACCAGGGCACCCCCATAAAGATTACAGCCTAGAAAACCCTATGGGGAAATTCTGCCTTGTCACATGGGTTCGCTATTTGTTGGAATCAACTCAACGGCGCATAATAACAACTACTACCCCTGTGAAGCCATCAAAAAGTTTCTAGCTAGTTCTGTAACTACAACCAACAGGTGTCTCCTCTGAGCCCATCTGAGACCCCCAGCCACTCGGTATTGCTCCTAGTTAAAGTTGTCGGACAAGAGACCTCTCAATGTGGTCCACAGAGCAGAATTTGTCACAAGGTATTCATAGACTCTCAGGAAAGCACATTAGGAATTTTTAGAAGTTCTTAGAAAGACAAGCATGTTTTACTTCTCCATGCCTTTACCCCAGACTCTAGGCGGGAGTATTCTGGGTCATGAACACAGCATGAGACAGTGCCCTCGCCTTGGAGGGCTGGCAGCGATGGTGGCAGTGAGAACTGGCTCTATGGCATTCTCAGCTCGGGTGGAGGGTTTCAGTTCTTCATAGTTCCAAGACAGGAAGGCAGCAGAGGAAGAGTCCTAGGGGTGGGATTTTTCAATAGGAACTGAACCTGAAAAAAAAAAAAGTGCTGAAGGAGGGAACAAGAAGGGGGGTAGGATGGATGTTAGGGGCTGGACACCGGAGTAAATGTCATTGGCAGATATTTGACCTGCTGTGTTGCCCATCCATCCCTCCACCTTTCCTCTCTTTCTTTTGGTATTTGGAAGATACTTCACAGTTGGCCTTTGAATACGTTGGGGAAGCTCCCTGTTGTTGTTCCTGGTGTATAGATTAAAAAAAAAAAAAAAAAAAAAAAAACCAGTTGCCGTCGAGTCGATTCCAATTCATGGTGACCCCATGAGTTTTTGGAAGTATATTGTCAGACCTTTCTTCTGAGCACCTCTGGGTGGTCTCAAACCTCCAGCCTTTCAGATAGCAGCCGAGACGTTAACCAGTGTTAACCTGTTGTACCACCCAGGGACTGGTGTATTGATAAGTTAGCCAAAATAGGCAAAAGTCAGTAAGGTTTTGCTGCCGTTTAAGTTCTGAGTTATAAAACTTCCAGTTCAAACACTTAGTTTATTTATGCAGTATTTGAAATGCAGGTATAAGAGGTAAAAGTTATGTGAGTGATGGAGCAGGACAGTGTGAGATTTCATCATGCTACATACTCATTTTCGAACCACGGTTGACCACAGGTAACGGAAACCGTGGAAAGTGATACCTCGAGTAAAGGAGGACTACTGTAAAGGCAAATTTAGAGTCAGACCTTTTGCACAGTCTTGTATCTATAAATATTGCAACAACAACAACAAAAGTGGTGTGCATGAAGAGCAGGGCAAGTCATGTCAAGTGGCACATACATGACACTTACCTCCCAGTTCAGGCCAGAAAAAATGAGCCATGTTTCAGATCAGTCAAGATTTTCCTTTCAGGGATGGTCTTTGAAAAGGGTTTTTTAGAAAATTCCGTGGTTTATAGATTCAGGTTTTTTTGTTTTTGTTTTTTCAGTGCAATAAATTTTTTATATACTTGCTTTGCAGGCAAATATTGTTAATACTGCTGTAATATTCTGATAAGTACACAAAATAGAATCGGAGTTATAAAAATTCTTAATCTGTTGAGATCAGATAAAAATTTCCACGGAATGTCTGTGACTCTAGTTGGAAACTTCCACTCCTTTATATGATTTAAAGAACAAAACAAAACCCGTTACCGTCGAGTCAATTCCAACTCATGGCAACCCCGTATGTTACAAAGTAGAACTGCTCCATAGGGTTTTCATGGCTGTAATCTTTTCTGGAAGAAGATTGCTAGGCCTTTCTTTTGTGGTGCCACTGGGTGGGTTTGAACTACCTACTTTTGGTTAGCAGCCGAGCACAAAGCGTTTGTGCTACCCAGGGACCTTCCTTTATATATCAACTTTGAAAATCATAATGTGTACTTTTCATTTTTTAGTAAGAGTTTTTTACAGCAGTTTTGGGTTTATAGAAAAATTATGTGGAAAGTACAGACAGTTCCCATATACCCTCTTGTACCCCCTGAACATGTTTAGATTCTTCTGTTATTTCCGTCTTGCATTAGTGTAGTACATGTGTTACCATTGATGAACCAAAATTGATACATTATTATTAACTAAAGTCCATAGTTTATGTTAGGATTCATTCTTCGTCTTGTACAGTTCTGTGGGTTTTGAAAAATGCATAAAATCATGTATCCACCATTAAGGCATCATACAGAACAGTTTCACTGCCTTAAAAGTGCCTTGTGCTCCATCTATTCATCCCTCCCTCCCTTCCGCTGGGTCTCTGGCAAGCACTGATCACTTTATTGTCTCTGTAGTTTTGCTGTTTCCAGAATGTCATGTAACTGGAATTATACAGTACGTAGCTTTTTCAGACTGGCTTCTTTCACTTAGTAATATGTATTGAAGTTTCATTCATGTCTTTTCATAGCTTGATAGCTCATCTTTTAATCGCTAATAATATTCTATTGTATAGAAGTACCATAGTTTATCCATTCACCTATTGAAGGACATTTCTTGATTGCTTCCAGTTTTTAGCAACTATGAATAAAGCTACCGTAAACATTCGTGTATGGCTTTCTATATGGACATAACGTTTTCAACTCATTTGGGTAAATACCTAGGAGCATGACTGTTGGAAGATTCTGTTCTAACAGCATAAAATGTGTGAATCCCTTGTTCACAACGTGGTGGTGGTCTACAAATGAAAAGATACTCTCAGTAGATAGGCAGTTACCAGATTGCAAATGAGTTCCATTCCTGTCTGTCTTTAAGTCGAATTTGTACATAAAACAGTTAGGTACAGTTCATATCGAACATCAGTTAGTCAAAGGTTTTGTCTTAGTATGTAGTGTACCTTTCTATGCATAAAAAACATTAAACAAGCACTTCCAGATATCCTAAAACGTCTTTAACATAATAATACAGTAATAATAAAAATAATGTTTTGATGTGTGTCGCAAAGTCGCATCCATTTGTTATTACAAACCATTGTATGTACCTCGAAGTTTTAATGTAACAGGCTTTACGGAGGTTGGTTCGTAACTATGGGTTTTACGTAAGTTGTAACCTGGAGTTTACATATATATATATATATATATATATATGTATGTATATATATGTATGTATACGTATATGTACACATAAAGGAGCCCTAGTGGCACAATGGTTAAACGCTCGGCTGCTAACCAAGAGATCTATGTTTCAAACCCACCAGCTGCTCTGCAGGAGAAAGATGTGACAGTTCTGCTTCCATAAAGATTTACAGCCTTGGAAACCCTATGGGGTAGTTCTCCTCTGTCCTTTAGGGTCACTATGAGTCGGAATCAACTTGACAGCAATGAATTTTTTGGTTTTTTATATATATATATATGTATGTATACATGTATGTATGTGTATTTCAGTTAGCAGTTGATCACTTTAGCCACTGCGCCACCAAATCTCCTTATGTACATGTATAAACGTATATATGTATATATATACATATACATAGAGAGAGAGATTTTAAGGAATTGGCTCATGCAGTTGTGGGGGGCTAGCAAATCCAAAATTCTGTAGGTCAGGTGACAGGCTGAAAATACCTGCAGTCTTGGGTCCCCAAATCCATAGGTCAAGGGTGGGAAAGAGTGAAGGAGTTCTGGCAAGATGTCAATTTATAGTATGGCGGCAGGATACAACCTAGGAAGACTCCTTTTTTGCTCTCAAGGCCTTCGATTGGATGAGGCCCACACACATATGGAGGGTAATCTGCTTTATTTAAGGCCAACTGATTTAATCACATGTCCGTTGCTGGCACAAATGGTTTGCACTTGACTAAAGGTTGGTGGTTCTAACCTACCCAGTGGCACTGTGAAAGAAAGGCCTGGTGATCTGCATCCATAAAGATTACAGCCAAGAAACCCCTATGGAGCAGTTCTACTCTGTAACACATGGGACTGCCATCATCAGAATCAACTCAACAGCAGTGAGTTAACTACTTCAGTAAAGCCTCTAGACTAGTGTTTGACTGAACAGCTGGGCACCACAGCCTAGCCAAATTCACACAGAAAGTTAACCATCACAAATGAGTAGTGTGTTCGCTGCACAGGTAGGGTTTTATTTATTGAGTAACTATATTTCTTCCATTTTTAATATATTGTATTCCTGAAATACTGGAATGAGAGATCAGGCAATAGAAAGGTGGGGAAAAAAATCCCTTCAAGTTTGTATACTTCCGTCCCCTTCTTTCTTTGGCCAGACCCACTCAATTTTGAAAAACATTGCTGATTTCATTTTCATTCAATATGGATGGAGCTTGAAGACGTTATGCTGAGTGAAATAAGTCAGTCACAAAAGAACAAATATTGTATGACCTCACTTACATAAAAAGATAAGAAAAGGCAAATGTGCAGACAACAATGTTTATTACTGGTTACCAGGGGTGGGAGGGAGGGGGATAGGGAGAGTTAGCAGTGATAGAAATATCACTTTGATTAAGGGTACAATTGCATAGGTGATTATTGTAATTGCTGTCAATAAATTATATACCTGTAAAAAGTTGAATTGGTGAAAGTTGTGTAATAGATATATTTACAATGACCAAAAAAAATAGCTGCTGTTTAGTTTCTTGGTTTGGAGGTTTAGAGTCATGGTTTCATGGGACATTCCAGTTAATTGGCCTAATAACATGTTTAGTGCTTCTGTTCTACCTCCTAGTTTGATGCATAGTACCTGGGGTCTTAAAAGCTTGCTGTCAGCCATCCAAGGCACAGCAATTGGTCTTTATTCGCTTGGAACAACATAGGAAGAAGGAGAGTCAGGAATAGGAGGAGGATATGGAATGTACGGCTAATTGCCTCCACGAACAACTGCCTCCTTTGCCACTGGATAGTGCCTGGCTACCATTACTGAACATTTTGTTCAAAGATTTTATAGAAGAATCCTGATCAAAGGGGGGAAATGTAGAGCAGAATTTCAAATTCTCATGAACTCCAGACTTCCTGGAGCCATGAAGATTGGATGAAGCCCTGAAACTGTTGCCCTGAGATCAACTTTAAATCTTAAACCAAAAATATCCCCTGAAGTCTTCTTAAAACCAAACAGTAGTGTAACTGAACTAGTAAAAAAAAAAGTCTGCCTTGAGCATTATGCTCTTTGAAAAACTATCTATATGGGATCAAATTGACAACACCAACTCGAAAGATTAGATAGGAACCTTAAGGGGCAGTGAGTTTATGTTAATGGGGGAGGAACAACTCAGAAAAGGGGAGGTGAGAATGGATGTACAACTCGAGGAATATAGTCAGTGTCACTACACGGTACATGTAGAAACTGTCGAGTTGGTGTATGTTTTTTGCTGTGTATATTCTCAATAACAACAAAATAAATAAAATTATATTAAAAAATGTACTCGATACCTTGCAGCCTTCTTGGAAAGCATTTTGGCAGCCAAAACTTAATGTCTGTGTCAATTCTGTCCTTGTAGAATTTCAGATCGTAGCCTCATTAGGGGAAAGAAATAAAGAGATGCTTAACACCACCTGTGGCATGCCCTTTCAGAAGCACAAATAGGCTTAAAGTACCTTGCTTAACACTTTGAACCATTTGCTAACCAAGAAGAGAAGGTGATGGTTCCTGGGAGGTTCTGAGACCCACGGTTAGAGTTCAGACCATCCTTCCCCTAGTCCTGCAGCCTGAGAGATACCACAGACTTAGCGCTCTGTCCTGAGGTGGGTCCCTGGAGGAAAGCATGTGCAGTTTGAAATCCAAATGAGACTCTGCCACTCTACAGCCGAAGGAATTCTCAGGGGAGTGGGCAGTGGAGCCTTCTGGAGGTGGAGATGGTCAGCAAAAAAGTTGTGGATCAGAGGCTGCTCACTCCTCCAGCTACCCACACCCACACCCACTCCGTCTTCAGAAAGCACAGAAGATTCTGGGTAGACCCTGGGAAGGGCAGTGCCCTCTGGCTTTCTGAGGTGGTCCACTCCTGTCCAAAAGTACGGGCATTGGCCATGGGATACCACCCAGCCTGCTGGTCTCCCTGACAGAGTACTAGGATGGAAAAATACACTAACGGACATTAGGTTATGACACAGCTATTCTTTGTAATGGAAGTGGACATGTTTTAAACACTTCCCACTGACAGGAAGCAGTGTAGCCTGTGGTTAATACAGGGCTGAGCAGTTGATCTGCCCAGGTTTGAATTTGAACTCTACCCCCGGCTAGCTCTTTGACCTTGGAGGAATCTGTTTAACCTTAGTGCCTCATTATCTCCAGATATAAACTGGGAATAATTTAAAAAAATTTTTTTTCATAATTGTATTGGTCACATCTGATCATGTCTCTCCCACCCCAAACCTATAAACTCAAATCCCAACTTTGTGGCACGGCTCAAAAGTCTGTTTACCTTCTTTTAATGTTCCATTCCCTGGTGGCCCATGTACCTTTTCAGTATGTTATCATTTATCCCACGAATTTATTAAGAAAGGCCACACCTGCTTCTGTGATAGCCCTCAACACATTGTATTTAGTATTTTAAATTTAGTGTTTTCTTTTTTTACTTCTGTCCTCCCTATAAGACAGCACCAGAACAGAGCGGGGAGTTACGGTCTTGTGGTCAAGAGCACAGACTCTAGATTCAGATCGCCTGTGTTTAAAGCCCAGCTCCCCCATGTAATAGCTGTGTGACCTTTAAAGTAGGAATAATAATAATATTTGCCCATAAGATTGTTGAGAAGATTAAATGTGATGACGTATATATTAAGTGTGATGATGATCCTGTAACAGTTCGTGAAGCTAGAATCTAGTCCAAGTCGTGGGCTCCAGAGCCTTCACATTTACCAGCAGTGATCTTGGGTTCTTCATGCTGTGATATGATGCCCATATCCCCAATAAGATTGATGTCATTCAAAGGAACTTTACTAGGGAACCAGATATGTTGTGCTCAGCCTGAAAACTCAGAAGGGGCTGTGTAAGTGATCTTCCCATCTATCTGTGTCTGTTTGTCCAACTGAGAAGTGTCAGGTGGAAAGATGTAGGTCTAGAGCAGTTTTTAAATCAGAAGTTATGATGTTGAGCACTGTGCATGGTGTGCATACACCCACACCCACACCCACAGACACACGTGCGCGCACACACACCCACACACACGGTATGACTCCGAACTAAACATACAGGGTCAGACTTCCTTTTTCTTTTCTTTCAGCATCCTGCCTTGTTTTCCCAGGTGAATAGGGTAACCAGTTGCCGTCTCATCGACTCTGACTCATGGCGACCTCGTTTGTGTCAGAGTATAACTATTCTCCATAGAGTTTTCAATGGCTGATTTTTTGGTAGTAGATCACCAGGCCTTTCTTCTGAGGCACCTCTGGGTAGTTGTGAACCGCCAACCTTTTGGTTAGCAGTCGAGCACATTAACAGTTTACCCCACCCAGGGACTCCTGGTATATAAAGCAAACCAAAAAAAAAGAAAAAACAAACAAACCCATTGCTGTTGAGCCGATTCTGGCATAGAGTGATTACTCAGAAAATGTTAGATAGCAGTGCTGGGATTGTATTCATTCTAAACCTCATACCAGTTTGCTGGGGATAAAAATAGATTAAATGAAGCCGTTGAATGTCTGCTGTGTATCCCAATTTCTCTACTCTTGTTGTTAGGTGCCGTTGAGTCAGTTCCAGCTCATAGCTACCCACGTACAACAGAACGAAACACTGCCTGTTCCTGCGCCAGTGCTCACAATTGTTGCTATGTTTGAGCTCATCATTGCAGCCACTATGTCAGTCCATCTCGTTAAGGATCATCTTCTCTTTTGTTAACCCTCTACTTTACCAAGCATGATGTCCTTCTCCCGGGACTGATCCCTCCTGATAACATGTCCAAGGTACATGAGACGAAGTCTTGCCATCCTTGCTTCTAAGGAGCATTCTGGTTGTACTTCTTCCAAGACAGATTTTGTTCACTCTTCTGGCAGTGTGTGGTATATTCAGTACTTTTTGCCAACACTGTAATCCAAAGGCATCAATTCTTCTGTCTTCCTTATTCATTGTCCAGCTTTCGCATGCATATGAGGTAATTGAAAATACCATGACTCTGCTCTTAGACCATAGAACTCTGAAGCCAGCAGAGTCAGGACAAGAACCTTGATCTCTCATCTTGGTCCAGGGCTCTTTCTACTCCACCATGAATTTGGAGAGACTCCAGTAATGAGATCCTTTTTATTTTAATTTTATGACTGCTCATTCTAATGCAATTACCATCCTGAATCCTTGACTTATTTGAAAGGCGTCTCCGAGAGGCTTTGAAAGGCAGCAGCACAGACAACAAAATCTCTTTTGTGTCTGTGACCTAAGCCATCATCTGACCCTTCCTCTGAGAAATGGAGGGGGACAAGGAATGACAGCTCCCTCCCTGACAGATACTCTGCCTCGCAGCAAATGGCCGTTCCTGCCACGGGGTCACAGTCTGTGATAATTCCTCTCGCTATAGACTGACACATTATTACCAATGCAAAGCATATTAACTCCAAAAAGGAAATTTCAAGGGCTAAAGAAAGAACGTGAGTGAGAGTGAGCTGGCGAATCACATCCCCAGATGAGGTAATTGCTGGGCTGCAATACCAGCGACAAGAGGAGGCCAGGGGTCTTGTGCACTGCATGCGAATCATTTCACCAGAAGTATTCAAGTCAAATATTTCAAATGGCCCCATCAGACCACTGGTTTATTTTGATAAAGCAGTTTTGACAAGAAGAGACAGACAAGAGACAGCAGCAGCAACTGGGATGCTTACCTGTATCCTGGCTGTCCTTCATTCCCACTGACAGATTACCCTGCCCAGTCCCACAGCCCCATTCACAGTGCTTAGGCAATCTGCTCCCGTAAAGATTACAGCCAAGAAAACTCTGTGGAGCTGTTCTACTCTGTCATGTCGGTTACTAGGAGTTGGAGTCAACTTGACAGCACCCAACAACAACAACAAAAACAAGGCCAACAGGACGGTACACGAAAAAGAAAAGTGTGGGCCCTAGTGAGACCCCATGTCTAACCCATTGCCATCAAGTTGATTCCAGCTCATGGCAACCCCATGTGTTACAGAGTATAACCGCTCCGTAGGGTTTTCTTGGCTGTAATCTTTACAGTAGCAAATCACTGGGCTTCTCTCTGTGGCGCCACCAGCTAGGTTCAAACAGTCAATCTTTATGTTAGTAGTCGGGCGCAAAACATTTGCACCGCCTAGGGACCTAAGACAGACCCCACATCTAGAGGAGCCCTAATAACTCAAGTCAAAATATCCAGCAGCAGTTGAAGATACCTCTCTAATGCCTGCTGAGAAAGAAGTGCTCACTGGCTTTGGGTAGGCATTAGAGCAAGGAGAACAGGTGAGCCCACCCAAGGCTCCTGTGAAGACTGAGAAGAGCATGACCTGGGAACAGAGTGTGCGTTATCCACGTGAAGGCCTCTCTTGTTCAGATCCTCTCTCCACCTCAGTGTTTATTCATTCATCCATCCTTCCACGCAGTCCTTCGATACTAATCATTTGTGCCAGGCTCTTTGGAAACAAAGATGAATAAGATACTGTTCTTGCTCTCAAGATGTTCTCATTCTTGAAAAGAAATAGATGTTTGAACAATGATGAAAAATGTCATGGGATGTGTGCCCAGTAAGGCCTAGATGTGCATCTGTGGGTGCTGCGAGAGCCAGCACCAGACCTCCTGGGTCATCCTGTTAAGACCCGGGGGCAGGGAGGATGATCAAAGCAGTGCTCTCTCCAGAGGGGTTAGCTAACAGGGTATTGAGTAAAGGAGATACTATGGATTGAATGGTGTCCCCCAGAAAGATATGTTGAAGTCTTAACCCATGGTACCTGTGAACATGACCTTGTTTGGAGATAGGGTCATTGAACATACTATCAGTTAACATGAGGTCATACTGGAGCAGGGTGGGCCCTAATCCAGTATGAGTGGTGTCCTATAAAAGGGGAGAAGAGACACAGACAGACAGAAGGAAGACATCCATATGAAGATGTATCTACAAACCAAGAAACACCTGGGGCTACTAGAAGTTGGAAGAGACAAGAAAGGATCATCCCCTAGAACCTTCAGAGGGAGGATGGCTCTCCTGATGCTCTGAACTGGGACTCCTGGCCTGCAGAATTGTGAGACAATAAATTCCCATTCTTACAAACCACCTACTTTCTGGTATTTTGTAACAGCAGCCCAGTAAACTAATAATACAGGGTAGTTTTGTCAGGAGAGAAGAAGGAAGGGGCATGTGAGCTGAGGGAGCCAATATGCAATGGTGGAGCCCAGTACTAAAGAACAGGGCCCCTCAGAAGCAGGTGGGAGCAGAGGGATGCCGTCCCCTCCCACCCTCCTACTCACCAGTCTGGAGTGCGGCCTTACTTCTCGCCTCCAAGGGGTGTGCTTTGTGCTTACCTGCCAAAGCAGAAATACAGATCAAGGCCAATCCCTTCTTCCTGGCTACTGGGTGAGCACTACCGATCTATCTCACTCTGATCCAAGGGCACTTGGCTCAGCTCATCTGCTTTCACTTTTTTTGAATGTGATTTTGTGAACATTCCTTCCTCTCACCTTAACAGTCTATGGGAGGTGGTTTCACTTTGCCTGAGATGGGACTGATTTTTTTGTGTCTTCTGTAGTTTGGCTTCAGAGTCAAGACAAAATGTCAATGCCAAGCTGCTAATGGCCAGCATCAGTGTGTGTTAAAACCTAGTAAAACATTGCCTCCAGAATTTCTAGCCAAATCCACGTATGTAAATATCTAACATAAGGCTTCTCCCAGAATATCCCATTGGGTTTCTGAAGATTTCTTTTAAATTTGCTCCAAGTTGCAGGAATGGTGCAGAAAGTGCCTGTGTGCTGGGGTTTACTGGAGGCTTAACTATGTACTCGCCACCCATCTGTCAATTTGTCATACTGTGGTGGCTTCCATGTTGCTATGATGCTGGCAGCTATGCCACTGGTATTTCAAATACCGGCAGGGTGACCCATGGTGGGCAGGTTTCAGCAGAGCTTCCAGACTAAGACAGACTAGGAAGAAAGTCCTGGTGAACAACTTCTGAAAATTAGTCAGTGAAAACCTTATGGATCACAACAGAACATTGTCCGATATAGTACTGAAAGATGAGCCCCATAGGTTGGAAGGCACTCAAAATACATAGCGAGTGCAAACAGTGGACTCGAGCATGTGAACGATCACGAAGATGGCGTAGAACCAGGCAACAGTTTCCTTCTCTTGCAAGTATGGTTGCCATGAATCAGAGCCAACTCAGTGGCAACTAACAACAATAGTCAATGATGAACAGTTCATCTGAGTGGCACTTCTGTCTCCTCCAGAAACTGCGTTGAAGACATGCTATCTAATATCCCTGATACGTGGAACCATACAATAAATTCCTTCTTGGTGTACTTCCAGGAAAAGATTTTACCTCTCTGTGAACTTTGCATGCTGCTTTTGTCCCTAAAAGACTAGTTCACTTAGTAGGATTTCCCTCTCCCGTGACCCCATTACCTGTCAGGAAACAGAGTTAAACTGCGCCCAGCAATAGGAATTAGTTTATCTCCATGCCTTAAAGTGTTTTCAGCGATCCTCTTAAATAGACTCTGTTTTTTGTTCTTCATTGCCCTATTTTTATACTATTTAAAATTCTGTAAGCCTCCTTTAAACCTTTTGGAAGTAGGTGCGGTGTAGCTGAATTATATTTTTAATTCAAGAATGAGGATACACAGGCACAGTTTTTTGGGGGGTGGGGCGGCAGGCAGCACATTTCTGTTCTCATCTACTTAATTAGCTTAGCGGAAGGGAGGGGCTCTCCCTGCATTGCCTTTTGTTACTTGTCTGACTTTAATGAAGCTGCTCTTCAGGAATAAATATTTTTCCAGCAAAAGTTGATCTTCCTTCCTTCGCCTCCTGGGAAACCAGTATCTCTGCACTTTTCCATTAGTCCTACCCCAGTGAGAGTGCTTTTTTAATTATATTGAAAATGACATCATCAGCAGAGTAAAATGTATTTCTCTAGCACGTTCCTGCCAGCAATTTGCAAGAGCTACGGGGAGGTAGCGCTTCAGGGAGAGGATCCACAGGGAGGGAACTTAGGGAACTTCCAAATTAAAATGCTGACAAACATTGAAAGCCAGGGCTGTGCCTGAGGGCGAATCGCTGGAGCCCAAGAAAAACATCTTTTTCTTCTAGCCAGAAATGTGATTTTAACCCGAAAGAAGCAGTAGGCAGGGACAGATATGCGAAGGTAAACTAGTGAATGGAGGCTGGTGTGACTGAGCAGACACTGTGCTATTTGGGGAACATCTACCCGAATAAGTTTAATTTCAAGGGAAGTAGTCTGCTTTCTGTTCTCCTTACTGTAGAGTGATGAGTTTCCATGGTTGCTGAGATAAAGGATGACTGTTCACTCAAAAGGGAATTTAAATTCTGATCAGAGGAGACTCCTGTCAGAGTGATGAGGGGATCAGTAATTTTTATGGGAATTCAGTTACTAATGGAAGGGAGAAGGAGGGCCCCACATATAAATAAATGATGATTTATTTAATCCTCTCAACAACCCTCTGAGGTGAGTAGTCCCAACTTTTCAAAGTGAAGGTGACTGCTGATCAGCTTATATATCAGAGAGGATTTTAAAGTGCAAATCCACTTCCCAAATTCTGCCTACTTTCATAAAAGGGGAACTTATATTTTAAGGTAAATCACAGCACTATCCTATGTTTTCTTCCCCCTCCTAACTTCCTACTCCCACCAGCCTGTATTGGAAGGCCAAGCTTTCTCTTTCAGGTGTGGCAGCAAGGAAGCCACATTCTCTGAATGCCAGCCAGGTGCCCTAATAAGCAAAGGACAGCAGGTGTCATGGAAGCCACCTCTTCTGTACATCGCACTGGGGAGGCAGCAGGCAACCTACCATTCACTGAAAATCATCCAGCCTTGGCTCTTCCTCTCTGCCCTGGTGCAATATGGCCTCTTTACTAATGAAGCTCCTACACGCATCTAGCGACTACTAACTACAAAATCAATGCTACAGATGACTGAGCCTTACCTAAGACTTCCTGGCCTCTCTGTGTGCCACGGAGAGCCTACTTCAAAACTGTTGGACGACACCGTTCTCCGCTTTCCCCTGAGCATTGGGCGTATGGAATAATTCCGTGTGCATAGCATGAAGCTATCAAGTCAGAATTGGTCCTGGTGCCATTTGGCCCACTGAAGAGGGAACCAATCCCCAGTGCGTCTTTTGAGGGTGAAGAACTTACTTTACCTCCCAGTGAATGTATGGGCAGTTTACATCCAAAACAGTAATTTATCACTCACTGCGGGACAAGCAGAGTCCCTGTGGGTGGAAATGGTTAATGCTGTCATCTGCTAAGCAGAAGGTTGGAGGTTTGAGTCTATCCAGAGGCACCTCAGAAGAAAGACCTGGCGATCTTCTTCCGAAAAATTAGCCATTGAAAACCCTACGGAGCACAGTTCTACTCTGACACACATGGGGTCGCCATGAGTTGGAGTCGACCAGTTGGCAACCGGTTTTACTGGTGGGACAAGCTAGGGTTATAAATAGATATGCAACCCAAAGCTTCTTTTAAAGGAAAAAATGGAAGTGGTAGGGCATGACTATAGTCAAAGATGAAACTTGGAATTCAAGAACCTTAGCATCTTCATATTTCCTAGAAATAACTCAGAATTTAGGCTGCAGACTGGCAACTCTGTCTAGTAGAGGCAAACTGAGTACTGTGTGTCTTTTTGTATTTTCTCCTCACTGAAGCTAAGTTGTTTCATTGATACAGAGGGGCTGCCAGTGGTGGCCTCCCTGGAATAACAGTCCTTATGACATTGCCCTGAGCAGACTGGAGTCTAGGGGTTACTGTGTTAACCAGAAGACACTCCCTCATGAACACCTGCCTGCCTTCCCGAGGGGGGATCCTGAATAAAGCAGCTTCCCCAGCCGGCTGGCAAAGGCAGTTTGCATTTCTAGAGGAGCAACAATTAAGTATGTCTGTCAAGGCTTTCCCATTGGGCATCATTCAGATGCACAAATGGGAAAGACTTAGTTTCCCGGATGTGTATCAACTCAAACTTTCCCCAATGCTGAGAGCAGGCTGGATCTTAGCAAAACATGGAAGAAGCTGTGTGGAATAAAAGTATAAAGTATAAACGGAGGTTTAAAAAAAAAAAAAAAAGCTGGAAAGCTAAAGGCTCTGGAAGTGTTCCCTGGGAGCCCCATTGCTGGTGACCTCTGTTAGGGGTAGAGAGAGAAGTGAGGTGAGGTAGAGGGAGACAATGAAAGGAGCTGACATGACCGTTAATTGGTGATGGAGGGAAGTTGGGGTAGAAGGAGAGATAATGTTAATATAGAGGTTAGGCAGTTGGACATGACACATCATTTCTTGAACGTACGAGTAACACTGTCAATGTATGTATCGTGGACCACCTTCATGGGTGCCTGGATGGAAATGATTTGACTGAAACCCGGTGACTCACTCATGTCCCTCAGCGGATGCCACCTGGTCCCATCTCTGCAGCACCACTGTCTTTGTCCAGGAGTGCTATGCTTCCAACCAGCCTTGAGAGAGTGACTAAGTTCATCTTATCCCGTGGTCTGCTTCCCTGCTGGCTAGTTAAATGTTGTGGTTGTTAGGTGCCATCAGGTTGACTCATAGTGACCCCATGTGAGAGAGTAGAACTGTCCCATAGGGTTTTCTAGGCTGTAATCTTTATGGAAGGAGCCCGGGTGGCACAGTGGTTATGTGCTTGGCTGCTAACCGAAAGGTTGGTGGTTTGAACCCACCAGCCAATCCTCAGGAGAAAAGACCTGGCAATCTGCTCCTGTGACGATTTCAGCCTAGGAAACCCTATGGGGCAGTTCTGTTCTGTCCTATAGAGTCACTATGAGACAGAATCGACTCAGTGGCATACAACAACGACAATCATTACAGGAGCAGATCACCAGATCTTCTGCAGAGCTTCTGGGTGGGTTGGAACTGCCATCCTTTTGGTTAGCAGCCAAGCACTTAACTATTGCACCACCACGACTCCAGCAATTAAATACTCAACCCTTTATTCTATCCCACTCTACCAACAAGAAACCTTTAGGAGGCACTCTGCTAGAGTGTAAGATTACAGATAAAAATGAAACACGATCCCCACCCCCAGGGAAATTATTGTCTGACGAAATTCTATTGCATTCAGAAAAAGCAGCTTCAAACCTCTCCTATTTTGGCTTCAGGGGAGGCTGTTTGTTATCTGCTCTGTGTATCCCATGGTGTTTAAAATCAAGGCTTTGGAGTCAGCCCCAGACTCAAGCCCCTCGCTTGTATACTCTGTGCCCTTTGAGGGTTGTGACCTTGGCATGCTGTTTAAGACTCCTAAGTCTCTGTAGTGATTAAACGTTTGGCTGCTAACCGAAAGGTTGACAGTTTGAATCTACCAGCCACTCCGTGGAAACCCTATGGCACAGTTCTGTCCTGTCCCGTAGGGTCACTATGAGTCTGAATGGACTTGACAGCAACGAGTAAGCCTCCATGCAGGAGACCTGGTGGCGCAATGGTTACACGCTCAGCTGCTAACTAAAAGGTTGGTGGTTTGAACCCACCCTGTGGCTCCTCAGGAGAAAGACCTGGCTCTCTGCTTTCCATAAAGATTACAGCCAAGGAATCCCTGTGGGGCAGTTCTGCTCTGTCACATCGCGTGGCTGTGAGTCAGAATCAACTCAAGTGCACCTGCCAAGAGCAACAAGCCTCCGTGTACTCATCCATAAAACGTCGTAGGGTTGTTTTGAAAATTAAATGAGATGGTATAAGTAAAATATACAGCACAGAACCTGGCAGTGGAAACCGGTTGCCGTCGAGTTGATTCCAGCTTGTGCTGATCCCATGCTCCATAGAGTTTTCAGTGGCTGATTTTTCAGAAGTCGATCTCCAGGCCTTTCTTCTGAGGTGCCTCTGGATGGACTCGAACCTCCAACCTTTTGGTTATCCACTGAGCACTTAATCATTTGCACCACCCCGGGACTCCAGGGGAAAGTGTGTGGAAGGTAATGGTGCTCGGGGGTAAGGGAGCAGCAGCAGCAAGCGGAAAAGCCCAGGAGGTGCCAGGAAACTTTGAAGTTAGTGTCAGTTTGTGTCAATTACCGCTTTTTTCTTGCCAAGACTCCCCTTTACATTTATGTGCTTTGTCTTCTTCCCTTCCGCTTCAGAGCTTTGCAGCCTTTTCTCCAAAAGGCCTGCTCAGTTCCTACTTAAGTAAGAGGTCCTGGCCCTGTCTCCTCTGGTAACTCAGGTGACTTCCTGTATCCTCGGATAGGCTTCTCAACCCCTCTGAGCTTGCGTTTCCTCACCCGTAATTTAAATGGGTTGGGTAGACCTTCATCTGGTGCTTCACATCTCCATCCTTCTTAGGTGTGTTTAGTATAGTGGTTAAGATCTGCCACTGATTACCTGGGTTCCTTTGGCAAATTACTTAACCTCTCAGTGCCTTGGTTCCCACTACTATCAAACCAAACCAAACCCCAAACCACTTTTGGTCAAGTCGACTCTGACTCATGGCAGCTCCATGTGTTTCAGAGTAGAGCTGCGCTCCATGGGGTTTTCAATGGCTGTGATCTTTGTGAAGCAGATCGTCAGGCCTTTCTTCTGGGGCACCTCTGGGTGGTTTTGCACCACCAACCTTTCGATTAGTAGCTCAGTGCTTAACCGTTTGTGCCACCCAGGGCTCCTCCACTATCAAAGGGGGTTAATAATAGCATAGATGTCATAGCTTTCTGGTGAGGATTGATGAGTGGATGTATGTGAAGTATCTAGTACAGGGACGGAGGAAGCAGCCTATACATGGTACTGATGACTATTGCCCGTGTAAGCTGCCATCTTTGCTGTGATGTTATGTTGCTGTTCACGCCTAACTGCATGCCCATGAGTCGGTTCAGGCTCAGGCTGGATAGGGGCCTCTAATAGAGCAAGGTTCCCTCTGGCAGGACCAGCTCTGCAGCCTTGCAGAGGTCCTCTGATCTCAGCTTTAGGACTTCTCCCACCTATTCTGGGTGGTTGGGAGCCAAGAAGGGTTCAGGCCCATTGTTCTTCTCACAAATCTGCATCAGGGAGTAGCCTCCATTGTCCTGTGCCACAGAATCCAGGAGTCCACCCAGAGAGGGCCGGAAGGAAATCAGCCTCGCCAGCTAATCAGCCAGAGCATTGATGGGTAACAGAGCAGGGAGGGGGAATAGCCATTGCAGAGACTTGCTGTCTGCTGTGCAGAATGACCTCATGCCTTTCTCTTCATCGCAGGCCCCCTCCCCAGTAATAATGAGCAGCCAATGAACACTTACTGGGCTTATTACAGAACCCCCAGGGTGGAGGTGAGGGCTGCAGACCAGCTCCCAGCTGCTGGGAGGAAACACAATAACAGGCAGGGCTTCAAAGAGGCAGCAAGCCGGCATCATATATTCAAAGTTGCCCTGCTTCGCCCCTCTTCCTCCCTCTGGGTTTTATGAAAAGTTAGCTCCAGTCCCCCTCTCCCCACGCCCCCAGTGGGAAAGAAGGGGCAGACTGACCACATCTTCCACCCTCTCCCAGGACCCAGCTCACTCTGCCATGACTACAGCTGCAGCCTGCACAGCAGGCACTCCTAATGGGCAGGCGTCACCCATCGCTCTGGTCATGGGGCCACCAGAGGGGATAGGCCAGGTGATATGGCACAGAGCACCATGCTGCAGCTGGGCAATCAGATGGGCATAGCCCAGCAGTGCGGAGCTGCGCTCTGGGGCCGTGCCGTTGCATGTGTGCAGGGGTGAGAAGGGAATTGTCTAAGAAACCCTTGGTGAGGAGGAGTGTGCAGTGGGTCAGTCCTCAGGCATGGCCATGATTCCTCCCAAAGCACAGATGGGAGGCACAATGGTTGCTGTGTTTAATGTAATTAATTCAGACGTGGCAGTTCCCCTGATTTAGAATCTGGGAGATGCCCCAGGGGGTGGTGAATAACAACAAAGGGCTTGAGGGGAGAATCTGTGAGTTGATACCCACTTTGCCATTGACTTACCGAGACTAGGCTCTGAGACAAAGGCATCTCCCCTGAACTTCCCATATGTGCTTCCTCATCCAGAAAGCTTGGTAGCACTGCTACTCTACAGAGAAAACGCAAATACTGATGTAGGGTTTTGAACTGAGATCTCAGTTTATCATTTCTCAAACCAACCAACAAATATTGAGTTTCCTATGACTACAAGTAGTCCCGATTTATGATGAGGTTCCGTTCTGAGGACTCCATCATAAGTTGTTTCTGACGTAAGTTGAATACCTCTTTTTATTTTTATTTTTTTTAGTTTTCATTATTATTGCCTTTTATTATCAGTATCTTTATAAATCCAATCTTTATTTGTCTTTAGGGGTTGAGAACATTACATATAAACTTACAGATACGATGACATCAACAAATTATGTGTTGCAGTATTGTATGCAGTACATATACTAATGATAACGTATACTCAAAAAAAAAAGGATGGTCGAAAGTGTAGTTTTTCGTAATTCAAATATGTCGTAAGTCGTGGACCTCCTGTATTAGGAACAAGTGTTAGGCACCGTGGAGGAAATATGTCTTTGGAATTTCAATCCGAGGGTTATATTAGTTTCTGCTGGCTGCTGTAACAAATTACCATGAACTTGGTTCCACAGAACAACAGAAGAGTGAGAAATTCTCTCACAGTTCTGGAAACCAGAGTCATAAATCAAGGTGTCAGCAGGGCCACACTTCTCCAGAGGCCCTAGGGGAGAATCTATTCCTTGCCTCTTCCAGCTTTTGGTGACTATCAATATTCCTTGGCTTATGGCCATATCACTCCAAACTCTGTCTTTACATGGCCTTCTCCTCTGTGTCACTGTGTCTAATCTCCTCCTGCCTCTCTGTTATGAGGACACGTGATTACATTAAGGGCCCACATGGATAATTCAGCATAAGCTCCTCCTCTCAAGATCGTCAATTACCACTTTTGCCATATAAGGTAATATTCACAGATTCTGAGAATTAGGATGTGGATGGACCACCATTTAGCCCACTACAAAGTAAGATACATCATGTCACACAAAATTCAACCACAACACACGATCCTACGTGCCAAGGATGAATGAAGTACATGTGATAAATGCTGTAGGAATTCAGAGGAGAAGGAGACTGTTTGGAGTTGGGATGGTCAGGGAGGGCTTCACAGAGGAAATGAGTCTTGAGCAGGATAAAATTTAAACGGGAAAGGAAAGGAGAGAGGACGGTATGCACAAAGGTTTGGAAATAAAAATGAGATTGGTGTTTTCTTTAGTCTGATACAAATAGATTAAACAGAAATGAATACTTTTGTAAGGAATTGAGCAGATGTGATATTGGATAGGCAAGTTGGGCCTAGATTCAAAGAGTGACCTAAATATAAAACCTAAAATGATAAAGATTATAGAAGAAAAAATAAGGACAATGCTAGAGGCCCTCATACATGGCATAAATACAATACAGACCATAACTAATAATGCGTAAATACCAGAAAATAAGCTAGATAAACTGGGAGCTCCTAAAGAGTAAACACTATGCTCATGAAAAGACTTCATCAAAAGGGTAAGAAGGGAACCTACAGACCAGGAAAAAAAGTTTTGGCTATGACAAATTCAACAAAGATCTAATCTCTAAAATCTGTAGGAAAATCCAACACCTCTACAACAAAAAGACAAATAATCCAATTAAAAAATGGGCAAAGGATGTGAACAGACACTCTACCAGAGACAACATTGAGGCAGCTAACAGACACACGAGGAAATACTCGAGGTCATTATCCATTAGAGAAATGCAAATCAAAACTACAATGAGATGCCATTTCACCCTCATATTACTGGCACTAATCAAAAAAAAAGAAGAAGAAAATAACAAATGTTGGAGAGGTTGCGGGGAGATTGGAACTTGTACACACTGCTGGTGGGAATGTAAAATGGTACAACCACTATGGAAAACGATATGGTGCCTCCTTAAAAAGCTAGAAATGAAAATACCATACGATCCAGCAATCCTATTCCTAGGAATATATCCTAAATAAATAAGAGCCGTCACACGAATAGACATATGCACACCCATGTTCATTACAGCTTTATTCACAATAGCAAAAAGATGGAAACAACCTAAGTGCCCATTAACAGATGAATGGTAAACAAACTATGATACATACACACAGAGGAATACGATACAACAGTAAAGAACAGTGATAAATCTGTGAAACATCTCACAACAATGGATGAATCTGGAGGGCATTATGCTAAGTGAAATAAGTCAATCAGAAAAGGACAAATATCGTATGAGACCACTATTATAAAAACCCAAGAAAAGTTTACACGCAGAAAAAAACAATCTTTGATGATTACAAGGAAGGGAAGGGGTAGGGAGGAGAAATCACTAACTAGATAGTAGACAAGTGTCAGCTTTGGTGAAGGAAAAGACAACATACAGTATTGGGAAAGTCAGCACAACTTGACCAATGCTAAGTCATAGAAGGTTCCTAGACACATCCAAACCCCTTAAGGGACTGAGCTACTGTGGCTGAGGGCTGGAGACCATGGACTCAGTGGACATCTAGGTCAACTGGCATATTTCATAAAGAAAATATTCTACATCCTGCTTTGGTGAGTAGTGTCTGGGGTCTTAAAAGCTTGCAAGCGGCCATCTAAAATATATCTATTCATCCCATCACGGTCAAAGCAAAGGACAATGAAGAAAACCAAAGACACAAGGAAAATATCAGCCCAAAGAACTGGTGGACCACATGAACGACAGCTCCACCAGCCTAAGCCCAGAAGAACTAGATGGTGCCAACTACCACTACCGACTGCTCTGACGGGGATCACAATAGAGGGTACTGGACAGAGCCAGAGAGAAATGTAGAACCAAATTCAAATTCACGAAAACAGACCAAACTTACTGGTCTGACAGAGACTGGAAAACCCCCGAGACTACGGCCCCTGTACACACTGCTAACTCATAACTGAAACCACTCCTGGAGTCTACCTTTCAGCCAAAAATTAGACAGGACTATAAAACAAACAATAACACATGTAAGAAGTGTGCTGTTTAGTTCAATCAAGTATACAAGACCAAATGACCAACACCTGCCCGAAAGCAAAGATGAGATGGCAAGAAGGGACAGGAAACCTAGACGAATGGACATGGAGAACTCCAGGTGGAAAGGGAAAGGGGGAGAGTACTAACACATTGCAGGGATTGCAACCAATAACATAAAACAAGTTGTGTACAAATTTTTGAATAAAAAACTAATTTGCACTGTAAACTTTCACCTAAAACACAAATTTAAAGAAGAAAGAAATGAGTGCTTTTGTAAGTAATTGAGCAGAGGTGAGATTGGATAGGTAATTTGGGCATAGATTCAAAGAGTAGCCTTATATACCACCTGGCACTCAAAACGTGTTACCCTTGAGAAGTGTATTATCATAATTCATAACTGATGTAATGAGGATCTGATGATAATATGAACATATATGACACTGTATGCAAGGCACTGTTCTAAGTACTTTATACAGATCAATATTAATTCATTTAATCCTCATAATAGCCCTGTGATGTGGGTATAGTCATTATCCCCATTTGGCAGCTGAGGAAATTGAGGCACAGAGAGGGTAAGTAACTTGCCCAAGGTTCTATAAAGAAGACTGGATTTAAGAGATCAATGAGGGATCCAGAATGGTTCTAAAGTATTTTAGAATGGATGAATAAGGCCCTTGGGAAGGACAGGCAGTTTTTAGGGCAAGAAAGAAGCTGAATTTAATAATAGTAGAAGAATAATATTTTAAGGCAGGATTCCAGTTCATTGAATCTAACTCACCATTTTACAGATGAGAAAACTGAAGCCCAGGATTATCATTTGTTCAAGGACACGTATCTGGGATTTATATGTGTTAAATTCAAAGTGATGGTGTAATATATAAGTGATGGTAACTGTAAACATGGCATGTGCACGTCATCCGACCTCCTCTGACTTCACAGCGGGGAGGAAGAAGAGAATCACTATCAGCATCAGCCCAAGGCTGATTCCTATGAGGTGGAGGTCAGACATACCTCCTCTCTCCAACCTTGTTACCAATTCTGACACCAGCCATCCCTCCAGCAGCACTCTGTATTTCTCTGCTGGGTTCAATAATTCATTGCAGTGGCCACACAGAACTCACAGACCATACTCACAATCATGAGATTTATTAGGGAAGTAACAGGTTACAGTTCAGGAGCAGGAACAACTGGCTCAAACTCAGGATCAGGATTAGGAAGCATGTAAGCAAAGTCTCCCTTCTTCAGTGCAGGACAACTCTCTTAGCTCCTCTTAGCCATGCTGGGCTCCTCTCAACCCCCTTAGGACAGGCCTCCTTTCTCCACCCTCTGCCCATGGCTGTACTCGGGCCTGGCCTGTGCCCTGCTCAAGCAAGCATTACAAAACTCTTTAGCTCCGCCACTAAGTACCCAGAGGCACCCCACTTCACCAGGAAGCCTCCTGCCTGAAGGCATTCATCTCTCTCAGTCTGTGAGTCAGCAAGCCTAGCTCTGCCAACAAGTGCCTAGAGGCTCCCGCTCTGCCAGGAAGCCTCCTGCCTGAAGGCTCTCAGCTATCTCGCTGTATGGGTCGGCTCACCACCTGTAGCTGCCTCCCACCAGTCTGCTGGTTCTGCTGCTGCCATTTCTCTGCCACTGCTTCTCCAGGTCTCGTGCTGTCTCTGGTGTTACAGCTCTCTGTCTCCTGGGCCTAAGATGTTCTCAGACAAGGACCCTGGGTCCAAAGGACACTTTACACTCCCAGTTCTTTTTGCTTGATGGTAGTGAGATTCCCCCCTCTACTCTCTGATTGGCTTTCTTTTTAAGCCTAGCAGGATGGCAAAACTGACCAATCCTCTCATTAGGGTTCCATACATCTTATTTGCATGGTCCCATCCCCACAGGGGTTCCGTGCACCTTATTTGCATTCTTTGCGGGATGTCTAATCCCTTTGGTGGGCCATGAACACTTTATTTGTATAGTCCCACCCAGTGATTGTGAGAATACAAGATCATGCATGGCTAAGGGGCCATATTAAGTAATTCACGGTACCGAAGTAACAGTATTTTGTAAAGAATTGGAGAGGTGGCAAGGTGCCCCATCATCAGATCCTCCTCCCCCAGACCCTGTCTAACAGCTCATGGAGATTAACTGGAGAGACCATCATCGTGTGATTGTGCATAGAACACCTTACCAAACCAACAAACCAAACTAGTTGCCATGGAGTTGATTTCAACTCATGGCAACCTCATACATGTTAGAGTAGAACTGTGCTCCATAGGGTTTCCAATGGCTGATTTTTCAGAAGTAGATCACCAGGCTTTTCTTCCGAGGTACCTCTGGGTGGGTTCAAATCACCAACCTTTTGGTTAGTAGTTGAGCACTTAACCGTGCACACCACCTGGGGACTACAGAGCACCTTACAGCCCTGCCTATGTGTTAAGTGTTACTCTTGATGATTATAATCCAATCATGTGCCTTCAGAAGGCGGGCTGAGAAGTAGACAGCTTCTTCTGGCATCCTGTAATATGCTGGGAATCTCCTTCAGCTACTAACTGAAAGGCTTCTCCAAAGAAAAGCCTACTTCCAAAAAATCAGCCTTTGAAAACCCTATAGAGTGCAGTTCTACTCTGACACATGAAGGGTCACCATGAATTGGAATCTACTCAATGGTACCCTATAATATACTGGGTATGTGCACAGTTTCCCACTGGAATAGTCTAAGCCAGACCCTCAGGAACTTGCATCATGCTGGTGGAGTCAGACTAGCAGCGTCCAAGAGCCGCTCTGCCCTCCTCCCTAAAGAAGATGGCTGAAGCCCAGGCTTCTGTGCCCAGTTAGCATTGGGAAGGCTGTCCTGTTCGCAAAGAGCTATGAAGAGCTCCACCAAGGAGTGCATTTGGAGGAGGAGCTTTGGAAAGAGATTTTATTTGGCAGCTATTAGAATGAATAAAAGCTTGGAAAGACAATGGAAAAACACTACAAAAGAGAAGAGAGGTGGTCTTGAGTGAACAAAGTTAATTGTAGGCTGAGAGAAAGTCAGTCTTAAATTTAGTGACCTAGTAGGGCAGGGACGGCGCCAATGACCCAGAGAAGGCTGTTTCTAAACCAAGACATGCAGGGCTTGCTTCACTCCGAGCCAGCATTTAGACCCCTGCCAGTTTGTCCCATGGAACTTGATTGGACTGCAGGCTGCCTTTCTGGCCTAGCTCCCAGCCGGATCCCTGCAAAGCTCCACAAATGTTTACAGCACCAGTAATTGGCAAATTATAATCAGCAGGATTCTGTAAATATCCCTTCAAAGTACATAATAGCATAATGCTTTCTGCTTACCCAGCAACTTTCTCTAAATGAGTTTAAGAAACTTCAGGAACAGTGTCGTTCATTAATCACCATTACATCAAGGTGAGATATTATCTTAGTTTGCAAGATCCAGAAATCCTGGGGCTGATGCCTTAAATGATTTTAAATCAGCCATAAACCACTTACCAATGAGTCGATTAACTCATAGCGACCCCATGTGTGCAGGGTAGAACTGGCACTCTGTAAGATTTTCAAGGCTGTGACATTTCAGAAGCAGATCACCAGGACTTTCTTCCGAGGCACCTCTGAGTGGGTTCAAACTACCAACCTTTTGGTTAGTAATCGAGCACTTACTCATTTATTCCACCCAGGGACTCCTAAATCAGCCATACAGAGAAGTAAAGATTCGATGCCTGAATCCTTCAGGATAGGATAGGCTGTACTGTAGTGGCAAACAACCCCGAAAGTCTCAGTGGCTTAAACAGTGAGGTTTATGTCTCACTCACACTACCTGTCCATCAGGTTCAGTGGGAGCTCTCACTCTCTGCTGAGGGAGCAGCCAGCACCTGGGGTGTTGCCATCACTGTGACAGCAGAAAATAGAGTGTAGCTTTTAGAGGGAGTGAAGATTCAGGAATTAGAACCTCAGTGCCTTCCGGGATCCCTTATCTCCCTCTTTAGTGCCTTTATTTCTCCGTTTGTAAATTGGGGGCATACATTTAGGCTTTTCTTCATTGAGAGTGACACATACGATCCATAATAACTGTTATATCACTACTGCCCCCCTCCACATTCACTAGACTTGATGTCAAGTGACTTTTGACATTTGAAAAAAACCAAATCCATTCTGAGGGCAAGAAGATTTGTCACCATTGAAGGTACTTTTACAAATGTAACACAGGCTTCAAAAGCAACCCCTGAATACTATAAAAAATATGTTAAAAAATAGCAAAACCAAACCTGTTGCTGTTGAGTTGATTCCGACTCATAGTGGCCCTATAGGGCAGAGTAGAACTGCCCCATAGGGTTTCCAAGGAGTGGCTGGTGGATACAAACTGGTGACCTTTTTGGTTAGTGGCCAAACACTTAACCACTGTGCCAAGAGGGCTCTGTAAGAAATAGCAGTCATCCTAGAAATACTGTGGCTACTTTGGAAGGGATGGCAATCATTTGAACAGATAAATTATGGTACCTTGCAATTCGAAAACCAGCCGTACTACTTTCCAGTCAGTCACAACATGTCCATTAAATGCTTTGTCACTGGACAGCCAGATACCGTCTAGGGCGGGTGGCGCCTGGCAGCAGAGCCTGAAGCAGCCCATAGCAAACACAGCATTAACTTGAAGCTTTAAAGGTCCCGCTCGTCTTGCATTCTACTTCATAATTGATCAGTGCATCTCTGAGATGTTCCCTGTTTACCCTGTGGCTGCCTACCCCTTGCATTCCCCCAGGGTAGAATTTCTACCATTTTTGAAAGAGAGTCTTACTTAAGGTTTTGAATTCCCTACTGGTTACACAGATTGCTTTTTCAGTTTTTCAAAAATGTAGCGTGAAGGGAAGTATAAAATATTAGCTGGTGTTGATTTATCAAGTTGGATTCTCCTGTTGATTTATGTTTTCTGGGGAGGAAGCTCTGCCACAGCTCCTAACCCTCTCCTGTCAGTGTAAGCTGTTCTCATTGGTAAACTGATGGTGATTGAGGCCCAGAGGCTGCCACCCCAGGAGCCCAGGAGTGAGGCAGCAAAGGGGGAAACATCTGCTTTGGATTTTTAAGACCAACACTAGCTTGTACTCTGTGCTTCTCATGAAGGCTAAGGGCCTTCTAGGCCAGTGCTATGTCTGCTCGTTTTTGTATCTCCTGCAACATTTAGCTAGTGCCCTGCACATATTCCAAGGAAAAAAAAAAAAAAAAAACCCCAGACCCGTTGCCGTCGAGTCAGTTCCAACCCATAGTGACCCTCAAGTTAGAACTGCCCCATAGGGTTTCCAGCGAGTAGCTGGTAGATTTGAACTGCCGACCTTTTGGTTAGCAGCCCTATCACTTAACCACTGTGCCACCAGGGCTCCCCCGCACGTATTAGGTATCAGTAAATGTTTGGTGAGTTAAAGGAACTGCGCTAAAAAAATGAAATAAGAAACTGAAATATCACATAACTCTTGATTAACCTATCTTATCCACTCTGTCACATGGGGTCGCTATAAGTTGAAATGCGCTCGACAGCACACATACAGCAACAGTCCACTCTCCTAACAGAGAAATACAACAGAGATAACCACCAGAATAGGAAATATACTCAGGAAGACAGAAAATAATGTGCATGAATAATGTGCGCACACTCACGCTCATACACACTCACACGCAGACATACACAGGCACGCATTTTCTCTCCTGGAATCTTGGTTTTTGCTCTGAGCTTGAAGATGTCCAGAGAGTATGCTGGAATGGAGCAGTCATCCTAGAGCAAAGGCAGTACGTTTGCATATACATGCCATAGAAGCAATGGGTATTCCCTCTTAGCCCCATCAGCCTCCTTTTCCCTCCTCTCCCACCTCAATGCTCTGATGTTCTGTGGTTGTTTCAGCCTTGAGAGACCAAGGTGAATAATGTATTGACAGTGCTGACAAACATCTACAATGATTTTTATGCCTAAAATTCTAAAGGGATACTCCTTTAGATTGGCCAAGATAGTAAAGAAAGAGTTTATGATAAAAACATACGTAAGTAAAGACTGTTGTTCTCCTTTGAAAAGGCAAAGGCAGGGTAAATTTTTAGTTTATTCTTAAATACCATTCCCAGAGTTCTCTGGCTTTAATTTTGACATTTCTTGCAGGAGGGCACTTTTTTTGTTTGTATTTAAAATTATGGCAGCATAGTGGAGTGGTTCAGGGCATAGACTCTGGAGCCAGAAGGCCAAGATTCAAATCCCACTTTCAACACTTGCTTGGTTTCCTCCCTGTAAAATGAGAGTAATAATAGGACCAATCTTACAGGGTTGTGATAAGGATTAAAGACACTACTATGTGTAAAGTGCTTGGAACAGTGCTTGGCACATAGCAAATACTATTTAAATGCTTATTAAACATATTTCTTAAAAAATAAGTCATCTTCCAGACTTAATGGTCTGACTGAGACTAGAGGAACCCTGGAAAGCATGGCCCTTGGATTCTCTATCAGCCCAGAACTAAAACAGTTTCCAAGGCCAACTCTTCAGACAGGGATTGGACTGGGCTGTGGGACGTAAAGTGATATTCATGAGGAGTATGCCTCTTAGCTCAAGTAGATACAAGAGACTAAATGGGCAGCTTCTGTCCGGAGGTGAGATGGGAGGGCAGAGTGGGTTAGGAGCTGGTTGAATGGATACGGGGAATCAGGAGTGGAAAGGAGAAGTGTGCTCTCACAGTATGGGGGGAGCAATTGGAGTCACATAACAATGTATGTATAAATTTCTGTATGGGAAAAAATTTTTTTTTTTTAAAGTCATCTTCCAGTCAATTCAGTGTAAAATGTACTCTTAACTGGGTGGAGAGGGAGAGCCACAGGACTTGACAACTTGGCCAAAGAACGAGTACCGTTCATACTCCATAGCGTTTTCAGTGGCTGATTTTTGGAAGTCAGTCGCCAGGCCTTTCTTCCAAGGAGCTTTTGAATAGACTCAAAGCAGCAACCTTTCAGTTAGCAGCCAAGTGTGGTTAACCAGAAATAAAACAGAAGGTTCTCCAGCTATTAATAACCCTTTAACTTGGCTGATTCCTCTGCTCTGTCCTCATTGTCTACGCCTTTGGGTTATTATAACAATCATTCGCATTGAAATACTCAAGCTTTGAAACATTCCAGTAAAAAAATTATATAAATCTGAGATTGCATGTTACAGGAAGATTAGAATCTTGTCACTTACTCTTTTCCCTTTTTTTTTTTTTTTTCCGTTTTATTCTCCCTCTAGCCCAAGCTTTTGGCCAAGGAGCTTCTAGACCTAGTGGCATCTCACTTCAACCTGAAGGAAAAGGAATACTTTGGAATAGCGTTCACAGATGAAACGTAAGTGCTGTGATGCATCCTTAGAACCTGAGGGGCACAGGCAGCCCCCTGCAATCACCGTTTCTCAACTGTCAGCCATGAAATGAGTTGCAGGCCACTTGGGTCCTGTGGTATGGGGTCAGCCCAAATCTGTCATCTGAATTTCAGAGGCCGCATGCTCAAGCATGGAATAGCCAAAGGATATAATTAGGGTCATCTTAATACTCTGAAATTATTAGGCAAACTAGTTCTTTAATCAAGCAGGTCATGCTCAGAAATGTTTTGTTTTTTTATAAAGTAGATTTGTATGGGTTTGTTTTCTATTAAAGTTAAATGAAAACTTCTGGAAGTTAAACATTCCCTTCCAGTGTTGAAATAACAATAACAGGAAGTAAATTTGATGATAAATGCAAAAGGAGAAGTATCTGTGTAGTTTGACTGTCTATGCTGAAATAGAGAATATAAAAATAAAAAATTCACGTCACTCATCTGATAAAAAGTGCGTTTGCTTTCAAAAGCAGTCTTTCAGTTTGGCTCTATAAGGTGGTATTTTGCAGTACAGGTAAGGGATATCTGTACTAAAATTTCAATTTTCTTCTTAATGTATTGATATCAAGAGTGCAGTGAATACCTGCCCAGATTTCTACATAAGAATAAGCTATTCTCAGCAAATGTTTCATAATTCTCTTTCCTGTGTGTGTATGTGTACACATATGTACACGCTTATTTTTTCTCTAAATTTTTAGAATTACAGAGATGATTTCTTAAAACACTAATAGATCAGGGTTAGGTTAGTGGCTGGGAAAGACAGTACAGAGGAGCCCAGGCACAGGAATCAGATAGTCTCATTGAGGCAGGACGGGCTCAGAAGCAAGAATAGGAGCCATTCACGCTGCCCAGTAGGGGAGGTGACCAAATATATCTACACATAGAGTGCAGTTAGCCTGGGGAGCTGCAAATGGGTAGAGTGACCATAGAATTTATTATCCAAACTGGGACACTGTGAGTGAGAGGGGGTGTAAATTGGGACTGTCTTGGCAAACTGGAACGTATGGTCACCCTATACATAAGTGAGGGAGCCCTGGTTGCACAATAGTTAAGCGCTTGACTGCTAACTGAAAGGTTAGTGGTTCAAACCCATCAGCAACTCCATAGGAGAAAAGACTTGGCAATCTGCTCCTGTAAAGATTACGGCCTTGGAAACACTATAGGGGCAGTTATGCTCTGTCATATGAGGTCACTATGAGTTGGAATTGACTCACAGCACACAACAACAACGTATATAAGCGACATTTCAGGCAGTGGTGTGTTCAGGGAGCCTGCAACGGGGAGAAAACCACATCATCCTCAGGAAAGCTGTGAAGAACTAGGTGGACAATAGTCTAGAAGCCTCTAGGGAACTGAGCAGGAAAGGAAGGAGGCTCCTGGTGGCCCCTAGTCTAGAGAAGTGGCTGCAGCTGCAGGTAGGGCCGTAGAAGCCCAGCTGTGAAAACCTGTGGGCCGTGGAGGGAAGGAGCCAGCCTAGTAATTTCAAAAAGTGCTTTCAAAACAAATACACATCTAGAACAATTACTTCACAAATGCAAGTGTTTTCTGCCATTTCTCCTGAGAATCACTGTAAACCCTCAAAATTACTATTCATATTTTTTTTCACTAATTTAGAAGGAAACCATAAGTTTCAATTAATCATATCCTCATTGTTCACATTTCCCAAGTAAGTTTACCCTTCTACAAAATCCCATAAACTTTAGATGAGTCCCAATTAGACTTCCCTTTTGAATAAACAAGAATCAAAGAATAAGAATGTTGTCCTGGGCCAGACAGGAAAAGTAAGGCTGATGAGTGTTTCAGATCACCGCCATAATAGCACGGGCCAGAAAGAATCAGCTGTAGGGTAGAAAGTCATTCTTCTCCTGGGAGAGACAAACGCATGAAAACCCCACATCACAAAAAGGAGATTGGGAGTGCACGCAGCAAAGTTCAAGTTTCCCGTTAAGTGAAGCCTTCATATTCTAGATCTTCTTCTTGTTGCTAGCTGCCATCAACTCAGCGCTACTCATGGTGACCCCACACACAACAAAATGACATGCTGCCCTGTCCTGTGACACCCCATAATTGGTTTCAGACCAGACCATTGTGATCCATAGGGTTTTCATTGGCTGATTTTTTTAAATAGATTACCAGGCCTTTCTTCCTAATCCATCTTAGTCTGAAAGCTCCATGGAAGTCTGTTCAGAGTCATAACACACAAGCCACCACCAACAGATAGGTCGTGGCTATGCATGAAGTGCAGTGGCCGGAAATCAAACCCAGATCTCCTGCACGGAAGGCAAGAATTCTACCATTGAACCAGCAGTGCCTCATACTCTGGGTCTTAGCTATCTTAATTTTCTGTGTTGGCCAGGAAAGTGTGTGTGTATGAGTGTGTGTGTGTGTAGAGGTCAGGCTTGAGAAGAGCATAGCACTCCCTTGGTGGAGTCAGCAGCACAGGAGGGCTCTGTGGGGGATGATGAAGATATGAGCCATCCTTCCGGCCTGGTCCAGACAAAATGTCCACCATGATCACCTTCACCAGAGTCTGGGTGGGAGGATTTCTCCAGCAACTGTAGGAGTAGCAGGCAGCCAGCGAGAGATCTGTGATAAAGAGCTGGAGCTGGCAAACAGTTACTGAAAAGAAGTGGCAGATGTGTCTGACTCACTGGTGGTAAACTGCCGTGCCAGGAGCCCACAGGAAACTGAGAACGGGGGTCTCCAAGGGAATAGGCAAGGAGACAGAAACAAAGGGAAGGCTGGGAATGGCTGTGACTCAGGACACGGCCAGTCAGGGCCTGACAACACCTGGGCCAACAGACGCCAGATGGTGGCCTTTTCGTTAGCCTGAACTTTTCACCTTTCCTTTGTAGGAAAAGGAGGAACAAAAGCTGCCACCTCAAAACCGTGCCTGTGAGTGTGACTTGGTCTAGGCTGGTGATCTTGTGTCAGTAAACATCAGCCTCGTAATATGTCCCACCAGCCCTCATGAAGTCTCTGGGTACCAGTGGACACTAATGCAAGGTGTTTTAATAACTGTGTTTTCAAATTGTGCATGCGTACTGTGAGATGAAGGAGCCCTGGTGATATAACAGTTAAGCACTCGACTGCTAACCAAAAGGTTGGTGGATCAAACCCACCCAGAGGCTCCATGGAAGAAAGGCCTGGCAGTCTGCTTTCGTAAAGATTACAGCCAAGAAAACCCTATGGGACAGTTTTACTCTGTCACATGGGGTTGCTATGAGTCGAAATCAACTCGACAGCACCCAACAACAACAACAACAACTGTGAGATGTAGTGTGTTTGTGTGTGTGTATGAGAGAGAGAGAGAAAGATTATTTATGCTGGTGCTACACTGTGTGTTTTATATTAAAGTGCAGAAGTTTTATCTTTTATTACAGCCTATGGTATACCACATGTATTCACCTATCTCCTGATGCCAGTCAAACAGGATTAACATTTGAAAAGTATTTATAAACAGTAAAATACTAGACAAGTGCGAGATATTATTACCAGCAACGTTACCATTCCTAATAGTAGAACTGACTCTTTGATCATATATTGTTAATGATTCTTTCAATATTAACCGCTATTGATGATGTTTTGTGACACCTGAACTGGCCTGGAGAAAAGATATATGAAGCAGAATGCAGACAGGAAATTGGAAGTTTCTCTAAGCATCTCTTGCCTCATGAATTTTATTCATTAATAAAATGTCTAAGTCCACAGTGCAGGACTTTCTGCCCAAAGATATTTAATATTGTTGGCTAAGCAACAATTTTATAGCATTAATGCTAGCTCCACCTTCTCTTTATTCATTTAATTTTTTAACTTGTAATTTTGAAATAATTAGACTTACAAAAGAATTGCAGAGATAATACAGAGTTTCCATATACCCTTTATCCACCTTCCCCGAGTGTTAACACCTTACAAACCATATTATATTTATCAAAACTAAGAAATTGACATTGGTATTATATTATTAAATTAACTACAGAGTGTTCAGATTTCACCGGTTTTTCCTCAAATGTCTTTTTCTATTTCAGGATTCAGTCCAAGATACTATGTTGCATTTGTTGCGGTCGTTGTGTGCCATCAAATCAATTCTGACTTATATGACCCTATAGGACAGAGTAGAATGGCCCCATAGGATTTCCTAGGCACAGTGGTTAAGAGCTCGGCTGCTAACCAAAAGGTCGGCAGTTCGAATCCACCAGCTGCTGCATGGAAACCCTATAGGGCCATTCTACTCTGTCCTATAGGATCACTGTGAGTCGGAATCGAATCAATGGCAACGGTTTTTTTTTTTTTTTTTTAATCTTTATGGAAGCACACTGCCACACCTTTTTCCGGGGGAGCAGCTGGTGGGTTCCAACCACTGACCTTTTGGTTAGCAGCCAGGTGCTTAACCGTTGTGCCACCAGGGCTCCTTATGTTGCATTTAGTCCTCCTTTGTTTTCAATAATTCTGTCCTAATAAAAAGAGATAGAGATAAAACCGAAACCAAACCCGCTACCGTCAAGTCAATTCCGACTCATAGTACCCCATGGAGTTTCCAAGGCTGTAAATCTCTACGGAAGCAGACTGCTGAATCTTTCTCCCACAGAACCGCTGGTGGTTTTGAATTGCCGACCATTCAGTTAGTGGTCGATGGCTTTAACCACTGTGCAACCAGGGCTCCTATGATAGAGATAGAGATGGCCACCTATAAATGACCTGAATTGTGATGACACATATAAGCAATGACATTTTGCAGCCTTTAAAACATTATGAAAGCAAAGTAAGAGCCTGATATAAATTTGGTCTTAAAATAATTGCTTATGCTTTGCAAGAGCAGGGATTTTCAGCCTTTGCTGCACATTGGCATAACCTGGGGCACTTTATAAAATACTGATGCCTGAGACCTACCCCCCAGAAATTCTGATTTAATTGGTCTGGATGTGGCCTGAGCATCAAGATTTTTCAAACCCCTCAGTTGATTCTGACATGCAGCCAAGTTTGAAAATCCCTTCTCTAAAGAGTGGGGAGTTATCTTAGGATGGGTTCTCTAGAGATGCAAACCACTAAAGCATGTAAATGTATATACAGTGAGATTTATATCAAGGAAATGGCTCACGTGACTGTAGAGGCTAGAACATCCCAAGTACATGGGTCAGGCTGGTGGCTTCTCCTGACTCACATAGTAACAGAGGCTGGCGAACCCAAGATCAGCAGGTCAGGCAGCAGGGCTCTTGCTCACAGGCTGCAGAGACCGACAAATCCCAAGACTGCAGGCAAGATGGCAGGTAAGCTGCTAGCTCAAGTCCCAAGAACTGGAGGTCAGATGAACAGGAGCCAGCTGCAAGATCCAGAGCAAGCAAAACCTGGGAGCTTTGCCAGAAAGTCCACCTATATTGGATGCAGGCCACACAACCAAGGAAACTCCCTTTCAACTGATTGGCTACTCACAGCAGATCCCATCATGGAGACGATCACATTATATCAAATCTCATCATGGAAGTGATCACATCATTATATGACTGCCAAATTACATCATAACTGCCAAAACACTGAGAAGCATGGCCCAGCCAAGTTGACACACAACCTTAACGATCACAGGAGTGCTGGAATAAATTTCCCCACTGCTTCCCTCCAGATCCAAGAAGAGAAGCTGATTCCACTCAAATTTTGGGTATTTGGGGCCAATCATGGCACGTCCCAGGGACCTGCAAAGGGATTCTTGGTGGTGTTAGCTGCTGTCAAGTCAGCCTTGACTCATGGAAACCCCATACACAGAATGAAACACTGCCCAGTCCTGCACCATCAGCAGGATCAGCTGTGGATCAAACCGTTGTGATTCACAGGTTTTTCACTGGTGGATTTTTGGAAGTAGATCACCAGGCCTTTCTTCCTAGTCCATCTTAGAATGGAAGCTCTCCTGAAAGCTGTTCAGCATAATAGCAACACCCAAGCCTCCACAGGACAGACCGGTGGTGGCTGCACATGAAGTGCATTGGCCAGAATTGAACCTGGGTCTCCCACATAGAAGGCAAGAATTCTACCACTGAACCACCACTGCCTTGTGCAAAGGTATACCAGAAATCCAAAACAGTTGCAGTTAAGTCAACTTCGATTCATGGTGACCCCATGTGTGTCAGACTAGAACTGTGCTCCACAGGGTTTTCCAGAAGCAGATTGCCAGGCCTTACTTCTGGGGCACTTCTGGGTGGGCTCGAACTGCCAACCTTTTGCTTATCAGCTGAAGCCATTAACCTTTGCCAACACCTGGGACTCTCTCTACAAAGGTATAGACCATCTCTATTCTAGAAGGATTTGGGGAACTTAATAGTTTGAGAACCAGCTCAGAAGTTCAGATTCAGAGTACCCATCTATGCAAAAAGTGTGATTGAGATCTTCATTTATGAAACACTAGCATCTGTCATTAGGGAAGGTTATTTTTACATTTTACGTTTGAAACATTTCCATTGCTATTTTAACACCCAAGTTTCAACTGATTATTTTTATAATTTATTTTATTTTTTGTTGTTGTTGAGACTATATAGAGCAGAACATACACCAGTTCAACAATTTCTGCATGTACAGCTCAGTGACATTGATTTCCTTCTTTGAGTTGTACAACCATTCTCACCCTCCTTTTCTGAGTTGTTCCTCCCTTATTACTGCCCCCTAAAGTTCCTATCCAAGCTTTTGAGTTGCTGTGTTAATTTGATCCCATATAGATAATTCTTACAAGTGTATAATGCTCATGATAAACATTTTTTATTAGTTAAGCTAAACTATTATTTGGTTTTAAGAAGACTTCAGGGGATATTTTTGGTTTAAGTTTTAAAGATTATCTCAGGGCAATAGTTTTGGGGGTTCATCCAGCCTCCATGGCTCCAAAAAGTCTGGAGTCCATGAGAATTGGAAATTCTGTTCTGCATTTTCCCCTTTTGATCAGAATTCTGCCATAGAATCCTTGATCAATATCTTCAGTAATGGCTATTACTCAACTCATTTTTAAAAATTGTTGGCTTGGAGGACAGAGGATCTCATCATCAAAAACTGTAACTAAACAACTTTCAGACTTTACCTAGATATTAATGTTTAGCAGAAATAGTCACAACCCCAAGTTAAAATGGTTATCATCATCTATTTAAACTTTTATTTGAATCTCCTATCATAAATTTAAAGAATTGCTGATTGAATGCTATGTAAGAGTACCTATGTAATAAAAAACATTTAAGAAGTATTTAGAAAGTTGAGAGAGAAAGATAAGAAATTTGGTTAGCCATTATTGTACATTTTAAAAGCCAGGTGCAGTTAGAATGCATTTTCAATACCAATTAAGAACATTGGTAGTTATTAACATCTTATTAATCAGAGATTCCTTTGAAATTTGTTGAGAAGTTACCCTCTCCTTCACAACAAACAGTTTACAGGCAAAATAGTTTTTGCATAAATGTTAAAGGATTCACAGACACCCTGAAGTGAGGATCCCAGGTTAAGAACCTATAAGGTAATCAAGGATTTTTTTTTTTTTTACGTCTCAGTTAATTGAATCACTTCATTGCTACTATCTGGGGAGTCTGACTTACCCGGACGATTAAGGTCTAAACTTCCCTGAAGGTCCCTAGGTGGTGCAAATGGTTTGCACTCACCTGCTAACCTCAAGGTTGGCAGTTCAAACCCATCCCATGGTCTGCAGAAGAAAAGCCCTGATGATCTGCTTCTGTTAAGATTGTTGTTGTTAGGTGCCACTGAGTCAATTTCAACTCATCGTGACCCCATGTGACAGAGTAGAACTGCCTCATAGGACTTTCTTGACTGTAATCTATACGGGAACAGATTGCCAGTTATTTCTCCTGTGGAGCCACTGGGTGGGTTCAGAGTACCAACCTTTTGGTTAACAGCCAAGTGTTTAACCTTTGTGCCACCAGGGACCCAAGAAAACCAAATGGATCAGTTTTACTTTATAACACATGGGGTTGCTGTGAGTCAGAATTCACTTAGTGGTAACTGACAACAACAACAACAAATTGCTCTGGCGCACTGGAAATACATCTTTAGATCCTGTGTGGGAACGCTGACGTGTCGGGCAAGACCTCCGCTCCATGATGTCCTTGAGCTCTTGCCTTTGCTTGACTGGAACCCTGGCTGCCATTGGTTGGGGCATCTGAGAAGGGTCTCGCTGATGAGCACTCCCAGTCACAAGTTTATCTACAATTTAAAAATGAACAAAGTAGAAAAGCAATTTTCCAATTGAGGAAGAAACAACAACAAGAAGCGGCTCTGGGAAAGTAATTTATTTAGAAATAGGTTTGGGATTTCCCTTCATTAAATGTGCTGTATCTTGAGACTGAGGAGAAAATCAATGACAACACCCTCTGTTCCTGGGTTATAATAGCTGCTTCTGGTAATATGGCGTTCCGCGCTCATTACTGCCTCCGAGACAACCCGTGTTAGACCATCAGACATTATGGAAACAGCAGTGCCTTATATTGAGTGAGTGGAGAAGTGCTTTAGCATAACTCTTCCTTTGTGTAGCTAATGTGAATTAAAAAAAGAGTTGTGCAATCTGAGGAGGGCTTAGGGACCCAGGCTCCCTCCTGACCTTTTCCTTCCCAGTGCAAATGATATGAGGGAGCTCAGGTCCTTGAATAAGAGAGCAGAGTGCATTCTTAGTGAATATGGAGTCTTTAAGGCACGAACAATGCCTATAAATGGGTGGCAGTCACTTGAACCTACCAGAATATTGATAATATGGACATACTGTGAAGCTGATGTGTTCATTCTCTTAACAACTATTTATACAGCATCTACCATGAAGCACTGGGGCTACAGAAGTAAATGGTCTGTGACACCTTGTAGAGCTTGTATTTTTAGTTTTGTTGTTGTTGTTAGCTGCTGTCAAGACAGTCTCCGACCCATGGTAACCCCATGCACAACGGGATCAGACCGTTGTGATCTATTGGGTTTCCATTGGCTAATTTTTCAGAAGTAGACTGCCAGACCTTTCTTCCTAGTCTGTTTTAGTCAGGAAGCTCTGCTAAAGCCTCTTCAGCATCATAGCAACATGCAAGCCTACACTGACAGATGGGTGCTGGCTCTGCTTGAGGTGCTTTGGCCGGGAATCGACCTGGGACTCCCGCATAAAAGGCCAGAATTCTACCACTGAACCACCACTGCCCCACTTTTAGTTTAGGAGGTAAACAATAAAGGTATAGTGTAGGAAGTGCTGTAAAAGAAAATTGTGAGAGCCTTAGGAGAATGTAGTAGAGCAAACAATTCCTCCATAAATAAAAATTTAGAGCCAGAAATTCACTTGGACCAAATAGCCCATTGTTTAGTAATCTGGTCTCCCCAGTACACACCTTCCCTTAATCTTTCTCTCTGTATGCCTCCTTGTGCACACACTCTTCCTCGCTCTCACACATGCTCTAAACACAGACACGACACATGAAGGCCACTCTTTGAGGTTTCTAGCTAACATAGTATCCCTGAGCTGTCCTTGTTGAGCACATGTACTTCTGAGTCAAGGACACTAAATAGCTAAACACTCTTCACTTTGAAGAACTCCTCCCTCCCCACCACTCAGTGACATCTATAAGAATCCATAGTCTTGCTTTGACGTTCCATAAAAACACATTCCATATGAAATAATCTGTCTACAGTAAAACACCAAAAAGGCAGAGTATCATTCTCCCCTCAAGTCCAAGAAGTGATCAGCTCAGATAGACTTATCATCATACATCTTCACCCTCCAGTAACTCTTCAATAAACAAAGCTTTTCTGAAGGCCATCTCTATTGAAAGAATCAACACTTGAATGAAAAATCTATTTGTATTATATGTAGAAGCTAAAAACAATCTGTTAAATAAATGCAGCCTATTTCTGTTGCCCGGAAGCAATTGCATATTTATTACTGACCCAGCAGTTTGACCTACTGCAGCCATAAACCAAATGAGTGCTGTCTTGCTCTGTTTTAAAGGTAGTTATCAGTCAAGTAATAACAAAAATACTCGGAGTGTTTGCTAGGGTGTTTTTTTTTTTCCTTTGTTATCGGCAAAGGCACTCATGTGCATTCTCAAATGGAAAATCAATGAGAATAATGAAAGCCAAGCTGTCAGGCATCTCTTAGTTAAAGTGTATAGAGAAAATGCTTCTTTCACCTCTTTGCTCTCCAGCCCACCCGAACTCAAATTAAAATAAAAGGTTTGAGGGAGAGGCTTGAAATCAGGCAAGGAAGATGTTACCTAGGAAAGAAAAAGTCATGTGCGGTGAGGACTCCCTGATACTGTTATGCCTAGAAAATGTGACTTTGGACCCCATGCAGTGAGCACCAACCAAAATTTTAACAAATCCTACTGCAGCCCAAGTGGTGGCCTCAGAATTTTGGTTTCCTGTTTACTTCTTAATCCCTCCTCTAGCTTTTGCCTAAACATTGGGCCCGTAGAGAATTATTGTAAGGGACCTTGGATGAGTCACTTGTCCCTTCAGCCTGTCCCTTCTAAGCAGCCTTCAGTGGAAGGGCTTTCAAAAGTATGTGAAGTGGAGATAGTGGACTTCCTTCCTCCTGAGGGTCCAAGGACACCACGTGCAGAAAGTCACCTTCCCATTTGATATCAGTACCAAGCAAGTATGTGGAGCATGCTGCCCTCACAGAAGCTGGGTTGAAGAGTTCAAAAAGGGGAAGCGTAAAAGGGAAGGTCTTTTTTTCTCAGAGGCTAATTATTCAACTTGGGGGTAATTCTGACCCCCTTGTTCTCTTTGCTTCCTGACCATTTTCATAGTTTCTAGTCATTTAATTGCTTATTAAATGCTCGGCTAAAATTCCATCAGGGACAAAGGAGCTTCCAGTTAAATAATTACATTGCTAATAAGTCATTCTTTTTTTTTTTTTAATTGTGCTTTAGATGAAGGTTTACAGAGCAAATTAGTTTCTCATTAAACAATTAATACATGTATTGTTTTGTGACATTGGTTGCCAACCCTTCGACGTATCAACACTCTTCTCTTCTTGACCTTAGGTTCTCCATTTCCATTCATCCAGCTTTCCTGTCCCCTCCTGCCTTCTCATCCTTGCCCCTGGGCTGGTGTGCCCATTTGGTCTCATACACATGGTTGAGCTACGTGTATTATTGTTTGTTCTTTTAAAAAATTCAATGTGTGAAATGATAGAGAATCCATATATCTATTAGTTCTCTGTTAACATGGGTAAAGAAGAATGGCAAACTCAAGAGAGTGGTATTCAAGTAACACCTCTGGTTCCATGTCACCTTAATGCAACATGGCCCTGCTTTAAGTTTCTTCACCATATAAATTGTGGCCCCCAGAGACCCACTAGTCTGTATGGTCAGTAATGCTGTGCTTTTGGCTAGGGTGAAGATTTCTCAAGCCTGGCCCATTGACTGATCTTGAGGGCACATGTGGAACATTCTCTCAGGTTCTCTTTATTCCTTGAGCTTGGATCCAGAGAAAAACCGTTGTCCTCTTGCACCATTCTAGTCTATGGGTGACTTTTGGTGAGAATCAGAAAATGGTTATGCCCATCAAACCCCTTACCAAGAATTATTGTAAGGCAAAGGATTACGTTTTAAACCTACATGATCATTGGATGGATTGCTCTTGTAAGTAATCATTTTATCAGTGATAAAAACACTTTTTAACACCTAATATTTGCCATAGACACTGTGCTAGGTTCTGGGGATGTTTTTAAAAATGTTAAAAACTCACAACTTAGTTGGAGAAAAGGTCGAAGAAGAATTGACGCATTGGAATTACGGTGTTGGTGAAGAATATTGGATAAGCTGTCAACTGCCAGAAGAATGAACAAATCTGTCTTCGAGGAAATACAGCCAGAATGTCCCCCTTAGAAGTGAGGATGGCAAGATTTTGTCTTGCTTACTTTGAATATGTCAACAGGAAAGACCAATCACTAGAGAAAGACATCGCGTTTGGTAAAATAGAGGGCCAGCAAAAATGAGGGAAACCCTTCATGAGATGGGTTGATACCATAACTGCACCAGTGGGCTCAGACATACCAACGATTGTGAGGGTGGTGCAGGACCGGGCACTGTTTTGTTCTGTTACACATAAGGTAGCCATAAACTGGAGAAGACTCAATGGTAACTACAACAACAGTTGGAGAGAAAAGTCATTTTTTAAATGACTAATTGTAGAAGATGAAGCTAAATGCTGTGTAGATGATACAAACTAAAAGTTCTGGAGAAATTTGGGAGGAAGAACTACACTTAAACAATCAAGGAAGACTTCACTCAAAGGAAGACTTGCATTCAGCCTTGATCAGTGGCTAGCACTGAGATAAAGAGGATGGAGAGAATATTCCAGTTAGGAGAAACAGCATGAGCAAAGTCATAGTGTAGAGCATGCATATGGCATGTTTGCAGGAGGCTGAGCACAAAGACAAGCTCTAGGAGTTTTGGAGCATTGTCAGAGGCAGAAAGGAAGTGATTGTAGCTTATTGTTCACCCCCACCGATAATTAGGTCTAACATCTCTAACACCCCCAAGTTGATCAAACATGTACTTTTACCTTATGAGGTAAGTCTCAGATGTAAAAAGTCTACTGGCGAAAATGAATACATGCACAGAGTAAGTTCTTATAAAGTGTTAAGTGTAGTAATAGAAGTGTGCCTGGGATGGGTGCTTGCTTTGGACACGATTTTAGGAGGGATCAATGGCTGGAAGAAGACATCAGATGAAGTAGAAGGTCAACGAGGGTGAGGGAGAATCTTGGTGAGATGGGTTGGCACAATAGCCAACTTAATCGTGCAGGCAGTTGTGAGGATGACCCAAGATGGGTAACGTTTTGTTCTGTTGTACATAAGGTCAGTATGAGTCGGAGTTGACTTGATGGCAGCTAACAACAAGGATGGGTGCTACGAGAATCCAAAGGAGTTTCCCAGCCCAGCCTGGTGAGGTGTGGGAGGGATGTGCTAGCAAAAGCTTTCTGGAGGAGATACATGAGAGCTGAGTCTTGAAGGATGAGTAGGACTTAGCTGGGCAAAAAAGGAGGAGAAGGGCACTTTAGGCAGAGGGAACAACATGAACTAAGGCACAGAGGTGTGAAACAACGTGGCCCATGTAGGGCATTATCAACATTCTGGTATAACCAAAGACGAAGTTGGCCCCAGGCCTTCTGATTCCAGATCCTGTGTTCTACTTGGATTGGAGTTTATTCTACCTTTCTGGAAGAAGTTGGTCTAATCATTTTAACTGAAGAAACAATTTTCTTTTTTTTTTTTTCATCCTTAGTATATTCAGAGCAGAGAAGCCAAAAATGAAAAAGTTAATGGAGGTCTTTTTTTTTTCCAAACTGGAGAGTCTTAGAAAAAAGAAAGAGAGTCCAGAATTCCCCAGGTGAACACTGTTGTGAAGCAGATCCAGACTTCATTCCTCCAGCCCACTACTGCTTCCCCAGACCTTCTCACAGAGAACGTGTTCAGTTAACATTTATGGAAAGAAAGAAGAGAGGAGGGAGGGAGGGAAGGAAAGAATGCAGAAGTGATCCATTTGTATACCATCAGATATCACACTGGTTCACTTTTTCAGAACCACTTTAATGAGATGTAAATCACATACATTAAGCCACACATATTTAAGTTTACAATCTGATAAGTTTGACATATGTATATACCTATGAAACCGTCACCACAGTCAAGATAGTGAACATACCCATCACTCCCAAAAATTTCCCTGCCAAGCAACTATTGATCTGCTTTCTGTCGCTATAGATTAGTTTGCATTTCTAGAATTTTATTTAAGTAGAATCATACAGTATATATCTTGTATGGCTTCTTTCACTCAACATAATTATTTTCATCCATGAGATTCATTCATGTTCCTGCATATATCAGTAGTTCATTCTTTTTATTGCTGCATAATAGTCCATTATATGAATATATCATAATTTGTTTACCCATTCCCCTGTTGATAAGCATTTGGGTTGTATCAAGATTTTGGCTATTACAAATAAAGTGTCTCTGAATGTTTGTGTACAGAAAATCTTTGTATAGACTCGTGCTTTCACTTCTCTTGGTCAGATATCTAGGAGTGGAATTGCTGGGTCATATGTTAGGTGGAAGTTTAACTTTATAAGAAACTGTCTGTGGCTCACTTTTCACCCAATCTGCAAGAAGCTATGAAGATTGATAATAAGTCTTTAAAGTGTTTTGAGTCCTTCATGAATAAAGACAGTCACGAATTTGGTGGTGAAGGAATTCTGGACAAGAAGACGTGTTATGATGACATTTTCATTTCAGTGCAGTCTAGGAAATGGACAGTGGGTCTAAAACCCTCAACTATCTGATTGTTGTTCTCCTCCCACATGTCACCCAGCATCTCCTGCTGGTGCAGTGCTCCCCAGACAATACCTTTGGGTTCTTCAAATGTTGAAATATTAATAGTGAGGCAAAGGTCCATGTTATCCAGCACGTTTTGTTACTCATATACGTTCATCACAAGAAACTTCTGTGAAGTCTAAAGTCCTAACCAATTTGTCTCTGTTTTCCTCAGGGGACACCTAAATTGGCTTCAACTAGATCGAAGAGTATTGGAGCATGACTTCCCTAAAAAGTCAGGACCAGTGGTTTTATACTTTTGTGTCAGGTATGTACAGGTGGTATCCACACCTTCTTCTTTTTTCAGAAAAGCCTGGGAGGTTAGAGTGATTAAAAGGAAAGGGAAATAAAGTTTGTCTTGGTTCATTGCTGTTGATAAAGATCATAGTATACACACATTCCTAGTAGATGTAAACATAGGGCGTGAGTGTGTAAGGCATGTTGGTGTGTGTGCAAGGACGTGTGTTTGTGCTCTTGCACTAGGATGCTTGTGTGGAGTGAAAAGAAATTGTTTTTTCTTTTTTTCTTTTTTTTGGTGGGGTCATATACCCAAACTAAACTGAGCCTGTTATAATATCACATTCACTTGAGTTCTTTTCCGGTGACAATTAGAAGCTACATAAGCCTGTCTGTTCTTTCTTCTGTCACAAATGCCACTTTGGCCTCTTAAACTTGCATATTTTATCCTAAAGAGGAATAGTTCAAACCCAGCAAACTACAATTAATTCCAGTCTACAATTAATGCATTTCCTGGAAAGAGGGAATATGGCATAATAAAATATCAGAAACAGTGAACATTTCCTGTTTATTTATTAATCTATTATAAAATTTATTTTGTGGTTGTAGTAATAAACAATTGCAACTATCTTTTGAAGTCAGCCAGACTTACCACTTCCATTTGCAGAGGATTTCATGAAGCCAGAAGGAGGTCAAGTCTTGGATTCAGAGACAAAGTACAAATTGGTGGATAGCAAAGTCAGAATCTGAGCCCCCAGATCCAGCAGCTTCCCAAGGACTCAGCCTGACAGACCAAGGTGTTTCTGTCGAGAACCTTCATTGCAACACAGTTGCACAATTGCACTAAGGTTCTGATGCCTCAATCTTCAGAGTCCTTGGATGGTGCAAACAGTTAACGTGCTCAGTTGGAGGTTCAAATCCACCCAGAGATACCTCAGAAGAAAGGCCTGGCAATCTACTTCCAAAAGGTGACAGCCATTAAAAACTATGGAGGCATTTCTACTCCGAAACACATGGGGTCGCCATGAGTTGGAACTGACTCAACCACAACTGGTTTGGTTTTGGTTTTGGCCTCCACCAGTATGTTGTCCCTGTTCTTTTAAAATATGTTGTCAGAAATTCAAGAGCAGTATAAAAATGATTTGCAATTCAGTTCTTCCTAAAGACCACGACAGGAATGCAGTTTTAGACGTAGCCATTCTGATACCACAGAAAGCACTAGAAAAGCTTAAAACAAAAGAGTTAAAGGGTCCATTTAACAGGCTGGAGTATGTACCTTTACCTCAGCTGGTGGAATAAATTTAAACTTGCATTTAATGTCTTTTTGGTTTGTTTAACAGCTGCAAACATATCAGAGCTAATCTTAGCCATTTCCAATACTGATGGGAATAATTTCAATGTCATATTCTCTTTAATAGTGTCTACATTTTCTCAGATTAATGGAAAAGTAACTATATAAAGCGGAAACAAGTCCATTGGGAGGGGCAGGTGGTATCAGAGGAGAATTTAAGCAGTTCATTAACCTGTAATCATAGGTAGGTGAGTCTATTTACCATATATCGGGCTCTCGCCTCCTCCTTGTAATTTCACCAACATTAACCAAGAAGAGAAGATACAGGGCTGGTTGGTTGTGTATTAGGTATTTTTTCCAAGAGTCTGTTATGAGCTGAGTTATTTGCGGGTGTGGGGAAGTAAGCCTTTGTAGGAAAGCTTAAGACACCATGAGACTGATAGTTGAAGTGTTTATCCCTGAGGAAATGCAGATCACTCCAACCTGACTTGTTACTGTGAAACCAGATAACTCGGAGGAGAGCTGCAGAGGCCTGACCAACTAGGAGCCATCAAGTCCACTGTGAATCACGGTGACCCCATCTGTGTCAGAGTAGAACTGTGCTCCATATGGTTTTAAGTGGCTGCTTTTTCAGAAGAGATGGCCAGGGCTTTCTTCCAAGGCACCTTTGAGTGAACTCCAACCTCCAGCCTTTCAGTTAGCAGCCAAGCTTGTTAACTGTTCTCACCACCAAGGGACCCCCAGAGGCCTAACAGGTTGTAGCAATAGAGAAAACTGGGAAACAGAGTGACTGAAGACCTAAACACTGTATGTGCTTCTGATCCATAGTCACAAACTACACTCATGCCATCAGCCACTTGTTCTTCACGTTGGCCGCAGCAGGAACCACACAGAACACTCATTTAAAAAATCCTCCAAAGCCATATTTAGGGTCAATTGCTCGCTGCTATTTCTTTTTACATGATGCCTAGAATATATGCCTGCCACAGCTCCTTGTAAAAGCTGATCTTTCCGGAAGGCATCAGGCTTCTATTTCCAATTGCCTTCTGGACAGCTACATGTGAGTACTTCAGACTCATCAGGTCCAAAGCCAAATGCATTATCTTCCCACTCCTCCCCTACTTTTCCAAACCCTCTATGGTTCTGTCAAATCTGGGACATTGTTATCCATTCAGTCATATACCCATTGCCGTCGAGTGGATTCCAACTCATAGCAACCCTATAGGACAGAGTAGAACTGCCCCATACGATTTCCAAGGAGCAGCTGGTGGATTAGAACTGCCAACCTTTTGGCTAGCAGCCAAGCTCTTAACCACTGTGCCACCAGGGCTAAATCTTGACGTCTTTCTTTCCACTTATATCCTCAAATTCTTAGGTGCATTAATTCTCTGCTGCTGCTTCCAAAATCTCTCTACCCTGTCCTCTCCTCTTCCTTACCTGAACTTCAGGTAGTGAAGTCTGTCACTTGAACTTTGCAACAGCCTCACTGGGTGACTGTAACCTTCGTCCTGGCTACAGAAGACACTGGCTCCACCCCACTGCCACCCTGAGTTCCCAGGTTCCAGTTAGCTGAGCAGCACAGTAAATTAACAAAACACCAAGAGAGAGGAGGTGGATTCTCCCCCATAGGTGAATTCTACATTTTTACCTTGATTTTCAGCCTGGGAAGAATTCACAACTTACAGCTTGGTGCTTTTCTAAGGATGCCCCAGGCTATTTTCTCCAAAGGAGTGAGATGATAAATTATCTTCATAAAACACCCAGACCTTGGAATGTGCTTGAAACCCTGAGAGATCTTCTGTCTGGTTGGATGTAATCCCGGTGCGTGCACGGTGGCCTTTCTGGACAAGGGCACTGGCAGCCCTTTGCAGCCTCAGCTTAGCCATCAATTACTCAGCCATACCTTGACTCTCAGTGTCCTAATGTCCTTTCTCCTCTAGTGTAAACAGACTAGCATCTCTACAACAGATGTGCAGTTAGCATTCATGGAGGTGGACAACAAACCCTTATAAAAGGGGATCATGGAAGAGATCACTCGCCTTAAGCCAAGTTTTAGGAATTCATAGAGTGGAAATATGAACCCTGTATCACTTAATAAGCTTTGGCTCCCGTCCCAGCATGGGCTGTTATTTGGCATTTATACATTCCCTCATTGTAATGTGTATTCAAAACATCTGTGAGCACAAGGGCAGATTCATCACCTCCATTCAACAGAATAAGAAATATAAGACACAAATCTATTAAATAATTTGAATTTGAACTGATACAATGCTGCTTCATCCTGTAAGCCAAAATAAGTCTTCTAGGGCCTGCAGGAAATTATCAGAAAGTCAGGATGGGGGCCTTAAAACCCTGTCTCTTCACTGAATGCTTATTTCACCTGAGAGGGACCTGGTTGCTCCAGTTCCTTGTCAGCAACATCATCAGGAATGATCACAGTGGCTCCAGGGTCTTAATAATTACCTAAAAAGGAGAAAGGGACAGAGAGAGGGAAACTACCCATTATTAAAAGGAGTTTTGGTGACGCATTGGTTAAGTTCACAGATGCTAACCAAAAGATTGGTGG
>NW_004444003.1:3190728-3191729 GCF_000243295.1 Trichechus manatus latirostris
TCCCAACTTGCTGCCTCTAAGAAAGGTTATTTATTGATTAGTGTGTTATAAGCAATTTATAAATCCATCACTATAAATAAATGAGAACTCCATGAAACTACAAGATATTTGTTTAATGATGTGGCTTCTGATCCCATCACTGTGGTTTTGACTCTTCGGAGATGTTCCTTAACCTGACTGTAAGGATCTCCTTAACCTGGCAGCAGAAACAAAGGGGAACATAGACAAGTACAACAAAAGTTCTGATCAACTTAGAGCTCACAGATGTAAATGAACTTCTTATAACCAAATGCATGTATACTTGATCATGTTCAAATGTTCTAGCAGTATCTCTCAAAGGGGACACTGTAAGCACTTTGGTTGGGATGATTCGTAATTGAGTGGGGCGGTCCCTTGCACTGCAGAATGTTTGACATCCAATTCCCCCCAAATTCTTGTAGTGTTCTCCTTTCATTGGAGAACAAAAAACACCTACACATATCCCGGCCCTGGGGAGAGGGGCTTGCAGACCACCACCACTCAGGGTGACAGCCACTACTAATGGAAGATATTTTATGTGAACGTCCACGCTGCCCTCTTCCAACATGCACGCCTATGTCTCATGAGTGCAGGCTTTCTCAAGCCACGTCAGGACTGCTCGGTAGCAATTATAAGAGAAGAAAGGTTAATACTAAGCTCTCATGGTGTGCAAGCTTGGGGCTGGGGGCTCTGTGTGAATTGTCTGGCCAAATGTTTGCAACTCCTTTTGAGTAAATACTATGTTTTATCCCCGTCTGCCATATGAGGAAGTTGAAGCACAGGGAGATTACAAGATTTGCCCAAGGTCACATAGCCAGTGAATGGCAGAGACAGGATTTAAACGTGGGCAGCCTGACTCCGGATCCCGGAGCTCAGCCCTTGGGCCATGCTGCGCCCTGGACAGAGACTCCTTAAGTGGAGAATGCCCACACAGTACACTATGGGACTTCAAAGCCAAGGACACCTGCTTGTAACATTGTCAT
>NW_004444003.1:3192695-3232725 GCF_000243295.1 Trichechus manatus latirostris
TAAGTCCTCAGAGTGAAATATTACAGATTGCCCCAGTGAAAGTGACAATACATTGGGAGCCAACTACGTTTAGGAACCAGGTGCTGATGGCATCAGCCTGCCCGCTGGCCCGTGTGTGGTGTATTTCATCCCAGAACCCCAGCTCACTCTTTCCAGGATCTGTACTGAAATTACAACTCGAGATGGCTTTGCGGAAGTTTATATTGGAGGCCAAAGAGCACACAGGACCACCTGTCTCCCTGCTTGATCAAAAGTCATATTTTCACTTGCATAAATTTACACTTAGAGCTTACCCCAAAAAAAAAAAGAAAAGAAAATTCACAATCTTTTTTGAGCCTTATAACCTCTGAGTGAGGTAGAGCAGGGAGCAGCTTTACAGATGAAGAAACTGGTGTTCAGAGAGGTTAAGTGACTTTACTGGAAGACAAAGAAGTTGGCAGTGGTTGAACAGGTCGTGTAACCTGTTTAACATGGTTGTAAATATTTCAAGAGAATGGGAGGCCTTGTAGCAGAGTGATTAGGAGTTTAGATTTTGCTGTCAGACAGACTTGGGTGCCCCTCCCAGCTCTGCCACTTAGTAAATGCAATAAATGTAGACAATTTATGTAATGTCTTCAAGCTTAATTTTCCTCATTAATTGAACAAGGATATTAAAAGACCGTACCAGTCACCTTCTTGTGAAGATTAAATGAGATAAAGCATGTAAGCGCTTAGCACCATGACAGACACATTACTACCTACTATTATGATAGAGCTGCTGACTTGGATTCAAACCTGAGTTGTTCATCTTGGCTGTGATTTCCTCTGCACCACCCACACTGTCCCTGGCGCTTCTGAGGCTGTGAAGCACCCAGAGGGCGGTGCCAGACGGTGGATAACTGGGAGATGGTACAGATAGCGGAAACTGAAGTTTACCCAACACAGCTTTAATACCAGCTCCTTCCCTCTTCCTTGGGGAACAATTTCTACAGTGTGTTAAAATCTAAGTTGTTCAGATAAAATAAGCTGTTCCAAAGCCATTATTCCATTCACTTTTTAAAACATTAATATTTATTTTTATCCATGTAATGTATGACATAGTTTGAAAGTCAAACGGTTGTATGAGACTTACTATGAAAAAGAGCCCATCTCTATTTCTAAATAGTTGGCATATGGTGTTATTCCTGCATTTATCCATTTTAGCTTTATTGACTTCTTGTGACGATATTGAGGATTGTTGTTGTTAACTGCTGTCGAGTCAGCCCCCAACTCATGGTGACCCCATGCACAATGGAATGAAATGCTGCCTGATCCTGTGCCACCCTGTGATCACTTGCAGATCATAACTGTTGTAATCCAGAGGGTTTTCATTAGCTGATTTTTGGAAGTAGATCTCCAGGCCTTTCTTCCTAGTCTGTCTTAAACTTAGTCTGGAAGCTCTGCTGAAACCTGTTCAACATCATAGTAACACACAAGCCTCCACTGATAGACAGGTGGTGGCTATACATGAGGTGGATTGGCCTGGAATTGAACCAAGGACTGTTGCATGGGAGGCGAGAATTCTACCGTTGAACCACCACCACCCACACTTTCTCTTTCCCCATTCTCCCAGTATGATGCTAGCACAATTTTGGGTTAAAGCCACAGTCAGCATTACATTATTATGACTAATCCAAGTAGTATCCTATGGATACGATTCGTTTTATAGACAACCAGTTGTTTTACCTAAAGGTAATAATTACCTTGCTTTTACTTGCTTGGTTTCTACGTGCCCATCACTTATTTCTAGATGCTCTTACAGATTCCCCCAAAGGCCTAGCAATATTAATTACCAGATGCATCAGATAATCCATCAGTTCATTTTATTGGTTTGGCTTGTTGTTGCTGCAGCTGCTGCTGTTTTTCCTGAGGACCTCCCTCTTGGAACCCTCCATCCTCCACTCCATCTTGACTTGGTCTCATACACAGCTCTCATCCCAGGGCTCCCTTTCACCATTGGAGCCTTTCCTCCACCCCAGTTCTGTATCAGACCCTCTGTTCCCTGGATCTTGTGTCTTCCTGTTTTTTGTTTTGTTTTGTTTCCTTTTCACGCCCTTGTTTCGCTGGAGAACATCCTCCAGTAAATCCAGATTAAGAGTCTATGGGAAGTAAAATTTCTGGGTCCTTGTGTATCTGAAGAAGTCTTTATTCTCTCCTCCTATCTGATTAATAATTTGGACATAGAAATATAAGATGACCATTTCTCTCAGAATTTTAAAGCTGTTGCTTCAAAGTCTTCAAGATGTTTCTATGGAGCAGTCAGCTGTCCTGTCCATTGTATGTGACGCCCCCTCTCCTTCTGCCATGGGATATATTAGGATCTCCTCTTTGTTCCTCTTAATTGGAAATTTCAAGATGCTGTGCCTTGATAGTGTTGTGATTGTTAGCAGGTGCCATGGAGTCAATTCTGACTCATAGCGACCCCATATGACAAAGTAGAACTTTGTCATAGAGTTTTCTAGGCTGTAATTTTTATGGGAGCAGATTGCCAGGTCTGGCTCCCACAGAGCCGCTAGATGGGTTTGAACCACCAACCTTTCGGTTAGCAACTGAGCATGTAGCCAATGCACCACCCAGGGCCCCTCCTTGATAATAAAACCAAACCAATCCGTTGTCGTTGAGTCGGTTCCAACTCATAGCGACCCTATGGAACAAAGTAGAACTGCCCCATAGAGTTTCCAAGGCTGTGAATCTTTAGGGAAGCAAACCACCACATCTTTCTCCTGCAGAGTGGCTGGTGGGTTCAAACCTCTGAGCTTTTGGTCAGCAACCAGGCACTTAACCACTGTGCCACCAAGGCTCCTGCCTTGATAATAGGTCTTTGTAAATCTATTATGCTGTGTATTTGTTGGTCACTTTTAGTCTGGAGACTCATATTCTCCAGTTCTGAGAGATCTTTGTGCATTATTCCTTTGATGTTGTCTTTTCCTGTTTCCTCTGTCCTCTCTTTCTGGAATTCCTACTACCCAGAGGCTGGGCACAGTTTCGTGTCTCTCCTGTTTTCCATCTCTGTCTTTTTATTCTACTTTCTGGGAGATTTCATCAGTATCATCTTTAATCTCTTCTCTTGACTTTTTAATTTTTCCTCATATTTTTAATTTCCAAGAGTTCCTTCATATTATGTGATTTTCCTTTCTTTTTACATTATCCTATTATTGTCTTATGAAAGTAATATCACCTCTTATCTCTCTAATGATGTTAATTATTGTGCATGTTTTGTTTCTTTCTAGTTCTTTTTTTCCCATTTATTTATTTTCATCTATGTCTTTCATGTTGAAGGCTTTCCTCAAGTATCTGCGTGTCCTTGTCTGTCCATGATATATGAGTGAGGCACTTAAAAGCTAACTGGATGCTCTGAGGGCATGTGTGGGGCCGACCTCTGGTGGTTTCCCTGTGAACTGATTCAGTAACAAGCTGGTTCTTTCAGTGAGGACGCCAACTATCAATATTCAGATGTCTTTTCTCTGTGGCTATTCATTTTTTCCAGAGGAGAATCTTCCAACTTCCTGCCTGGGGCATATCCGCCTACTGCTAGGATTTGGGGGTGGGAATGGCATCTCCTTGTGGGGATAGACTTCCTTTCAATTCCTGTGCTTTCAGCCCACCTCATCCCAGCCTCCTGTTCATCTTCTCCAGAGGGCAAACCTCTGATGTCTCCAACAGCAGAAGTGAGGAAGATTTTTTGTTTTGTGTTATTATCTTTCCTAGACTATAAATACTACCTTCCTCCCTTCCTCTCTTCCTTCACCAAGAGACAGAAAGCATGGCCACAATGGATTTCTCTCCCTTTCCACGTGACCCTCTATTTTCTACAAAAACCAAACCCAATGCCGACAAGTCGATTCCAACTCATAACAAAAAGAGCAGGAAAATACAGTCCTAATCTCTCCAAATTGCACAGAATTAGGTGGTTCAGTGGTAGAATTCTCACCTTCCATGCAAAGGTTTGATTCCTGACCAGGACACCCCAAACACAGCCACCACTCGTCTGTCAGTGGAGGCTTGCATATTGCAATAATGCTGAAGAGGTTTCAGCAGAGCTTCCAGACTAAGACAGATTAGGAAGAAAGGCCTGGCGATCTACTTCCAAAAATCAGCCCGTGAAAACCAGGGCTTCCAACCAGTTCATTCAGTTTCGAACTCTTGCTAAGAATGTGCACTGCTGACAAGTTCCCAGGTGATGCTAATGCTGCTAGTTAGGGACCAGTTCTGAGAACCACTAGTAGAGCAGTGGTTCTCAAAATCTATCATACATAAGAATCACCTGGAGATCTTGTTAAACTGTAGATTCTGATCCAGTATATCTCGGGTGGAAATGCAAATTTTCAGCAGATGTTTGAACCAGAATGAGCCTGTTCAAAGCCCGGATGAAAACGCTAGGGATCACAACAGTCTGATGCTCAATGGATCATGGGGTTGGTGTGAGACCGGGCAGCTTTTTTTTTTTTTTTCCTCCATTATGTTTTTTAATTTTATTTTGTTGTTGTTGTTGACAATATACACAGCAAAACATATACCAGTTCAGCAGTTTCTACATGTACAATTCAGTGACATTGATTATATTCTTCAAGTTGTGCAGCCATTCTCACCCTCCTTTTCTGAGTTGTTCCTCCCCCGTTAACATAAACTCACTGCCCCCTAAGCTTCCTATCCTAATCTTACAAGTTGTTGTTGTCAATTTGATCCCATATAGAGCTTAAAAGAGCATAATGCTGAAGGAAGACATTTTTTACAGTTAAGCTAAACTATTGTTTGGTTTTAAGATGGCTTAAGGGGATATTTTTGGTTTAAGGTTTAAAGATTGTCTCAGGGAAATAGTTTCAGGGGTTCATGCAGCCTCTATGACTCCAGAAAGTCTAAAGTCCATTAGAATTTTAAATTCTGCTCTACATTTTCCCCCTTTTGATCAGGATTCTTCTATACAGGCAGCATTTTGTTCCATTGTGCATGGGGTCGCCATGAGTCAGGGGCCAACTTGGTGGCATCTGACAACAGCAAATGAGAGAGTATGGCTACAATTGTGTACTTTAGGTGAAGCAGGAGCAGGAATAGAATGTAGTTCACTAACACTCCGTGAGACCACGTAGCCCAACATTTCTGACATGTTTTAATTCACTAAGGTGACAGGTGGAACGTGGAAAGGAAATCTATGCCCAGAGGGAAGAAACTTATTTAGAAATGTGCGTCTAGTTCCTCAGAAAACTCCCATGGGAACTCTGCCTGGGAGTGTTATGTATTCCCTGGGAAGAGAAATATGAGAAAGCGGAGCTCTCCTGCCAAGCATTTGTCACCGGTCTTCACCCCCTTTGGATGTGGCTTCCAACGCCAAGCAGAAGAGACTCATCAGTCAGCCCCTGCAGGAGGCAGCCCGCTTGTCAAATCAGACAGGAGTGATTCCACGACGCGGATTCCAATCTCAGCTTTCTTACTTTCAGGCTGCAGGATTGAAGCCTGCCTGCTCTGGTTCCTACGGTGACAAAATGAAATTGTTAAAAATTAGTCATCACAATAATTTTCAAAAGCCTTGCAAACAACAAATGCGAGATAATAAAATGCCAAGTGCCTGTCTAATTTTTTAAAAGAGGGATTCCCATAGATTATAGATCTTAAAGTTATAAGGAAAATAGAGAAATCTTAGACCCAGCCCCCAGTCTTCTTCACACACATACCTTCAGAGAGATTTGAAAATTTGCTCCCACATTGAAAGACCTTCTAGTTTGATTCAGTTCTTCATAAGAGTGTTTTGATACTTATTTGACTTAAGTTGAGTGAGGCGCAGGGCCGGTCAAACTGACTAGATGTGCAGTTATGAACCTTATAATCTAACTGTATAACTTTGCACTGACCTGAAGGGATTGACCATCCACTCTTTAAGTATATCTGACACATTTAAATTATGCTTGATCTCAACACTTATTTTGTCCAACAATGATAACCAAAGAAACAGGGCCCGTGGTCACCCTCCAAAGATGAATGGAATTATGTTTCTTTGGGCTGGAGGAGAAGTTGGCATGAACATTTTTCTTGTTAATTTTTTGATGTGTGACTTAACCCATTACAAAGTAGAACTGCTCCATAGGGTTTTCTTGGCTGTTTTCTTTATGGAAGCAGATCGCCAGGCCTGTTGCTTTCCTGACACCACTGGCTGGGTTCAAACCACCAACCTTTTGCTTACCGGCCATTGTCATGAGCATGTTTCTGAGTGAAGTTTTAGAATCGCCTTCTGTCACCTATCACTGTGCTTGGCACATAGCTGATACGCAGTAAATTGTTTTTAATTGATTATTGTCCAAGTCCAGGAAGCAAAGATTTGCATGTTTCCTGGGAGATTACCAAGTTTGGAGCCTACAAGTACCCACTGAGGGCATATCATGTCAGAAAAGAAAAAGTTTAAAATTCCTGTTTTATGTGGGCTGCAGGATCTTGCCCAGCCTTCTCTTCCAAGATGTCCACATTGGTCTGGAGCTCCACATATGACTGAGGTTTAAATAATCATTCTTGGGCCACGTTTGCTACTTAGGTCTAAATATTATCGCTCTATGGAGATTGAAATAAGTAAGCAGTCTTTAGCCAAGATCTTCAAAGAGCCTTGGTAATGTCTCATCTCATCTATAGGTGGGAAAAACAAAGCCCAAAGTAAAACCCCACAGGACAAAGTAACCAATGTAAATATTCATCTCAGACTTGCAGAATCCTAGTTCTGATCTCTTGGTTTGATTATAGCATCATCATCTTGCCTTGTCTACATATCCTTTTGTTGACCTCTGGTCCTTGCGGTGCATGTGACCTCTGAAAGGGGGATTCCTTACAATCATGATACTGGCTGTATGCAGTGGATGGCAAGAGAAATCCCCATGCCGTACAGTTGAGCATGGTTGCTCAGTGTGAATGGCATGTACCCAGTGGATCCTTAGAAAAACATGAAGTGACTTGATTGCTGAAAAACTGGCAAAGGGCTAAGAAGGAGGAATTGTGCAAGATCACAGCAGTCTTGCCCTGCACCACAGCCCCTCTTTGCCTGGGGCAACTCCGTGTAGTCATTATGAGTTGTACAATGAGGCATGGCAGTTCCAGAGCCATAAGGAGGAAGAGAGCAGCTTGGTTTAAATTTGGGAGCAGGACCCACTCTCATGATATACACACTCACCGATACACAAACATGCATTTCTGCCCACCTCGTAAAAAAAAACAAAAAACAAAAAAAAAATTTACCAAACATTTCTATAAATGCTAAGAAATAACCCCCCCAAAAAAGACCAGAGGCAAAACTGACTCGCAACTCCATGTGTTTCCAAGTAGACCTGCACTCCATGGGGTTTTCAATGGCTGAGATCTTTGGGAAGTAGATTGCCAGGCTTCTCTTCTGAGGTGCCTCTGAATGGATTCAAACCACCAACTTTTTGGCTTATAGCCAAGCTGTTAACTGTTTTCACCACCCAGGGACTCCTGACATGAATAATATAGTCATTATATTTGTAATGTGCTTTATAGTTTCTAAATCAACTCTATAGTAACTCCTCACCAAACCTAGTAAAATAATTAGAAAAGAAATTGTTATCCCTGATATACTGATCAAGGAAATGAAACTCGAGAAAGTCAAGTGATTTATTCAATGTCCCAGAGCTATTGGGGATTGGGACTAGAACCTGGAACTTTTCAGACTTATCTAGGTGAGAGTAGAAATGATCTTAAGGACACTGAAGTCTTCTTTAAACCAAACAATAGTTCACCTTAATTAATAAATTATGTCTGCCTTGAACATTGTACACTTTTAAAGAACTACCTATATGGGATCAAACTGACAACAGCAGCTCGCAAAGGTTAGCTAAGAAGTGTAGGGGGCAGTGAGCTTATGTTAATGGGGAGGGGCAAGAGAGTGAGAATGGTTGCACAGCTTGAATGGAATCAACATCACTGAATTGTACATGTAGAAATTGTTGAATTAGTCTATGTTCTGCTGTGTATATTTTCAACAACAAAAGTAAAATAAATTATTAAAAAAGAAATGATCTTGAGGATGGTAAGAGACTAATCTTTAGACATTTTGGGTAAGAAAAAATGTTACAGTACTGGTAGGTGAGCATTCCCTAGGGGACACCTGGGTCAGCCCTACAAGTGGTTCTGAATGGGCTTTGCAAAGGTCCCCCTCATTTAAATCTTCTCAACCTAGCATATCGTTGTTAATCATATTTATATGATAATTATCTCATTAATCTTTTGTGAAAGTTGGAGTGTCTGTATTTCCTGACCACGGAAGAATGCTTTTCATTAAGACTCTCAGTTGAGTGTGAAGACCACCACCAAGTCTCTCAGAGCGAAGTGATCCTGCAGAGGTCCTCCAGCTCTCAGGGCTCTTGGAGAATGTCTATAACACCTGCCTCTCAGGTTCTGGGGGGACTATTTGTTTGGAACACTTGGAGACCCCCAGATGGAAATCTTTCCGAGAATATTACTAACCATTATGCTGCTGACAAATGACCTCCCCCCGCCCCCTCTTCCTGCAGCTCCTTAATCACCTGGGATAAAACAGTGCTGCGTGGGAGGAAGCGGGGCCATCCTCCCAGCCCTGCTCAGAACACACGTGCACACACCTGCCGATAGTCACATTTTGTCTTTCAGTACCGTTTTTTAAAAGATTAAAGGAAGGGGCAAGCATTATTCAGTAGTAAATAAAACAGATGCCCAAAGCACACACCAGACAGCCACAGTAACTAAACGATATCAGATTCCCTTCTACCACATCTGCTTCTGGCCAGTGAATCCCAAGATAAAATCGTTGTGTGTCTGTCAAACTACCAGGCAAGGTTCTACCTCAGAAAACAAGCCTACAGAAAACCCTCTTCAAATGGGTCTAAGTGTATAGGGAGCGTCAACACAGAGCTGGAGGTTGAATAAGCACAGAGGGACGTCACACCACCAGCCTCTGTGTGTGCCAGATGGAAAATGCCCATAGATCTTCCTAGAAGGTCTGCTCCTGCTGCCTCCTTTCCCAATTCGTCCTCAGTGAAGAGAAAACTCAGATCCCCAGTCCAGTATGGGATGTGTGCCTGCACTCTTTGTGGTCTCATACAGTTTATTTTCTCTGCTTGAGCAGAAACGCATGAAAGACACCCCTTCTGGATTGCCAGAGAAGCCAGATGAGAAATAGGTAGAGGCAGCTTTTTAATGGTAGATGGCGGCACTTTTCTGAAAGGAGGAGCCTGGAAACATCCATGAACTTCTCTACACGGGGAACCCAGCATTCAGGTTTTGGAGTACAATGGGAGATTTGTGGAGTGTGCAGAAGGTCTGGAGCTCTGTCCCATTGCAGTGGGATTTTAAAGATAAAATCACCTGGGCAGGTGAGGTATAAAAGGCGAAAGACGTAGTATGAACAAGAGACATCTAGGAGTTGGCCACGGACTGCAAGGATATGACAATATTTTCTTAACAATTAGGAACTTGTCTTCCCACCAATCCTTGTTTGTTTCTTATACATACCACTTAGATCTCTGTACTGGCTCCTCTGAGGAAATCCAGCGAAATGATTTCTGAACTCAATAAATATTAAATAGAAATGGTGGAAGTAATAATGCAGCAGATCACCAGATTTTGCAAGTGTGTGGAATGTCTGAGCCCCTTTGTTCTTTAATCCTTTTCCCACTGAGTAACCACGTTTTGACTCTCACTAGTTTTGTATCTTCACTGGGAGGTGGTCAAGGTCAGAGAACGGGGGACTCTCACCCCAGCTAAATGTGCTAGTTCTCACTTACCCTGAGGACAAATGTGGGGAGAGAGAACTCGGATCAATCAAGTTAGAAAGTTAATTGTGCGTTTTGTGTAGTTTTACTGTGGATCATAATGGTGTTGTGTGCTGTTGATACCAACTCATAGCGACCCTATAGGACAGAATAGAACTGCCCCATAGGGTTTCCTAGGCTGTAATCTTTTGGGGAGCAGATAGCTAGGTCTTTTCTCCAGCAGAGCCACTGGTGTGTTTAAACTACTGGTTAGCAGCCAAGCACTTAACCATTGCACCACCAGGGCTCCTTCTGGATCATAGTATATACAGTTAATGTTCACCCCCCAATTAGTGTCCAGCATTACCTTGTTGGGCTATATAATGGGCTGTGTAAAATCAATAAAATAAAAGACTTCCTCCTTCCTCCTCACCCCTGCTCCCCCCGCACAGGTATAAACGTTTTCATTTTTTAGCAAATGAATCAATCATGAACTAAAAACTGTGTTCACACTTAAAAGGGCCGTTTTCTGATGGTTGGCCTTGAGTTGCACATTAGACCAGCCTCTTGAGGAATGTTAAATATTAGCCCACCATTGACCATTAGCTGCAGCATGGGTGTAAATGTTTGACAGAAGAGGACACACACACCAGTACACTAACAAATACATCCGAACATACAAAGCCATGGTGGGAAGGGAAATGAACATAGTGAGAGTAGAAATGGTCTGTTGTGGAAACCCTGGATACTGTCTCTGTCAAATCATTTGTACGTTGTTAAATGATTTACCTTCTGATGAGACCTGGTAATCCTGACACTGCAATTCCAAGCATTCCTTCACATCTCCAGAGCTGACAGTCTGTATCAATTACAGCAGCCATAAAGCTCATCCATCTGGTTAAGCAGAAAGAATTATTGTCCCAATTCTTCCCTATGCTCACATTAGTTCTCTTAGTTCACACTTCTAAGGTGGTTCAGTAGCAAATACTATTGTCCATCTTTGGAATTTCTAGGCGACAAAGAGCCTGAAGGATATCCCTCCCTCAAAAGATACAGCCTTCCTTGAACATATTGCTTTAAATGACAGGGACCAGTGCTGGAGCACAAAATAATAATAATAATAGTAATTGGAAAATTCATGAATCAGAGTTCGGTTTATAATTCAAGTGAAAAACAATGCTTCCATTATAGATATTGTTCTGAGAATATGTCGGCTGAGAACAAGTCCTTGCTGATTTGGGAAATGCAAGCCGTAAGGGAGATCACTTGCTGGACGAGAAGTTGGAGGCTTGTTTTCAGCCCTATCTGTGCCACCAGGGCCTGTGACTCTGGGCAAGTCCCTTAGCATTTTTGAATTTCTGTTCTCAGTGAAAGAAGGAGGCTAGGCTGGCTGGTCTCTAAGTCCCTCCCAGCTATGACTTTCTGTGCTCCTGTTAGTCACTACAGGTTCTATTGATACTAGGGAGAAAAAAAGAAAGATGGACATTTCTACTTAAGCTTAACAACAAAAATATGAAGTTAATGAATGTCTTTATTATTCTTGCCTGCTGATGGACTCCAGATTTCCTTTAAGATATGAACTGTATACACATTGAAAAAAATTGAATTTTTTCAACGACCAAAGGAGAGCTTTATAACTGCATCACGATTAAATATTTGGGGGAAGAACTAATAGGTACAAAAGCATTTTTAAACTTAGACTCTATTATAGCACCGACCAATAGAACTTTTCTGCAGTTATAGAAATGTTCTGTATCTGCACAGACAACATGGTAGCCACTAGCTACATTGAGCTATTGAGCACGTGAAATGTGGCTAGTGCAACTGAGGAACTATATTTTTTATTTTAATTAATTTTTATTTAAAGAGTCACAGTCGCATTATAACATTTCTTTCAATAAAACCTTACAATCGATTCTGAAGTAGAGTTTAAAAGAAAACACAATTGGCGTTAAGTGACCATACTCTAGCGATTAATAAAATGAACAAGTTTGTAAAAAGCTGGGGACCAGTCCACTCCTATCTCCTCAAAATTTTTATATGAGGCCTTTGAGACAACATCTCAACTGGTCTTGGGACCACTAGTCCATTCTGATTAACAGCTGTAAAAATGCTGGCAGGGACCACTGTGCACCAAATAATTTTGAGCAGTTGCCTCCGGGACCAAAGCTATTCTTTGAGTATTTGAGATTTTGGGGAGCTCCTCATAAAGAAACACCAGCCCTTGTTTTTTTTTTTTTTTTTAGAGAGATGTCATAAGGAAGTATTTTAAAGTATCAAACTTATCTTGTTTGTTTTTTTCTTTCAGGAGCTTATTGATGTTGACAGTGAAGTGGTATTTGAGTTAGCTTCCTATATTTTACAGGTAAGTTAATCTCCCCTCGTCTGTGTATCTCAGGGTCATACACAGAAGAAAGAAGTAACAGTTAGCAAGCATGGCCAATAGTTATATCTACTAGCTATTTGTCTTCTTAACTATTTCTAGCCACAAACTGGGAAGAGCTATTAAAAACTCAAACCCATTGCTGTCGAGTCAGTTGCAACTCATAGTGACTCTATACCCAGGAATCGTGCCAGTAAATAGGACCTTCTGAGATTCTAAAGGTTTAAGACAGCCTATCTCTGTAAAGGAAATTTGTATATAACTTGAACCTGGGAGAAACTGAGATCATTTCATGGCCGCATTTTCTTTGGATTTGGTGCCCTTTGCCATGCTAAAGAAGCCAAGTGAATCACAAGAATTGATTGTCAAGAGAATCACCTCAGGCCCCCCGGAAAGACAAGGAAAAGACCGTTAGCTTATTCAGAGAATAATATTAGCTGTAACAGTGGCAAAGTGAACTGAAATGATGTCATTAATTTCTTCAAAGTAACAAGGCACAAACACCAGAAGAGAAACGAGATAACTGGGAGCTCCTAAAAATCAAACACTTATGCTCATCAAAAACTTCACCAAAAGAGTCAAAAGACAACCTGCAGACAGGGAAAAAAATTTTGGCTATGACAAATCTGATCAACATCTAATCTCTAAAATCTATAAGATACTGCAAAACCTCAACAACAAAAAGACAAGTAACCCAATTAAAAAATGGGCAAAGGATATGAACAGGCACTTCGCCAAAGAAGACATTGAGGCGGCTAACAGACACATAAAGAAATGCTCACAATCATTAGCCATTAGAGAAATGCAAATCAAAACTACAATGAGATACCATCTCACTCCAACACGGATAGCATTAATCCAAAAAACACAAAATAATAAATGCCAGAGAGGTTGTGGAGAGACTGGAACACTTATACACTGTTGGTGGGAATGTAAAATGGTACAACCACTTTGGAAATCGATTTGGCGCTTCCTTAAAAAGCTAGAAACAGAAGTACCATACAATCCAGCAATCCTGCTCCTTGGGATATATCTTAGAGAAGTAAGAGCCATCACACGAGTAGATACATGCACGCCCATGTTCATTGCAGCACTATTCACAATAGCAAAAAGATGGAAACAACCCAGGTGCCCATCAGTGGATGAATGGATAAACGAATTATGGCATATTCACACAATGGAATACTACGCAACGATAAAGAACAATGATGAAGCCGTGAAACATCTTATAACATGGAGGAATCTGGAAGGCATTATGCTGAGTGAATTTAGTCACAAAAGGACCAATATTGTATAAGACCACTATTATATGAACTCAAGAAAAGTTTAAACACAGAAGAAAACATTCTTTGATGGTTACAAGGGTGGGGAGGGAGGGAGAGGGTTATTCACTAACTTGATAGTAGACAAGAATTATCTTAGGTGAAGGGAAGGACAGCACACGCTTCAGGGGAAGTCAGCACAACTGCATTAAACCAAAGCTAAGAAGTTTCCTGAATACAGGCAAACACTTCAAGGGACAGAGTACCAGGGGCAGGGCTTTCAGACCATGCTTTCAGGGGACATCTAGGTCAACTGGCATAATAAAGTTTATTAAGAAAATGTTCTGCATCCTACTTTGGTGAGTGGCATCTGGAGTCTTAAAAGCTAGCAAGCAGCCATCTAAGATGCATCAATTGGTCCCAACCTGGAGTAAAGGAGAGTGAAGAACACCAAAGTCCCAAGGAAATTATTAGCCCAAGAGACAGAAAGGGCCACATAAACCAGAGACTGCATCAGCCTGAGACCAGAAGAACTAGATGGTGCCTGGCTACCACTAGTGACTGCCCTGACAGGGAACACAACAGAGTCCCTGATGGAGCAGGGGAGAAGTGGGGTGCAGAACTCAAATTCTAGTAAAAATACCAGACTTAATGGTCTGACTAAGACTGGGGGAATCCCAGAAAGCATGGCCCCTGGACTCTGTCAACCCAGAACTAAAACCATTTCTGAGGCCAGCTCTTCAGACAAAGATTAGACTGGGCTATGGGACACAAAATGATACTCGTTAAGAATGTGCTTCTTAGCTCAAGTTGATACATGAGACTAAATGGGCAGCTCCTGTCCAGAGGTGAGATGAGAAGGCAGCGAGGGTCAGGATCTGGTTGAATGGACACGAGAAATCAGGGGTGGAAAGCAGGAGTGTGCTGTCACAGTATAGGGAGAGCAATCAGGGTCACATAAGTATGTATAAATTTTTGTATGAGAGACTAACTTGAAATGTAAACTTTCACTTAAAGTACAACAGTAAAATAAAAAAAAATATTTCTTCACCAAATATTTATGGAACAACTACTATGTTTAAGGCATTTTGCTAGATTCATGACAGATTCCGGGGTCCCTGCCTCCAGAAGTCTTCAGTATAATTAGGAAATAACCCACAGTACAATACAAAACAAAAAGTGGCCCAAGAGATAGACAGCTGTACTCAGGCACACATTGTTCAGATTCAGTGTCTTTAAACTAGAACAAATTAGTCCAGTACCTAAAGGTGGAAATTTGCATTTTGTCATTATGCATCACTTTCTTTGTATGTAACTTTCTAAAATTTAAATCATATCTTGAATTCAAGTGGCAAGTGTGCGCTTCCCTTCTTCCTTACATTCCTGTAGCAAATAGGAAGATAGCAGTAGTAAGCTGAACTTAACTCATTCAGTAGAGGCGTGGTCATGATTGTAGAATGCATAGTTTATTTAAAGTTTGTAACTGTGGATTAGAATGTTTCACTGACATTAAATTTTCTCTTTCACAGGAGGCAAAGGGAGATTTTTCCAGGTGAGTTTACAAAAATTTTTTTGTTTAAAAAGGTCTTCTGTTGCTTCTGTATTTAAAAAAAAAAAAAACTATTCTGTTTGTCCTTTCATAGGACAATTTATTAATATTTATTAATATTACATATTAATAATGAGATCCAACTCTCAACTTGCCAGTTGAAGCACATATATTAGGTGCAGAAAACGTAGTAATGCCAAGCAGGGTATTCTATACTACATGAAAAACCTAGAGAAAAAAGACAAAACGAAACAAACCCATTGCTGTCAAGCCGGTTCCGACTCATAGCAACTGTATGGGCCAGAGTAGAACTGCCCCGTAGGGTTTCCAAGGAGCACCTGGTGGATTCAAACTGCTGACCTTTTGGTTAGCAGCCAAGCTTCTGACCACTTCAGGGGGGTACTGAATGCTGAGATCAGAACCTAGTTTTACAAATGGCCATTGTACCAAGGTTTGACAGGTTGCCCCAGTGCCTCTGTGGTACCTTGAGTCACTACTATGGTATGAACATAATTGCAGATAACCTGGCAGTCCTAACAAGCATATATATGGGCACCTTGTCTTCTCTCAATAGCATTTTAGTCTCTGATTCTGAAGGGACAAAATACTATTCCATAGGGAGATCTCATTAAAGTGTTAAAACATAAATACCCCACTTCCACTTTTCTTCCTTCTCCGGATATTGCTTTGGAGAGAACATGAATAAAATTAACTACTGGGAAACCTGTGAACTGCTTTTATAACCCTGTAGAATGGCCAGTTGTAATCTTGGTTTTCATTTCATCAAGAACTGCCCATTGGCCAATTTGACCGAAAAACCAAAACCCCATTGCCGTCAAGTCGCCCTATAGGACAGAGTAGAACTGCCCCATAGGGTTTCCAAGGAGCGGCTGGTGGATTCAAACTGCCAACCTTTTGGTTAGCAGCCAAGCTTTTAACCACTGCGCCTTGAGGGCTCCAACTTGGCTGAAACTGCCTAGCAAGTTTCTTACCGTCATTACCAGGGCCTTCACAGAGTAGAAGGAGCTCTGCTGGTGCAGTGGTTAAGTGCTTGGCTGCCAACCAACAGGTTGGTGGTTCCAACCCACCAGCAGCTCTGAGGGAGAATAATGTGGCAGTCAGCTTCTGTTCTACTGTGTCCTCTAAGGTCAATATGAGTCAAAATCAAATCGACTCAATGGCAATGGGCATCAGGTTCACAGAGTAGAGGGTTGTAGCCATCCACCAACAGGGCTGTCTTCTCAAAGATAAACATCATTCCTGAGATTCTATATATTGAACTCCTCTGAAGAAAGTCCGGGATAGCCCATTCTTTAAAGTCAAGTCTAGAGGCAAAGACCAAACCATGTGTACAAGAAAATAAAGGATAAACACATATGATCCTGGCCCATGAATAGGAAATTAGCATGTTAGTATTAAAAGAAACACAAGTCATACCTCTCCGCCATCACATACCTTACACGTTTTCTCATGCTTTGAGAGATTTGGTCTGTAAATGCAACATACACTACTTCAGTTTGTGGTCTTCCAGTACTTGTCTGTCTTTGTCAAGTTTATGCATCGACATTTCTCAGGTCTTAACTGCTGTTTCTTTGTTCTCCTTACGTATTGCTAAGGCTTTCTGACAAAGCCTGATTATTATATGGTCTAAAACAGGACTTGGTCACCATTTTCTGCAAAGGGCCAGATAGTAAATATGTTAGGTTTTGTGGGCCATACAATCTCTGTCACAACTCCTCAACTCTGCCTTTGTAAGCGTAAAAGCAGCCAAAGATAATAGGTAAACAAATAGGTATGGCTGTGTTCCAATAAAATTTTAATTATATACACTGAAATTTGAATATCATGTAATTTTCATGAATCACAAAATACTATTCTTCTTTTGATTTTTTTTTTCCCCAACCATTTAAAAATGTGAAAGTCATTCTTAATTCGCAGGCCATACAGAAACAGGAAGGGCCTAATCTGGCCGGTGGGTTGTAGTTTGCTGGCCTTTGATCTAAAATGTAGTCCTTCCAATCAGTTTGAATATTTGCATAAAGAGACCTCCAAGACCCCCTTTATTTGTGTTTCCCAAGTTCTTGGTATAAAGCAGAAGCAGTCAGTTTAAAATAGATGATTGTCGAGAGTCTTAGCAGAAGACTTTGCACATTATAGGTACCCAAGAACTGTTGACTAAATCTGTTGAATGAAGCATTTCAGGTCATAGGAACTCAGCTTTGCTGTATTTCATTTCTAATTACTTTTTTATCCTCTTAATTTGGTACTAGAATTTTGGGATTTTGATAACTGCAGGTCCAAATCTACTTTCAAGGAATTCCAGAGTCCTGTGAAAAATGGTTTAACAACCACAGATCCAGTGGATTCCTCTGTCTGGTCTATTCACTATGAAGATACTATTTTCCCCTCGTTTTTCACCAGTTCTGAACTCTGCTGTAAATATTATTTATTTTTGAGGCACCCTGACAGGATGGAATGTGAACTGTGAACAGCATAAATGGCCCTGCAGACCATGGGAATGTGTGGCCACACGGATTGCCAGGGAACAGGAAGTGCAGACCTGGCCTCGCAGTAACTCATGGTCCCTAATGAGCTTGTGGAATGCCAGCTTGTTGGCTTCAGAGCAGCAAAGGATCCTGATCTAGCTTCATTTGTCAAAGTGCCGCCTAACGGTTTGTTTGTAACAGCAACTGTCTAGGGAGAGAAATAGCTGTCAGGGGAGGGAGAGGTCAGACACCTTACCTAAAAGGTTAGTTTACCTCATAGCATAAAATCCACATAATGGAAGCTGGGGTGATCTGTTACATTGGATTCCTTGATAAACACACATTTTCTGTAGCAGGCGCGGTGTTAGTTAAACTTCCTTCAGAGGTCTAGGGACAGGAGTATGCTTGACTGGCCTAGAGATTGGAATAAGAAAAGTCATTCTAAATCTCTTGTTTGTGCCTCTTCCAATCTATATCTGGGGAGATCCCAAAAGCCTCCTGAAGTTGACCACATTTTGTTTGGTGGCTGGCTGAACATTAGGTATTTTAGATGTTCCAATCTCCTAATTTACTATGATAGAAAGTCACTTTTGCTATGTGAATAACTAATACATGCCTATCAAACTTAATTGTATTTAACTGAATGGCTTTGACTTGTATATGTGCCCTGTAAATGGAGTACATTTTCCTGAACAACATTCATACAATAAGATGTCAATTTAGAGCCTGCAGAATTCTGGGAAAGGCTTTTACACTAACAAAGGGTCCAGGGCTTGATAGTCTAGAATCTAGAGGATCAGATAACCTTCCAAATTAAAGGTCCCACAGAAAGGCAAAGTAACTCTTTCATACCCTGAGGATCCTGAATCTGTAATTTATAGAAAGACTGCATATTTTGTTCAGAATGCTGTTATCCCAGATTATATAGTTACATTTCAGTAAATATATACAAATTACATTTATGTGGAATGAGTATTAAAAATCCACAAATTATGGGAATAATTTTCTTGAAGTACAAGGGGAAGGAAAGGTATTTTTACAAAAAGAGAGAAGTCAAAAGTGCTGATACGTTTAAATAAAAACAGAACTGTATAAGAACAACCCCAGATCATATCTACTCTTTCTCATGAAGCTTGTACGAAGTTTCTGTTTCTTCTTTTGTGCTTTTCTTTTGCTCAGCAGATCCTCAAAGACTTACGCTTACATAACTCCCTTTTCTTGCCAGTTAATAGAAATGCTTACTTCCATATTTTACTGAACTTTACAATGAAATATTGAGTTCAACACTGCTGAAAGAAAATGACTGAGGTATAGATAGAGAAATAGTATTGGCCATGAGAGGAAGATGTATATGTCATACATGATTGTGTTCTACCATGTGGTGGGCAGACTTGTAAGATTTCATTAAAAGTTGAGGAAATAGTCTTATCTAAAAATAATATTTTCTCACTTTTATTGTTTTCTTTAGATAGCATATACTAATTGGATTTCATGGCCTGGTGTGTATATACATAAAAATTAATGTCCATCAACTGTCAGGAGATCAGTAGGGTTGGCATTTCTGTGTAGAAACAACTGAATAGCCAATGAGGCCTTAACCAAGGCAGATATTAGGTGGAGAAGGGTCAACACAGTTTAAAAAGAAAAGATGTCATTTGATAATCACTGTTAATATTAGCCAACTCACAGAAATTAACTATGATGTTGTTAGCAGCTGCTGTCGAGTCAGTTTTTGTCTCATAGCCACCCCATGTAACAGAGTAGAACTGCTCCATAGGGTTTTCTTGGCTGTAATCTTTACGGGAGCAGATTGCTAGGTTTTTTCCCACAGAGCTACTGGATGGGTTTGATCCACCAACCTTTTAGTTAGCCGCCAAGCACTTACCTGTTGCACTGCCAGGGCTCCCTATCTATGATTTACACATACTTTCTTCGTGATGAAGACCTCAGTGGTTTGAGTACTGCACACTGAAGTTTCCTATCAAAAAAAAAAAAGAGGAAGAAACAAAGAAACCCTTGGGTTATTGTAGAAAATTAATGTTCTCTTCCGTAAAAAGGCCAATGCAGGGAATACCTCATTTAATCAACTTGACAAGACATCCAAATTGCCTAGTTATATTTTAATAGAAAACTTGTCGCTACACTGTACTAAGTGAGGTATTACTTAGAAGAACTTGATTTTTCGTTTGTTTCTCTAAAGGGACCTTAACTGGAAAACCTATTGATCACCCTTCTTCCCCTGATTTTAAGAATCACCTCACTCTTTACCTTCTGTCAGCCATCCTGAGCTTTCAGAAAGCGTGCCATCCAATGGGATGACAATTCTTGCCAGCCAAGAATTATATATCCAGCAAAACTGTCTCTCAAATATAATGGTGAAATTAGGGCATCTCCAGATAAACAGAAGTTTAGGGAATTTGTGAAAACAAAACCAAAATTACAAGAAATACTAAAGGGAGCCCTCCGGTTAGAAAATCAATAGCATCAGATAACAACCTAAGACTAGAACACAGGACAGAGCAACCAGATATCAACCCGGATAGGGAAGTCACAAAAATAAATCAAAGCTAAAATGCTGGAAATAGGGACAACATTAAAACAAAAGAGGGACTAAAACATGGTAGTCATAGATTTTTCATATGTAGAGGAAGTCCAGGCGATACAAAGAAATAAAAGGTTGGTTTAAACTTAGAAAAATAGGGGTAAATATTAAGGTAACCACAAAGGAAGCTAACAATCCTACACATCAAAATAAAAAACAAGAAAAACGTAAAGACTCAACAAATACAAAATCAACAACAATGAAAAAGATGAAAAGAAAATACATAAATAAAAACAACTCAGCACAGAAAATTAAGTGGAACAAAGAAACTGTCAACAACACACAAAAAAAGACATCAAAATGACAGCACTAAACACATACCTATCAATAATTACACTGGACTAAATGTACCAATAAAGAGACAGAGAGTGGCAGAATGGATAAAAAAACATGATCCGTCTATATGCTGCCTGCAAGAGACACACCTTAGACTTAAAGACACAAACAAACTAAAACTCAAAGGATGGGAAAAAATATATCCAGCAAACAACACTCAAAAAGAGCAAGAGTGCCCATATTAATCTCTGACAAAATAGACTTTAAAATCCACCACAAAGGATAAGGAAGGACACTATATAATGATTAAAGGGTCATTGCACCAGGAGGACATAACCATAATCAAAATGCGTGCCATCAAAAAAAAAAAAATTTTAAACAATTTTTTGCAAAATTGGTGACATGATTAAAATTACCCCAAACAGCACAAATCATGAATACCAAGATCACACTGCCTTTGATGTAGAGAATCACCCGTACATTAACAGGGACTAGTAAAAAACATCTGTTATACGAATTTTTTTTTTTTTTTTTTTGTTAACAAGACTTATTGAAACCAGATCACTAAAGCTCTGTTACTCTGGGCCGTCTGTTGGGACCTGGAAATACCTTTGTTACAGAGGACCAGATGCGCTAATGCTAATCACTAAAAAAGGATTCTACCAGTGCGAGATATATTAGAACCAGTTAGCAAATAGCACCTGAAAAAGACTGACATTAAGGAAATTCTGTGTAAAGATCCGCGGGCCAAATTTTGCCTCTCCGGTGGCCTCCCTGTTCAGCAGAGCCCCATCCTATGTTTAAGAGGCGATGGAAGGGTCCCCTGACCTCTGCAAACTCACCATGTCAGATAAACACAGCAACCTAAGAAACAGAGGGAGATTTGATTGATTACTTGGGGGTCAGTTTATTTGACATCTGTACAAAATTAAACGCTGGCCCAAGTGAGAGAATATCAGCTTATCAGAATTCAGTGATCAGTAAGAAATATAATTGTGTCCCTGCAATGTCAGTCTGCAGGTTTCTAATTCTATTTCTTAAAAACAAACAAAAAAACCTGTTTTTAGATATAGAGCAGTGCTTTGCTCAATCAACAGAAACAAGTAGCAAGTCTTTCACTAACAAGGGAAATTGATTTTCACCTCCATTTTAGAAGAGGAGTTGCAGTATTTCTTTGTGCTAAAAAATTCCCTTTAACTTCCATAGACTGCGTGTTCTTTTGTCACTGGGAGAGCCGTCTTCTAGAAACCATGGGACTGTGTAGTCACTAGTATGGAAAGAGAAGGAGAATGAAATTTCTGTGACACACACACACAAAAAAAGCCGTTTTGATTTTTTTTTTTTCCCTTTGCTTGAAATTTGTTCTGCCTTTTTAAAGAACATTTGTGAATTACTGTAAACTACACTTGGCTTACTGGTATCTGAAAGCTCCAGGTTTGTAAGTCTTTGTAGTCAGGCAATATAATGCCTTTTAGGCAGATCATAGGTTAAAGGAAGAATTTGAGAAGATCAACAGGAAAAGAAGACAGAGCTAATTTTCTTCTAAAAGACCTTTTTTTTTCAACAATATAAACATTTATATAGATTGCTGTCTTTAAAAAGATGCAGTTATTTTTTTTGCCCAGCTGACAGATAGCAAGGAAAGTTGATTGATCTGAAACAGCAACCAAGAAGTCACAATTCCCGATCTACTAAGGCCATTACTTTGCACTTACCTAAGTGGTTTTACTACTATGACTCAAAACTAGTTTTAAATCATTATTAGACCATTTGATCACTGGGGGTATATTTTCTTATAATTTTTATAATTGGCCACTTGAAATAAAACAGCTGGCAGTGATCATGTGGTTAGAGAAATATCAACAGATTTGCTGAGACTCTTAGGTAATTAGTAGAAAATACTCAGACAGTTATGTTTGTAGCAGTTAGCATGTGGAAGACGGCTGACGTGACCTAACAGTATCTTCAGCACCAAACTTGTAAATTTTCCAGTTGAAAACTTCCTAGAAAAGAGTCATTTGTTAGACATAAAACATAATTATCAGCCCAAAGAAGAATTTTTTCAGAATGAATTTTAAATTGAAAGAATTCTCATACATTATCTTACAAAAACCAAGAAAGGGAAGTGTGATGTTTTCCCATGATTGAAAAATAACTGAGGGCCGTGTGGAATTCAGGGCCAGCTGGAACCTTCCAAACCAGCAAGACCACTTGAAGGAACAGAATCTCTGAAAATCTGAAACAAAATATTAAGTGGAGAAGTTGTAAATTGTTACATAAAGCTTTATTTTGTGTACAAGCAGCCATTTTACTGAGCTTTGAAGTGTATAATTCTTCAGAGATTCACATTTTTAAAGAGAAGTGCTTAGATAAGACATTTTTGCAGGATATTATTCAAATCCTATGGGACTTATTTAGATATAAAACAAGAAGGAAATTCTGTATTGTGATAGCTTACCTGTTTTGGCGAGCAGTTATTTAATATCAGTATCATATTTTGAGTTAACCTTGTGAATAGCAAAAAGGTTTGTGACTATGACACTGAATTTTTCTGAGATAAGATCTTTCTAAATCAAAAGGTTGATATTTCAGAAAATTTATCAGTTGTTTCTTCTTGTGCTCTTAGAGTAAAATTATTTGCCTTAAATTATAGGTTTATAAAAAAAATGTTAACTTGTTTTGAATTTTACAATTTTACATGTTCGAAATTCACAAAGTTTTCATCTTATGCTAGGAAAGCAGACTCACTAAAATATATTTTCTAATGCTAATGGCTCTGATCGAGAAAGAAATCTTTACTTATGTAAGTTAACAATTAGTATCAGGAATAAATGTGTTTTAAGTTTGCCCCTCTATACTGTGAGAGCAGTGGTGTGGTTCAGTGGTGGAATTCTTGTCTTCCACGCTAGAGACCCAGATTCAATTCCCTGCCAATGCACTTCATGTGCAGCCACCACCCACCTGTCAGTGGAGGCTTGCATGTTGCTATGATGCTGAGCAGGTTTTAGTGGAGCTTCCAGATTAAGATGGACTAGGAAGAAAGGTCTGGTGATCTACTTCTAAAAATCAGCAAATAAAAACGCTGTGGATCACACCAGTCCAATGTCATTATGCATGGGGTTACCATGAGTTGGGGGCTGACAACAATAACAACAGACAGTAAATTAGTGTTGCATATTTATCCATGACACATGCCCAGAATCCTACTCTAGAAAAAAAAAAAAAAATCTTAGAGGGGCCCCAGGTGCTTCTGTTTGTCTGCAAATGGCCAAGCACCATGACAGGGGAGGCATCCTAGGCAGGTGGGGTACATTCCCATGATGGAAGGCCATTGTACAACATTTGCACAACCATCAGCTTTGCTTCACCTTCCCTACACACCTTCCCTTCCACACCTGGGAAGGTGGGAAGCAAGCGTTCTCATTGTCTTTGTTGTAACCTGGACTTTACGTTTGTTCACGAAAGAGGAGGAGGAAAGAGAAAGAAGAGAGACTGTTTCCTGAGTGATTTTGAAATCTCATCAAAGAAGAAAATGCTATAGCTTCCCTTCTTCATCTGTCTCAGAGTTTTCTAGATCCACTGTGCTATTAAACATAGTAATACAGATCCACAATGCATGCCTGCAACTTTAGGATCCCAGTGTTGCGGAATCCAGAATCTTTCATTTTTTAGACAGTAATTTAAGACATATACCCTGTAATCCTTCATACCCTTGGCAGGGTCTGGGGCAGCACCCGAGATCAAACACATTAACACCTCTGCACCAAAACATATGGGTGTTCACACAAAGTGGGTGACATAAAAGTCAACCTTGCCTCATGTCAGTTTAAAAACAAAATGGTTTATTAGAGATTTTTGGATTTTGGAATGGAGTACCTGTAGTACTGTTTTTTACTTATGAAATACCTTTCCTAGGAGATCTTTAACTCCGTAATATTCTCATAAAATAGGAAGCAGTTACTATGGCTCTGTCATAATATTACTGTTTCTCAGCTTCAGCTCATTCCTTCCTAGTGTAACTCTCTGTCTTGAGTGCAGTACTCTTTTTGTACTAGTGCAACTCAAAGCAGCTGGCTTCAAGAAGAATGCTTCCTCGCTAAGCACATTCTATTTGCCCCCAAATTTCTCCTATAGATAAGGACAGCATCTCTCATTTGACCCAAGGGGAATTTCCTGAAAAGTATTTTCTATTTTTTTTTTAAGAAAAACAAATATGTGGACTTTGCTGATCCTTCTATCAAATTTGATTATTGTTTCCTTCATTATGGTGTCTTGGATAAATTTGTTGCTGTTGTTCGTTTTTGGCAAATTCCTTATTTGATCCTTATTGATTCCTTATTTGATTTGATTTCTATTGATAGAAATCTTATTCTTCCCAGTAGATCATTCTAACTTTCCATGTTTGATAAGCAGTATAGGCAATAGAAGACAGGCCCATTGTCTCAAAAATCCTCTAAATCAAAGACCAAAACAGCGTTTGAGATACAACTATTTTGCTGGCAATGTTAATAAAGCTACGTAAAAGTCCTGAGTAAAATCTGGTTAATATTAAAAATGGAGTCTGTAGGTGGTGCAAACAGTTGACACACTTGCTGCTACAACCAGAAGGTTGGAGGTTCGAGTCTACCCAGAGGCACCTCGGAAGAAAGGCTTGGTGATCTACTTCTGAAAAATTAGGCGTTGAAAACCCAGTGGCGCACAGTTTTACTCTGACACACATGGGGTGGCCATGAGTTAGAATCGACTCAAAGTCAACTGGTTAATATTAAAAATAAGAAGATGGGAATTTTATTCTCAGCTTAGCAACTAACTCTCTAAGAGACCTTTTTCTTTCTCTAAAAATGGAACCTGACCACAATGCATTGTTTTAAGGTACTTTTTCAAGTTGGTGTGCAATGGTTTATCAGGCGAAATGAACTCTGCAGGGGCTGGAAATGTCAAAGTGGCAGACATTGAAAGGAGAAGCTGTGGGCTTCCTAGCACATTTGTTAGGCTACAGCCTCACAAGTCTGAGGTAGAGTGACCAGGTCTCCCATTAGGGCAGTTTCCTGATATTCAGCCACAGTACAGTTAGACACCCCTAAGTTATTGCAGATGTTTATAGACAGCAGAAAGGCAAATAGAACATTTCTACATATTTGTCCTTTGGGAAGGATTAAGAGCCGTGGATCCCTTCCAGAATGTAATAGATTTGGACAGGCTTTACGCCTTGGTGATTTCTTGTTTTGTTTTCCTGTGTAACTTTGCACTGGGAGAGGGGGAAGAGGGGAGGAGGGGACCAGAGAACCCACTGCAAGCTTCAGCAAAGAAGTCAAACCTGCAACTGTCATCAGGAAAACGTGTTTGCCAACAAACCAGTTATTTAGTGGGTAACATGAACTCTTCCTTCTTTAGTCCCTTCCTTCCCCAAATATACCTTTAAATGTGGTGGGCATGTGTAAACCCAAACTTGAGTTTCAGCTCAATAAAGGAGCTAACTAATTGCCTTTCTCACAGTTTCATCTAATGAAGGTTTATTGGGCCCTTTGGATATTTAAGGTACTGTTAGGCGCTGATGATTAAGTCGATGAATCACATCCCTGTTCTCAGGGAGCTTACAGTTAAGTAGGGGAGATCCAAAAAGTAAGTCATCATTGTACACTCTAAGTATTTGGTAAACTATTTGTTTAAACTATGCCTTAATAGCATGCCAGTAAGGATTCCGAACCATACTTGGGAGTTGAATTGAATTTGCCTTAACACCAGGAGCTTACCTGTTTGAAAACCTCCGGTGGCTAACCATTGCCTACTGGATAAACTTGAACCCTCTTAGCATGACATGAGAGTCCTCAAAAATCCTGTGCCTAATCTGCCTTTTCAGCCATTTTTATGATTAACCAAATATATACTGTCCACGCCAATTGACTTTCTCGGTTCAAATTGTATGGCCTTCATGACTTTCCTCTGTTCTACTAAGAACATGACATTCCTATCCTTTTCTCCATGCAAGACCACCCCAAGATCCTGCCCTAACACCAGAGCCCACAGGGGCCCTTCTTTCTTCTGAACTTTAGAATTTGCTGTTTGAAGATACATGGTCAAGCACTGCCCCATGTGCAGTTATGTTCTTAAGTGCACATCTTGACTCCCCAGCTAAATTGCAGGCAAGATGAGAACTATGTCTCATCACTGGGGTGGAGGGGGGTGGTGGGCAAGAACTGTATCTCATCATTTTTTGTATCCCCTACAATACTTTAGGAGCTCTGGTGGCACAATGGTTAAGCGCTTGGTGGCTAACCAGAAGGTCAGTGGTTTGAACCCACTAGCCACTCCATGGGAGAAAAGACCTGGTGATCTGCTCCCATAAAGATTACAGCCTAGGAAGTCCTGTGGGGCAGTTCTACTCTATCCTATAGGGTTGCTATGAGTCAAAATCAACTTGACGGCACACAACAACAAACAATCTGTATATATATCAAGGACTCCATAAAAGTTTCGGCTTAATGATCATTAATTAAGAAATCTTTGCCTTTCCACCTAGATTATAGCAGTTTAATTACTTGGATTTATTGATTCAGAGAATAAGAAATGGATCTTTTCCTTCTGGCTAGTAGTTCAAACCTAGGATTCACAAATCATCACTGTTTATAGTCCAAGTGAAAAAGGCCCTTTATTGGAGGAGATGTATCATCACCCAATGTCAGTGTGGTTCTTTGTCACTACGTAAATGAACTTAAAGTATCAGTATGGTTTTGCCCAGGGATACTTGGTCCAGAGAATAGAGCTTAATTCCATTGCTGTTGGTAGACTTCCTGTTTGTGTACACGTGGAATGACACACCCTCCGTGAGCAGCAGTAGGTATTAGGATGTTCACCATCCAGATACCTCAGGAGTTGCCCATCTGTGACTGCAGTATTCCTTCCTTCCTTCATATTTATTTATTAAGCTCCTATCTTACTGCTTTTTAGATATTACTGCCCCAGGCTCTTATTGTTAGGTGCCATTGAGTCAATTTCGACTCATATTGACCCCATGTAACAGAATAGTACTGTCCCAAAGGGTTTTCTAGGCTATAATCTTAACAGGAGCAGATTGCTAGGTCTTTTTCCTGCTGAGCCGCTGGGTGGGTTCAAACTGCCAACCTTTTGGTTTGCAGCTGAATGCTTAACTATTGTGCCGCCAGGCCTCCTTCCCAGGGTCCTAGTCACCAATATTTGCCTGGCTTTGTGTGAGCAACACAGAAGCCGCTAACACAGCCTAGGCTAGAAGCATGGATCACCAAAGGCAGGGCTCCAGGAGGGGAGCCTTCGCAACTCCAGCCAAGGCTTCTGAGGCTCTTTGGTGACCAGTCTAAGGAGACACTCTTTCAGTATCAGACCCATCCAAAAGTGGATGCCGCTAATTGCCTCTGGAAGTAGCAAGTGTGTGGACACACCACCGTTGTTCTGGCCGGAGGAGGGTGCGGTCCACTGAGTGTTGAAGAGGGATCTCAGGCATCTGAAAAAGGCTGGTTAAATTAGGAAAGCTAAAGCATCTTCCAGCTCTGAGAACATGGGAGTCTCTGCCAAAACGAATTCCTGTTCCCAGGGCCAGAGGCATAAAACCTCCTAATAGCACCAGACAGTCCACTTCACACTTTTTAAGTAGTTTCTGGGCCTTGGCAGAGCAAAAGTTTTTTTTTTTTTTGGTCCTATTTCAGAGAACAGTTTCCAGTGTATGATGAGTCCAAGCAAAGAGAACTGGTATTGTATTTGGTGAGGCAAACAGCTCTGAGGGAGGGAAGGCAGTTAAGGTGCCCATTCTTGGAGCTCTAGGGAGCTTCTCTGGGCTCCTCCCCTGCATGGGTGCACACACCCACCAGGCCCTAAGCCCTCCCCTCCCAGACTCATTCCTCCATGGTGCTCGGGGGCACCAGGCCCGTGCTCCCTCTCTGAGGGCAGGGTTTAGGAAGGAGACCGCGGTCATCTGTAAGCACTCCGCTCTGGTTTCTGCCCTAAGAGAGGAAGCTGTGTGGCTCTGTGTGTAGTGTGCCTTTTTCATCTCTTTTAAGTAAATAAATAAAAAGAAGGACCCACTTCTTCCCACCACTTTTCATTAAAAAGGAACAGATGTGGGGTCTCTCAGACAAGACAGCTGGGTCAGGTCATATCAAATAATGTGCTTATTTTCTCAGTCTGATCGTGTTTCTTTGCCTTCTCTCTGTCTCCATCCCTCTCTTTCAGCAATGAAGTGGTGAGGAGTGACTTGAAGAAGCTGCCAGCTCTTCCCACCCAAGCCCTGAAGGAGCACCCTTCCCTGGCCTACTGGTATGCTCTCTCCTTCTCTGTAGACCTCAGGCATCCCCTCCCAGAGCTAGCCCCTTGGAGGGGAAGGGGAGGTGCATGGAGCTCAGGGCAACTTAATCTACCCTGTAGGACTACTCCAAATGGGATTAAGTGACTTGTGTCTTCATGAAATGGAGTCCCTGGGTGGTGTAAACGGTTAAGTGCTCAGCTGCTAACTGAAAGGCTGGAGGTTCAAGTCCACCCAGAGGTGCCTCTGAAGAAAGGCCTGGAGATGTACTTCTGAAAAATCAGCCACTAAAAGCCCTATGGAGCACAGTTCTACTGTGACACACACGGGGTCACCGTGAGTCAGAATCAACTCAATGGCAACTGGTGGTGGTTGAGGTGTCTTCCTGAAGCCATTTTCTGCATGTATTTAAGTCACACGTTGTATGAGACCTTTCCTTTTTCCATTTCCTTTCTTGAAAAAAAAAAATCTTCTAAAATTTCACTTTGGAAGCATTGCCTCCTTGGAGAGCCTTTCATGTGCAGCTAGGGTTTCATTTGGGAATTCTTGTCGTTTGATGACAGGTTGGGTGAGGTTTTGTGATGTGGGAGAACTACAGGGTTTTTTTTTTTTTCTCTGCAGAAGAGAGAAATTGAGTCTTTTATTTTCCCACAATATTTCATATCTCCTGATTTAGCTGCTGTGTAACATTATGCCGTAGTTCATCTGTCGGGCTCCAAATTACTGATTCTGAATGAATCAGTCATTTGACTGTGGTTTCAGTCACAGTGGAGCAGGGCTGGCATGCCCGGGTAGTGTGTTGAAATCCTGCTGGGCTCCTAAGCCTTGACCACTTGGGCTTTTCAAAAGTACAGTGCTGTTTCCCTGCGACCCCTGCAGACTCCTTAACCAAAATCATTGTAACTGCTAGTATTTAAAAAACAAACTTAGCACAAGTCAATCCTAATAAACTACAACTTGTGGCTCTTGAATACGTCTGTGTACGCTTTATGAAATACATGAGTTACTAATATTTCATTTTGTCTAGACACTTTTTGAATCAGCAAACTCGTTTTTCCATCATCTGGGTAGCTTTAAGAGATTCCTATGTTAAGATACGGCATGTCTGGATGCAGAGTTCATTAGCAGGATTAAACTCCAGCTCATAAATCATTTCTCCCTAAGCGGATACACTGATGGAGAAACAGCCGAGAGTGAAGGAGCCGGGTCCTGAGACCAAGAGCGCTTTTCGGTGTGCTGGCATCCCTAATTTTATCTCTGTGCTGTTTTATTGCCACTCATCTTTCAGTAACGTAGATGTAGGTAAATAATAGCTTTATATAATTATAGTCTTCCCCAAAGAGCAAAGTCTGTTTAACCTGCAGAGATTATGCATGTATCAGCTCCCAGACATCCAGTCTTGCAGTCTGGCACATAAATACAAAAAATGACATTCTTGTTTCCTTGTTCATGGAGCCCTGCTGCCCTCCTCCCCATTCTTTAAGCTCCCAGGGCCTTATCTTTTATATCCTCCCAGCTTTTCGCCTTCAGGAAACCAAAGGTGAAGGGGATGCGAGAAGGTAACTCTGACACCAGGAGTTCCTCTATGATAGGGATGTATTTGCCAGGAGGTCTGTAATGTTGGTGGGTTGTCTGAGTCAGAGTTGCCTTTAGTCTAGTCCATCCGCTAGCCATCTTTTCATTCATTTCCAGGCATCTTTTGGAGTCCTGGTGGCACAGTGGTTAAGAGCTCAGCTGCTAACCAAAAAGGTCGGCAGTTCGAATCCACCAGCTGCTCCTTGGATACCCTATGGGGCAGTTCCACTCTGTCCTACAGGGTCACTGTGAGTCGGAATCGACTCAGCAGCAACTGGTTCGGGTTATGCTCATTTCAGAGTTGTGAACTCCTCCTCCCCTCTGTCTCTGTCTCTCTGGATTTTTCTTTCATTATCTCCACAGTCTGCTCTGTGCTCACACGCTGTAGCATCGCTATAAATTGGAATCGACTCGACCGCAACTGCTTTGATTTTCTTTTTTAATGCACATACTTTCTCTTTTATAAATATGAATGTCTTCGTCTGCATCTACATCTGAAGCCATCTTGCCAGAGGGTACCTCTACCTTGGTAACCAGCCCAACACATGCCCTGTGCCTTATTTAGACGCATTAGTGCCACTATCTGAGTGTACTTAGAGGGTGGCAGGACACAGGAAGGGACATTTTTGAAGCAGGTCCCCTTAGGCTTCCCAGCCCAGATTATGTATAAAGAAGCCAGCAGCATGGACCATCCTGATGATGCATTGCTTAAAAAAAATAGGCCTTTCATCTTATTTCACTGTGGTTAGCTAGTATTTAATATCACAGCCTATTTACCTGGATTTTTAAAAACCAAACACTTAAGGAAAGGGGCAGATGCTGTTCATGCTTCAAGTAGATGTAGAATGGAGATAGATACAGAGCTAGTAGACCAAGTTTGTTCAAAGTTTCTCCCTCTTGGCATCAGCATCCTCACTGATCATCAAGATTTACTAGGATGCTTATTGGTGAAGGGGACCTCTTCCCACCCCGCCATCACAGTCCCAAGCCAACCTCTCCTCTCAGGTTGCTCCGATCATTCCTGGAGGATGCATATGCACAGTTCTCAGGGCTCCCCTGCTGCTGCAGGCATTCAAAGACATGGTGGACCACCTTCAGACTGAAATAATCCATGGGGAGCTCACCTACATTAGTCAGGGAAGGCATTATAATCTAGTGAGCTAAGCATTGGGTTTCAGAATCCCAGCCAAGTCTCTGAATTATTGGATAATGATAGTCCAGGTAACTTTCATTCCTTCTCTGCTACCTCGATTTCTCCAACTATATTGTGGGATTAACCGTACCAACCTACTACAGACTATAATTAAGAGAGGACATAAAGAGTCATATAATGTAATTGGAAAGTAATGGAAGGTGGATAATACTACAAGTAAACATACAATCAGGAGAAAGATGTGGCAGTCTACTTCAGTAAAGATTACAGCCTTGGAAATCGTATGGGGCAGTTCTACTCTGTCCTATAGGGTCGCTATGAATCAGAATTGACTTGACGGCAGTGGGTTTGCTTTTGTTTTTTGTTTTTTTAAATATCCAATAATCCTAATCCTATCTGTTAACTTTCCCCAAGCATTTAACAAGTGTGGACTTCTCACACCAAGTGATTTGCCTACCTAGGAGAGGTATCTGAGACATAACATTAGAATTATGTGACCAGGGCCACAGAACCAGGTAGGGTCAGAGCCCAGACCTGGATTTTCCCTGGTGGGCCTAGCTTGTGAATGCCAGGCCAGCCTACAGTGCCTGCAGGACAGCTTCCTTTACTCCAGAATCACTGACTTCTGCAGGCCACTGGCTCCTCCTGCACAGAGAACGACATCGTCCCTACCCTGTTTCCCCTTCAGGTACCCTGGCATTTCCTGGGCCCTCTTGTCTGCAAAGAGACCATTTAACTTAACTGCACAGACCAGCCCATGGCTATGGCACTGTCAGCTTTAGCAATTTATCTTTCTCCTTTCAGGTAGCACTTTACTGTGTCCTCCAAACAGTTTTTTTTTGGTTCAGTTTATTTTGACGCCTGGGTTTCTGATAGGATATTTCATTTAGTCTCATTCACAAATCTGGGGAATTTGGGAATCTGGTGATCTGCAAAGCTAGGTGCATTTCAGCCATCTGTAAATTCCAGAGGAGGATGGGAGCAGGGCAGAGGGCAGAATGGGTTTTCAGTCAGCATTGCATGTATAAGCAGACAATGGGCCCAGGATGTTTAAATTGGGGCACCTATCACAGCCAGTTGGCGGCATGCAGTATACTCTGACTCATGGCCACCCCATGTGTGTCAGAGTAGAACAGTGCTCCATAGGGTTTTCAATGGCTGATTTTTCAGAAGTAGATCACCAGGCCTTTCTTTCGAGGTGCCTCTGGGTGGACCTGAACCTCCAACCTTTCAGTTAGCTGCTAAGCACATTAACCGTCTGTATCAGCTAGGAACTCAGATTGAGGCAAAGGGAGTGGGAAAAGATAAGGAGGGCACAGACAGTTATTGTGGTGACGAGTGGGCTGAGACAGTAGGAGATTTAGGGCAAGGTGGGGATGGCAAATGTTTCTGCAGCTGTCAGCTGTGGGGGCCTGTGGTGGAGGCATTCAGCTGGTAAACAGCTGCACAGCTGTCTGACAGTGGTTTTGACTTTCACTGGTGTTCTTCCTGAGCCTGCCTTGTGTTCACAACTACAGCAGTATGTTGATTTTCTTCTCCCCATCTCACCCCATGGATCATCTCTCCAAGAGCTAAAAAGGAAAAACGGCTCATGTTGACATTGAGTTGCTTGACCCTGGATCTAGGAGTTGATCTCACAAAATCCTAGATCGTGTGGTGGGAAACAGCTGTGGGTTTAGTCAGTAGGTGAGGAGGAGAGCTAGAAAAACCAGCCTGAACCTCCTGACACAAGTCTGCTGGTCCACTGAGGCTGGGCCTACTCCTGAAAAGGAAGCTCCTCAGGAATTCTATGTCAGGAGAGGACTTTGTCTCATGTGAAGGAGAACTTCCAAAATATGGTTGGATCTGCCCCTGGAACAGAGGGTGCCCAGACCCCACAGAAATGGCTCTGCAAGAAGAGAAAAGCCCCTCACAGCTCACTGGCCCCTATTCTGAGTATTTACAAAGACACTGTCTTGTGAAGAGCTTTATCTTTCAGTCATGTACCAAATTTCAGACAACTGAAATTAAAAATATTAATTGAAGATTGAAAGATAAATAAAAGAAATTACTCTTAAGTACTAGGACATACGTTATTGTTGTTAGATGCCATCAAGTTGGTTCCAACTCATAGTGACCCTTTGTACAACAGAACAAAACACTGCCTAGTCCTGCACCATCCTCACAATCATTGTTATGCTTGAGTCCACTGTTGCAGCCACTGTATCAGTTCATCTCATTGAGGGTCGCCCTCTTTTTCACCAGCCCTCTACCAAGCATGATGTCCTTCTCCAGGAACTGGTCCTTCTTGCTAACATGTCCAAAGTATGTGAGACAAAGTTTCTCCATCCTCACTTCTATGGAGCATTTTAGTTGTACTTCTTCCAAGAGAGATTTGTTCGTTCTTCTGGCAGTCCATGGACATATAGACCAGGACATGTAGTCTAGCTTAAAAAAGGGGGGGGGGGCAGAGGAAATAAGCCTTTAGAAAAATTCTGGAATGATGAATTAACAATAGAGGTTAACTAATGAGAAGTTACCATTCCTAGGATCGTCTCCTGTGAAAGATTTTACTGAGAACAGACAGGAGTTCACTTAGCCTGTGGTGAGGAGGTGTGGAGCAGAAGAGTGAGAAGTAAGGTTCCAAGGTGGGGTGGCCAGATGCAGGGAGGCAGAGGTGTTTGGACTTGACTCCTCAGTGGTTGGATGTGAGGTCGTCTGCCTATGCCTGCATCCCCATGGTTGCCAGGGTTGGCTCTGCCGTTCTGAAGGCAGCAGTGGGAGCAGCCATCACACCCACCTGACTGGGCGCCAGAGTCACTTCCCAGAGAAGGCCCTGTGCTGCCGAGGCTGCCCACGGCACTGTCAAAGAAAGGTGTGCCATTTTCTCCCAAGGAGTGAGCTAACCTCTTGTTGTTTTAGAACTAAGATTTCAAAAGATGAAAAAGTTCCCATCTAATTTCTGGTAGTTGATTTGTTGTTGTTTCTCCGCTACTCCTCTGAGGCTTTTGTTGCTTCATGGTTTACATTAACCAGACCAAAACTCCCTCGAACTTTCCCATCCTCCTTGGAAGCATTCAATCCCTGACTACTAATTCAGAGTAGGTAGGTTGTGGTGGGGGGTATCCTTGGGTGGTACAAACGGTAACATTCTCAGCTACTAACTGAAAGGTTGAAGGTTCCAGTTCACCCCAGAGGTGCCTTGAAAGAAAGTTCTGACGATCTACTTCTGAAAAATCAGCCACTGAAAACCCTGTGGAGCACAGTTCTACTCTGACACACATGAGGTTGCCATGAATCAGAGTTGACTAGGCAGAAACTGGGTTGGTTGGTTAGGTTCTGGGGTACCCTGTTCAGGACAACTCCTGCACTCCCCACATTGCAACTTGTGTAGACAGGATTAAAGAGGATGAGGAGAGACAGAGGAGAACCTGAGGGAGTATAACCAGGGTGTCCACTCCTGGTCTCTGCTTTATATAAGCTCCGGCCGGTCAGTTCTTCACATTACACCGCTCAGTATCCCTGCCCACTGGTAACAAACATGTGTTCCCTGCTTCTTCCTCATCTCCCATGTGATAGTCCCTTGCAAGGGACTGACCCAAAACCCGGGCTCTAATCTTACCTCACTGATTGTAAGTCCAACATAGAGAGAATTAAGTCTTCAAGGGAAAACAAACATGTTTTAGTAAACCTATAGCCCAAGGGATTTCACCCAAGCTGAGTTTGGAAATGCCACTTTAGGGCAGAGCATTTTTCCTGGAGCAGTTGGCTCCTTGGAGCTTCTTATGAGGCAGGTAGGGCTCAGAAGAAATACTTCAGTTAGCAAGATGCTTGGCCGTTGAATTGGGGACTATAATAACAGAACTCTTTTCTTCTAATTCCAGTGAAGACAGAGTCATTGAGCACTACAAGAAACTGAATGGCCAGACAAGAGGTCAAGCAATTGTGAAGTAAGTGGGCCTTCCCCGTGCTCGTGAGGATTGCATTTGTTTGTGTTAATATATCATATGTCAAGATTGTTAAATTCTGGTTAGTAAGACATATCTCTGGGAATGAAGTTTCAATTTAATTTTCAAGTAAATAACCACTGAGAACTTTACTACACATAAAAAAAAAATGTGTATGTATATGAACAAGTTCTGCTGACTAACCAGCCTTGTGTGCATTGTTTGTGTGTGTGTCGTCTTCCCAATTCTTCAGCTACATGAGCATTGTGGAATCTCTCCCAACCTACGGGGTTCATTATTATGCAGTGAAGGTAAGTGAACCTTCCTCAAAGAGCACATTTTGCAAAGGTTACCAAGCCTGCCCTAAAGCAGAAACAAGCAAACAAACAAAAACTTTCTCATTTTTTTCTTTTCAATCTTACAGAAGTTTGTTTGTTTGTAGGGGATGGGGAGGAGGCTTGGTCAGGAAGATTGCATGCTAGGAGAGTTGGGGCGACTGAATTTTATCACGGGTATAGCGAGACTTGACACAGTCAATCTCCAAAACTCATTTTCCTTTTGTGAAGTAGGTAGAATAAATACCTACTTCCCTTCACTCAGACAAATCTTGGAAGACCAGGTCTGCTGTAATTAAGGGGGATGGCTCTCCTCATACCCCTTAATTACAGAGCTGCTCGGTAGGAAGACTCCATCTAAATACAATGATGGAGAAAGAAAGCTTTAAGCTGCATCAACAGTATTTTCCTTGGTGGTCAAATGCCATGTTGGTGACTTCACAGGAGGAGAACTAGGATTATAGGATGACAAATTGAGTACATAACCACATACATCTTCTTAAATATTGTGATGGCAAGTCCAATGTGACATTGACCCCATTCTGAATTCTTTTTAATTTTGTCTAAAATGTCGCAGACCGGGATCGCTCCTTTGAAATAATAGATAATGATGTCCCCAAGACCCATTTTCTATGATGGGAAAGGATAACTTCCGTTCTGTCTCCTTCCTTAATTTGCCCCTACATGAAAAGTTTAACACTAAATTATTACCCAAAGTCCAGCCCAAAAGAGCAGAAAACACTTCTGCGCTCAAGAAAGTTCCGCCAGCCAAACTGAGAGTCTCTTCGTCCTCCACCAATTTCTTTCCCATATTTCCACCCAGCTGTATTTTTAATTCCTTAGACTAGAACACTTTTCATTCACCTTTGAGTCATCCATGACAGCTGGCCTAATACACAGCATGTTGTTGGTATGCACTTAATTACCTGTATCTCCACTAAACCTCAGCCTCTTGGTGGCAAAGACTATGTATTTATTGTCTTCTATTGTTTATTCCCAGAACCTAGCATAGTGTCTGGCACGTAATAGAAGCACCTTCCCACCCTGTGCTGCCCTTGGCCTGCTGGGGGCATCCTGGGTAAAGTGAAAGCACTCTTTGATTTCTTTACCTTTAAAATTAGAGGCATCCCCTTCGGTAGGCTCCATGGCCCCTTCTAGCTCTGTGCTCCTTCTAGTTTTTGTGCTCAGAAGGTCATTTTATTAAAATACTCAACATCTCTCAAATTGTCCTTTGTGGTAAGTGAAGGACCTAGCGTTGCAAGCCTAAGGTCTTTAAAAAAAAAAAAAAGAACAGGGCATTGATTACTTATTTATAAAGGGTGAAGGGCCCGTGGCTGTGCTGCTGGTTAGGAATAGAGCTGGGCCCCAGCCCAGGGCACTTTCATGTCACTCTGCTCACATAACGGACCATCAGTAGATGATGGGGCTCATCCGTTAAGATACGAAGTAGAGAATTAGCTTCCATCCATTTCAAGAAATTACATTTTCCTTCACCTTCAGATGACCAGGAAGTATCTCTTGGTTTGTTTATCTTCTCCAGGCCCCATTTCTACCCTCTCTCCTTTTTATGTCCTAGGACAAGCAGGGAATACCTTGGTGGCTGGGACTGAGCTACAAAGGAATCTTCCAGTATGACTACCATGATAAAGTGAAGCCAAGGAAGGTAAGTGTGTTCTCTTCTGTGGGGTTAATTGCTGTCAAATGAGTAGAGAAACAGGCGTAGAAATGAATAAAAACACTACCCCGTGCAGCCAAAGGGCATCTGCGCTCACCAGTCCCCTGCTAATGTGAGTGAATACAAATTGTTTTTGTTGTTAGGTGCCGTCGGTTCAGTTCCGACTGGTAATGACCCTATGTACATCAGAACGAAACATTGCCCAGTCCTGCACCATCCTCACAATCATTGCTATATTTGAGCCCATTATTGCAGCCACTGTGTCAATCCATCTCTGAGGGTCTTCCTCTGTTTTGCTAACCCTCTACTCGACCACACATGATGTCCTTCTCCAGGGACTGGTCCTTCTTCGTAACATGTCCAAAGTATGTGAGACGAAGTCTTGCCATCCTTGCTTCTAAGGAGCATTCTGGCTGTACTCCTTCCGAGATAGATTTGTTCATTCTTCTGGCAGTCCATGGTATATTCAATATTCTTTCCCAACAGTGTAATTCAAATGCATTGATTCTTGTTTGGTCTTCCTTATTCATTGTCCAGCTTTCGCACGCATATGAGGTGATTGAAAACACCGTGGCTTGGGTCAGGCGCATCTTAGTCCTCAAAATGACATCTTTGCTTTTTAACATTTTAAAGAGGTCTTTTGTGGCAGATTTTCCCAGTGCAATGCGTCCTTTGATTTCTTGACTGCTGCTTCCATGGGCATTGATGTATACAGATTACTCCACAGTAATCCAGTCTTAGCTTTCTGAGTAAACATTGTTTTTCCCTGTCACTAAGGATACCTAAGCTGTTATAATTATTTAAGATAAAGTGACTGGCTCAGTTCTCCCAATGCAAAACGATTAAAGGACTTTAAGGGATTAGCATCTTCCTTAATTTACCGGGGTGCCTTTTACACTAGGAAAATGAGGTAACATCTCTCTTGAACCCGAAGGCCAATGTGAGTTCTCCCAAAGGTTTTTGGGGTGGGAAGGTGTGTAGACTAAAAGAACAGATTGTGGGTCAAACAGAGGTGAAAAATAAAGAAGAATAAGAGGAGTTCTTAGAGATCTGGTAAATATTTATGGAATGTTAGAGGTGATCAGAAATCTGGGAAAATAAAAGCCATTTGCCAAAGAAAAGGCAAAGCTGAGAGGGGTCTGCAAAGTCATTGTAAGCACAAAACAAAATGTTTGAAGGGGGCACAGTATTTGCATTTTGTCTCTTTTTATTTACACACATTTTTCAGACCAGAACAAGTTGAAAAATTATAATGGAAAAATATCTCTGAGGCAAGTGTTGTCATTCACATTCTCTGGCAGAGAATAAGGAGCAGTTGAAACCCTGAAATACATGTTAAATGTCTATGAAAACCACACTTACTTTAGGAGAAAGAAAGCAATATTGGTCCATTATGTCATTCCATATTGCTTTCCAAGCTTCTTTATCCATGAATAGGATTGAAAACCACGCTACATTTCTGAGCTTATCTTAATCTATCCAATGAACATCTGCCTGAACCAACTTCTTTAGTATATTGATAGGAAAAAAATATGGCTTTATGTTAGGATAACTTTCACTTCATGGATCAGTGAGTCAGTTAAGTTCTAAGAAGAGATTCTGAACAAATGATGGATTGCTGAGAATCTTAGAACAATCAGGAGGAATCAGGCTCTTGAGGTGGTATGTCGTTACGTGACTATCTCCAAAACCTCTTTAGTTTCCATTTATACACTGCAAGAGGTAAATTGTACCCTGGGTTTCTTATTTTTAACCTTTTTGTTTTTCTTGACTGTAGGGTCCATACTTCTGCCTCACTATGTCTTTCTGTTCGCTCTGTGCCTTTTCCATATGTGGCCATTTTATTTTGACTTGTAGCATTCTTAGTTTCCTTTGTGGTTACCTTAATATTTACCCCTGTTTTTCTAAGTTTATACCAGTCTTTTATTTCTTTATATTGCCTTGACTTCCTCTCCATATGAAAAATCTATGTCTACATTTTTTAAGCCCCTCTTTTTTTGTTTCAATGTTGTCATCTTTTACATATGGACATCTGTTTCCCTATTTTCAGTGTTTTAGCTTTGATTTACTTTTGTGACTTCCGTATCTGGGTTGCTATCCGGTTGTTCTGTCCTGTGTTCTAGTCTTGGGTTGTAGTCTGATGTTACTGATTTTCTAACCCGAGGACTTCCTTTAGTATTTCTTGTACTTTTGGTTTGGTTTTTACAAATTCCCTAAACGTCTGTTTATCTGGAAATGCCCTAATTTCGCCATTGTATTTGAGAGACAGTTCTTGCCTGCATGGTTTCTGCTGAGTAGTCCAAGCTTATTCTTATTGACTCTTCTTTGTAGATGACTTTTCGTTTATTCCTAGCTGCTCTTAAAATTCTCTCTTTATCTTTGGTTTTGGCAAGTTTGATTATAATATGTCTTGGTGACTTTCTTTTAGGATCTGCGTTATGTGGGGTTCGATGAGCATCTTGGATAGATATCTTCTCATCTTTCACGATATCAGGGAAGTTTTCTGCCAACAAATCTTTAACAATTCTCTCTGTATTTTCTGTTATCCCCCCCTGCTCTGGTACTCCAATCACTCGTAGGTTATTCCTCTTGATAGAGTCCCACATAATTCTTAGGGTTTCTTCATTTTTTTAAATCCTTTTATCTGATTTTTCCTCAAATAAGTTGATGTCAAGTGCTTTACCTTCAGTCTCACTAATTCTGACTTCCATCCTCAATTCTGCTGCTATGACTTTCTATTTAAGTTGTCTAATTCTGGAATTTTGTTGTTAATCTTCTGGATTTCTGATTGCTGTCTCT
>NW_004444003.1:3232825-3294824 GCF_000243295.1 Trichechus manatus latirostris
ATATTGACTATTGTCTCCGAGCCATCAATAAGTTATTATATTTATTTATTTTATGTTTGCTTACTGTGTCCTAGCTTCTTGTTTTGTTTTGATATGCCCAAATAGGCTGCTCGTATGAGCTAGTTTGATTATTGGCATCTTTGTAGCTCTAATGTCCTGTCACTGGGTGGTTAGAGCTGTAACTAGGTATGTGAGCTCAGGAATCTGCCCACTCCTCCTGTATGGATTCAGCTGAGGTGCCCAGGTAGATAGCCACCAAGTGTGTGATGTAGGCTCTCACTTACAGTCCTAGACATGCATGGGTGATTGGTGTAGGCACAGGCATCTGGCTGCAGCAGGGGGACACACTCTGAGCAAGGCAGGGGGACGACAGCCACCCCTGAGTGTCCAGGAGGAAGGCATGTCCCTGTTCCCTAGAGCCCGTAGATGGGTAGTTTTGTAGCCGGACTATGAGCAGTGAATGCTGTTGGCTGTAAGGACTGGAGGGGACACCTGTTATTCATGGGACCCTATTGCCGGTGGCTAGGTGGTGTGAGTGGACCCACCAGTCCTCAGGCCCCTGATGTGGGTAGGTGAAGACCCTGCTTAATAGGCAGAGCCGTGTCAAATGTCAAGAACCTGCCACTTCACAGCTGAAACAGTTGAAGTTAGAGTTCCAGTGTATACCCTGTTAAACGGTGGTAATGAGGGCCTATGCTGTTGAGATGGGCCCATGCAAGTCTGTGCAGGGGGAAAGGTACTCAAAGTCTGTGGGTCCCTTATGCCTGTGCCTAGGCAAAGGAGCTGTGCCTACCCTGGATTCCTGGCTTAGGGGAGCCAGCAGTTTATTTTTTCCCCTGCTTGTTAATTTGTTCACTCTCCAAGACAGGGAGAATGGCTCCAGGCGTGTGACAGATCCTACTTCCGGCCCAGGGGACTCAGCAATTGCTGAAGCCGGTCCAGGACCCAGTGCAGAGCAGGGAGTGGGGAGGTAAATGGCAGAGAGGTTTTTCCCTAAGGGGGGGTGTTTTTGATCCACGTGGTAAGCTGTACACAAGTACTTATCTTTTGCTGATGAGGGCTGCTTCTCACTGGTTCTGGGTGGCTGTGCAGACTCTCTGGCACTGGGTCTCTCCCAGTGTGGAAAAACACATCTCCCGAACACCGCTGCTTGCCTGCCTCACCACTCACCCACAAGCTGCTCAGGCCTGACGGGCTCAGGCTCTTGCCAGGTCAGGTCTGGCAACTCCTCGCTGCTTCCTAACCGTCTCTGCCTCCCACTGCCACTCAGTCCGGTTCCTCAACTCTGCCTTTGATGTTCAGGGCTCCCAGATTGCCATACATAATCGAATCACTTGTTTTCTCAGGTCTTTGTTGTAAGAGGGTCCACTGGAAGTGTCTGACTACTCCGCCATCTTGCCCTATGTGGCCTTTTTAATTTTCGGTGCTTTTTCTTCTCTAGTTCTCTCTTCACACCCTGCTTCTTTTTACATTGACTTTCCTTTGCTTTTCAATCTGCCTGGCCATTTTTTTCCACTTGGAAAACCCAAAAATACTCCTAGATCCTTTAACACAATCCTAGTTACAGTATATTCAGCTCTTTTTTGCCTGGATTTGGTGGAACAGCAAGGCCAAAGTGGATAATTGAGGTTTATGGCAGAATTAATCAAAATCCAGTGGTTGAAATCTCCTCTCCCACTAAGCTTTCTGAAAGACATGGTAACAAGTATTCATACCTGTTCCATTTAATTTATTGATATATTTAAGCTTTCTTTATTTCTGCTTGACCTGCTCTAATTGAGGTACTAGTGAAGATTGATAAGGTAATGAGATAGCACTTGAGATATGTAAAACACGGGGTGTGACACATAGCAAGGGCTCAATAAATTGCAACTATTATTGTAAGGCTCTAAAACAGACTTCAAGATAAGGGGAAGTAAGAAGCCAAAGGTGTAAATAATCAGCCATTGAGTAAGAGAATTTACCATAATTTGTGGAATTTATCCAGGTCAGGGAATTAAAAATATTAAAGATCAGTATATTTTTACAGGTCATTGGCTCTAACTCAAACTGAGGTGTTATTAAGATAACTTATGCTTCTGTAGCCTCTGAGAAAGTTGTTGGAGTTCTCAAGTCTATTACTAATTGTGGGACAACCAAGTTATCCAAATCACCGTTCATTCATTCATTCAAAGAATGTTTATTGCATACCTGTTATGCACTAAGTACACTACTGGGGCATTGGGGTGAATAAGACACAACTCATATACTTGAAGTCAGGGAGAGCAATGTGTGATGATTGCGCTGTGTTGCTAAGTTCTATAATAAGTCTGTGTGAGGGTCTGTGGTGAATTAAAGGAGGGAGTCATCAACTGGGCTTACAGAGGAGAAAGAAGTCTTCACAGAGGTAGCAAAGCATGAGCTGGGTCTTAAAGGGTAAATAGAATTTTCCAGATGGACAAACAGGGCAGGGAGGCCATCCAGGAAAGAGACCAGCGTGTGTGAAGACAGTGATGGGGAGCAGCATGGCATGATGGGAATCACACATTACCATTTTGGGCTGGAAGGTAGGGGAGAGGAGAGCAGCTGGAGAGGAGCTGACAAGTGATAGCTCATGTAGTCCTTGAAGGCTTTGCTAAGGAGTCAGAACTTCATCCTCTCTGCAGCAGGAACCACAGGACACTGGAAGCAGAGGAGCAACATATCAGATTTTCACTGTTATAGAAGCAACATTCTGGCTGCTATGTGGATGGTGGATTGGAGGAATACAGGACGAGACTTCAGACTAGGGCATTGTTACAATACTATGGGCCAGAAATGATGGAAGGTTGAGGTTGAGTGTCAGTAACTGGGAAAGAGAAAAGGAAATGGAAAGAAGATATTTAGAAGGTAGATGTTATTGATCTATTGTATGGAGGCAGAGGGTGGCAATAAGGGAAGGGAGGAATCTAGAATGATTCCTAGGCCATTTGATCTCTTATATTCTGAATGATACATCAAGTGCTTATCGATCTTCACTAGTACCTCAATTAGAGTGGGGCAAGCAGAAATAAATGGCATATAAGAGAAGTGGAAATCTGAGAATAACAGATAAGTTCACTTCAGGACTTGCAGAGTTTTAGGTTTGATGGAACATCCAGGTAGCTCCCTCTCTTCCTCCCTCCTTCCCCCCTTCCCTTTCCCTGCCCCCTTCCCACTACCCCTCGGTAGGCAGTTGGATTTTCAGTTGGAGCTCAAGAATATCAAGAATTTCCTAAGTACAACTGAACCATAGAGACTGAGCAGAGTGAGGAAATCAGCACACCAGAAAACTTAACACTAGTTGTCAATAGGTGTAGTCTCTGGGTGGTGCAAATGGGTAACGCAATCAACTGCTTACCAAAAAGTTGGAGGTTCCGGTCCACCCAGAGGCACCTCAGAAGAAAGGCCTGGAAATCTACGTCTAAAAAATCAGCCGTCGAAAACCCTATGGATCACAGTTCTACTCTGACACACATGGGGTCACCATGAAGCAGAGTCAATTCAGGGCAGCTGGTGGTAGTTGTAAGTGATTTAGTTCCCTACCATCGTGCCTGTAGGGTTGCTATGAGTCAGAATCAACTCGATGGCCAACAGGTTGTTTTTTTTTTTGTTTGTTTTTATCATCATGCGTACTTACTATGAGACACAGAGGCAGATGCAGTTTGTGTAGACCCTGAAGCTTATATAATATAATTTGAGGAGCTCTCTTTAAGAAATAAGTATACTATCTGAATATAAAATTAAGAACAGATCTATAAGAGAAAGCGAAGTCTAGGCTTCATTAGCTTCACAGAGTATATACCTCTGCTAAAGCATAGGATGGGATTTGAAGGCCAAACCCCTGAGCCATAGCTAAGAAGTCCCAGGTGAAAGAAGACCCAGGCAGGGTGCCTGTTTATTCTTACACTCAGCGTCATCACCATCATAAAAAAGCCACATTTGTTATCTTTCACACACATGTTGAGTCTCAGAATACCAAGAGCACAAACCTAGGTTGCAGCGTTCTGATCTAAAGAGGTGCATGCACGTGGGAATGCATATCAGTGCAAGTTAACACATGAAGTGCCACCTGATGCCTGTTGCCAGGCTCTCAACCTCACCTGTACATCAGAAACTCACACGAGACTCTGAATTTATAGATGCCACAGCCACATCCCTATTCTCCTAATCCCGACCCTTAACCCAGCCATTTGAACATTTAGAAAGCCTCACAGTTGATTCTGATACCCAGCAGAGTTGAGGACCACCACTTGCATCCCTCTGTGCTACCTTGACAAACTCCGGCTTGGGCAGGTAAACCAGGCTCAGCAGCTGTGTCTAACAGTGCCTCTGCTCCTGCCAAAGACCAAGCCTGTTGCCGTCAAGTCAATTCCGACTCATAGCGACCATATAGGACAGAATAGAGCTGCACCCATAGAGTTTCCAAGGAGCAACTGGTAGATTCAAACTGCTAACCTTTTGGTTAGCAGCCGTAGCTCACCGGAGCTCTTAACAACTGCGCCACCAGGGAATCCTGAAGCTCAGGACTCCGGCTGGGAGAGCACCTCACGTAGCATAGTCCTCTAGGTGGCGTTCCTCCCTCTTGGCACTGCAGCCAGGCAGAACTTGGCCACCGTGAGTCTCCGGCAATGCTCAGGAAACAGGGAGCGGCGCCCTTTTGTGTGTAGCTGCGGGCTCTTCTGCGGGGACAGCTGCATCTCCAGCCCACACAGCTGCCCCCGCCCAGCCGCAGACCGAGGCCCTCCCTGACACTTCTGACCCAGTTCCGTGGCTGTATCAGATGGCGCCACAATAATAAGAGCCCACATTCAAGTAGAGGCTGTGGCAGGGTGAGCCTCCTCCCTTTCCGTTGAAGGGCCTGGAGGCATTCTCTAGTATGTACAGCGTTAATAGCAAACCATTAACACAATCAGAAATGCTCGGTAGCTTCCTATGAAAATCCACTCAAGTGTTCCCATGTGGCCCACCAAAAAAAAAAAAAAAAAAAAAAACCCCGCTGAAGGGACAGCTGATGATTGTCCAGAAATGGGCAGAACTATAGCTTGTTCCAGGTTATCTGGTTGAGGGGCAGGTTGCCATTCTAGTGTCAGAGTCTGTCCTAGGTAGCCAAATCCTCACTTGGAAGCTCAGGTGGCTTTAGGAGAGATGAAACAACACACGGAGTGTCTCAGAAGTGGAGTAGAGAAGAGACAGAACATTTTAAGCCCCATCCTAATCATGCCCCTACTGTCTGCTACTTGGATCTTCTAAACAAATAGGCTTCTAGCCTTGCTGAAGCAGGGACTTCAATGCAAGCTGCTGATGTGGGTAAGAAAGACAACTTACCCTCTGGGCACACATACCGGGAACAGCTAGACTTGTGGAGACACCAGCAGGCTGTGTTTTGGCTTTTGTGTGTGTTCAGAAACTCAAGACCAACTTTGGTAGTATTTTGGAACCCCATGTGCAAAAGAATAGCCTCCCCAAAGCTCTGTAAAAGCAGAAAACATGGTCAGGATTTTTTTTTTTTTTTTAATCTACAATACATGTACATACCCTAGAATATTGGCCCTTGCTTTGTATGGATTCTTTCAAAGAGATTAGGCCAAACCCCAAATAATATCTGAGGATAGGTTGCAGAATTTTTTTATAAGCTATAGAATGTCCCCTTATCAACTCTTAGTAAATTCTTCTATTTCCGTCCTTCACCCCAATAGCATTTCCCCCTCTCACTCTTGTGCCTCCTTCTCCCCACTTCCGTGCTGTTGTTCATAGTAAAATACTATATAACACTTAGAAAATCCCTTTTGGGATTTTCTTAACTGTCCCCTCTTCTTTCTCATGGTTGTAGTTTAATAGTTTTATGCACAGTTATAAGCATGGTATCAGACTATTAGAGTATGGGAGCTGGCAATGTCTGTGTGTCTAAGTCTGTTGGTTGAGCAATGGTGAGAGAAGTAGAAGGAGGGTCCAAGTGGTAAAAATCTTGCAGCTGCAGAGACTGTTTTGCCCTATTTTATCCGAGTTACCAAATTCCCCCTTAGCATGTGCCTGTGTGGACGTGTGTAGAAAATGGAGCACTGCCTAATTAAGAGCTTCTTTATTTCACAAGCTACAATCCTGTTGGCTTCGGGGAATAATGAAACATCACCAGATTAGCATTTGGGCACTTTATGTAAATCTTGAGCTTCATCTTAGTTTGCATTTACAGCCAAGTAAAGAGACCTAGGAGTTCCTAAAGCCAAGGGTTAACACACTTGGCTGCTAACTGAAAGGGTAGAGATTCGAATTCACCAAGAGGCACCTCGTAAGAAAGCCCTAGTGAGCTACTTCCAAAAAATCAGCCATTGAAAACCCTGTGGAGCACAGTTCTACTCTGAACACAAATGGGATTGCCATGAGTGCAGAGTTGATTCAAGGGCAACTGGTTAAAGAGACCTGTTGGTGTTGTTGTTAGGTGCCATAGAGTCAAATTTTGGCCCATAGCAACCCCATGTCACAGAGTAGAACTGCCTCATCGGGTTTTCTTGGCTGTAATCTTTATGGATGCAGATTGCCAGGTCTTTTTCCCATGGAACCACTGGGTGGGTTTGAATCACCACTCTTTCAGTTAGCAGTTGAGCGCTTAACCGTTGTGCCACCAAAAAATTTAAAAACAACAAACCCATTGCCATCAAGTTGCTTCCAACTCATAGCGACCCTATAGGGCAGAGTAGAACTACCCCACAGGGTTTCCAAGGCTGTAAATCTTTACGGAAGCAGACTGCCACAGCATTCTCCCACTGAGCAGCTTGTGGGTTCAAACATCCAACCTTTCAGTTGTCAGCCAAGCACTTAACCACTGCACCACCAGGGATCCTTTAAAGAGACCTAGGCCATCAAAGGAGAAAATGCCAGCCTCAGAAATAAGCATCAACAGTAATGTGCCCTGGACTGGCTGTCCCACTGGTTTGGGGCAGTTGTGTTAATACAAGCAGGAGTTTTTTTCTCATTTCTTCCTGGAGAACATTTGAATGAAAATTAAATGGTATGTGTTGAAGATGCACTGTGTATTAGCTCTCTCAGAAACCAGGTCACATGGGCAGAGGTAATTAAGTCTGGGTGAAGTCTGTCTCACACAGGGCTCCCTCTCCTGGAGGAGGAGGACCTTACATTCCTCAGAGCAAAGCTTGAGAAAGACAAATGCTCTCATCTCAGGGATAATCTGCCCCTTCCTTTGCAGCACCAGTCCTGAAGGTATCTGGGAGACCAGGTTGTCCCACACTAAAGACTCTCAACTCAACCACTACAAGGCTGAACCATCTTCTCAGTCCTGTTGCTATACTTTGCACTCCTCAACCCTGTGGGCAGACCAGCAGTCTAGTCATTACAAGCCAATAGAAATTGAAACAGAAAACACTTCCCGAACCAGGCTCAGAGAGTTAAAGAGCCCTCCTTCAGGCTGTATCTGAGGCTCTGAGCATTAGAGACAGACAGTGTGAAGCATGTGACTCAACAAAACCTCCCTCCAGTGTATCTGTAAAATCATCATTTTATCTTCATCATTTATAGATGCAGCCACTCACCAGCCCATATTAATGAAATCTCCCCACTAGGAAAAAACACAATGCCAGTCCTCGTTACGTATTCAGCAGATAGCATTTACTTATTTATTTGATGTACAATTAGAGGACTTTTATGTACACTTAGATGCACAATTAGGAGCGTTGTGAGGTCCCCTCAGAGGCATTAGGAGGAGGAAGCAGGCTAAATGGCCTGCCCTCATCCCTCAGCAGCCTGTATGGCTTCCTGTGAGTCCTGAGAGTATTTTGGAAGCGGGGGCATTAGCTTGGGGAATTGATGCATTATTGCCACCTCCTCAGATTAGTAAAGATTTTTGAACTGTATGAGATGATGAGCCAGGAAGGGAAAATAATATTTGCAGGAAATATTACATTAACTGTGAACCGACTCCCGGTGGAGTTGCCCTGCTAAATCATTCAGTGTAATCAGCACTCTGTTAAGTGCACAGCTGACTTAGTCTTCAATGCTGTGAGGATGCGCTTGGCTCATTTTCTGGTTGCTGAGCCTCTGACTCGGCTGGCCCTGGGTGGGTGCTTCCTTCATTTCATCATCTGTTTTCCCCTTGGAAACCACACCCCAGGCACTCCTGGGAGAAAGACTCTACTTCATATGTCCAGCATTCTTAGCATTTTGCAGCCTTCACTCATTCACAGTGGTGGATCAAAGGGCCTCCTCCAGTTGCCCCTTATCAGCTTTTCAGATCTCTCTGCAGTGGACTGAGCGGACCTGGAAAAATTCAAAGCCTGTGCATGACAGGCCCTGGCTATGGGTCATCAAGAGGGACCTGCCTCAAAGCTGAGGAGCAGGCTGCCGGAGAGATAGTCAGGGGCAACTGGGAGTTACCAAAGTGTGCTGTTGTAAAATACCTCCCTAAGAAAGAAAGTTGTATGCCATTGAGTTGATTCTGACTCGTAGTGACGCTGTGTGACACAGTAGACTGCCCCATAGGGTCTTTCTCAGGCTGTAATCTTTACGGGAGCAGATCACCAGGTCTTTTCTCCCACAGAGCCGCTCAGCGGGTTCAAACCAACAACGTTTTTCTTAGTAGCCATGTGCTTAATCATTGTGCCACCAGGGCGCCAAAGGAAGGGAAGGAGGGACGGAGGAAGGGAGGGGACACCTTCTAAGAAAATGTAGATTCTATTCTCCAGCCACCAACATTAGACATAACTGAGTTGTCACCATGTGGAAAAGGAATCCCAAACTCTTCTCCCAGAGAAGAATTGTGATCACCTGAACGCACCGTTAGTGCTCTAGAACTGCAGTAGAGGGTTTGGCTATGAAATGCCCTCCAATAAAATGGTGCCCGTATGATTGTTAAACAGAGGAAAAGTCAGACCTACTGTGAGTCTCTGTGGCGCTCGACTTGAGTTTGCCTCCAACGGTGACAGAGGCAAGATGGCTGGAGACCAGCCTTCCTGCTTAGGCTGTACAGACCGCACAGCCCTCGCTGGCAAGTCACTCAGCCTCTCCAAGCTCAGGTTCTCCTCTCCAAAAGCTTGAAAGCAAGCTTTCCTGCCCACCACATGGAGTTGTTATAAACATTGAATGAACCGCTTTAAAAACAAAGAAGCTGTAAAGCACTAAGCCAACTTAAGGCATTACTAATCACTGGCAGGGCTTTGGAAAGCACCTGTAATTTTCCTAGACTTCCTAGTTTACTAAAATGCTTGGAGTTATTGGTGAGGATGCTTGACTTTTCCTGCCTGGATGTTCATTCACTTGTTCAGTAAATATGTTTTGAGTGCCTGTCGTGTGGCAGGGCTCATTCTAGGCACTGCTGATAGTGCACTAAACAAGAGAGACAAGGTCCCTGCCCTCACAGAACTTGCATTCTAGGGCGAAGACAGTCAAATGATAACATAAAATAAATATTAAACATAAAAAACCAAAAACCAAACTCATTGCCATCGAGTCAATTCCAACTCATAGCGACCCTATAGGACAGAGTAGAACTGCCCCACAGGGTTTCCGAGGAGCAGCTGGTGGATTCGAACTGCCAGTCATTTGGTTAGCAGCTGAGCTATTAACCACTGTGCCACCAGGGCCCCATTTTACATGTAGTATCAGAGAATTGGGTTCCATGAAGAACACTAAATCAGAGCAAGGAAGAGTGGGAGGGTGGTGGATGGCCAGGAGTGGTTTCTCTGAGGAGGTGCCGTTTTAGTCAAGTCCTTCTGAGTGCTGCACGTTGGTTTCCCTGGGGAGCAAGAGTCTGAGATGGGTTAGCATACAGGAAGTTTCCTGGGGAGTGCTCTGGGATTGACACCAATGGGGAAAGTGAAGGATGAAGAATTGGGCAGAGAGAGAAATTGGGCTGTGATGCAACCTCAACATGGCATCACTCAACCTGGGACAGAGCCCTGAAGAGTTCTTGCCATTGAGGCTGGGGACTGAGTTTATACCACAATATACAGGTGACCCCAGGGAGGGGGTCATGAAGTTGGGCAAACAAGGTGGTTCTCTTCAGCTGAGGGCGACTTCTGAAGAGGGAGTAAGGCCTTCAGTCCTGAAGGCAGAAGCTGGTCAATACAGCACTGTATTTTCTACAGCAGCGGCTTTCAAAGTGTGGTCCCTGGACCAGCAGCATCCCCGTCACCTGGGAACTTGTTAGAAATACAGGGCCCCACTCGAGACTGACAGAATCAGAAACTGTGCGGGTGGCACTCAGCAATCTTATGTTTTCACAAGCCTTCAGGGTGACTCCGATACACGCAGTAAAGTTTGAGAACTGCTACTCTACATGCAGTCAACAAGGAATTTTCCATGTGATCCTACTTTGTTGTTTCTGTTGTCGTAAAGATAAATTAGTCTGAGTTAAAATCAAAGTCCTTCCTGGAGGGTACTGAGTTTCTGTATGGGGTGATGAAAAACTTTTGGAAATAGTAGTGATGGTCAAGTCTGTCTTGGAAGAAGTACAACCAGAATGCTCCTTAAAAGCAAGGATGGCAAGACTACATCTCACATAATTTGGACATGTTATCAAGAGGGATCAGTCCCTGGAGAAGGACATCATGCTTGGTAAAGTAGAGGGCCAGCAAAAAAGAGGAAGACCTTCAACAAGATGTACTGACACAGTGGCTGCAACAGTGGACTCAAGCATAACAAGAATTGTGAGGATGGCACAGGACTGGGAAGTGTTTCGTTCTGTTGTACATACGGTCGCTATGAGTCAGAACCAACTCGATGGCACCTAACAACAATAACGGTGGTGGTGACACTTCACGGTGAGTATAATTAACCACTTAAAAATGGTTAAAATAGCAAATTTTTTGTTATATATTTTACCACAAATAAATTTCTTTTTAATTCTTCCTAGAACAGTTACATCTTAAAAAAAGAAAAAATTGACGTTTCGTAAGCCGGTAGCCCCCGTATTCACTCAAAGGCCAAAAATAAATCTCCATCAAAGCAGATTTTGGTGCAATAAATTCTCTCACTTCCAATATACTCCAAAAAGTTGTGGTAAACAGCTTATTTAACCTCTCTGCGTCTGTCTTTTTACATCCGTGAAATGGATATGGTAAGACATATGACGTGGTCTCATTTTCTCCCTCTTGAATAAATTCACACCTCAATGAGTTTCCTGTTCCCGAAGATAAAAGCAGTGCTCTTGACATAGCAAGTATCATCAGTCTCTTTTATACTGAACATGAGAGGCAGGATCGCTGTGAAGAGCAAACAACCTCTCTTTGTTAAGAGGGTTGATTTTCTCTTGGTCATTGGATCCGGGAACCCAGGGCCCCTCAGTTCCCACAGGTTCCCCTCAAGGCCATTTCTGAGCCTGGTCCTGAGTAAGCCAAACGTCCAAGGACACCAGCTTACATTCTTGTTGTATTCTTGTGCTGGTGTCAGACTGTCACTTTTGCGGAGTGTGACCTGTCTGTCTGTGAGCAGAAAAAAAGCATTGCCCTATCCAAGTGGATAATCCTTAGATACAAGCTGCAGTGTATACAGGACTGGCCTGGTGAGGGTAATTTCTTTTCAGAGGTACAAGAGGTGAGGAAGGCAATTACCCCTTAAAGGGTCATTGTTGTTGTATCCTGTCAAGTCAATTCCAACTCATAGCGAGCCTATAGGACAGGGTAGAACTGTCCCATAGGGTTTCCCAGGCTGTCATCTTTACAGGAGCAGATCTCTAGGTCTTTTCTCCTGCAGAGCTGCTGGTGGGTTCAAACCGCCGACCTTTCAGTTAGCAGCCATGCGCTTAACCACTGTGCTACCAGGGCTCCTTAAAGAGAGGGAGGTCCAAATCTCTCCTAGGGTGACATGCTTGGCAGTACCTCTTGGAAGGGGGTGTGCTCATGCTCTGAAGATCCCACCCAAATGATCCCTGGGATTCTGGTTGTAGAGGTCAACCCTAGCCTGATATAACCTTTGGGTACTACTCACCTGTGCCTGCCTCAGACACCCTAGCATTATTTGGAATAGCCTAGGAGCCAAGACACCTCAGTTCTGACTCCAATTCTGCAACATAATCCACTTCTCCGCAGGGCTTTGAACCGGTTCCGTCTGGTTTGAACCCTTGCTGAGAATTTGCATTTCTAATAAAGTTCCCAGGAAGTTATACATGAGAATCACCTGGGGGTCCTGTTAAAATGTAGGTTCTGATTCAGTGTATCTGGGGTAGAAATGCAAATTCTTAGCAGGGAACTTGTTAGAAATGCAAATTCTCGGCAGAAGTTTGAACCAGAATGAACCAGTTCAAAGCCCTGCTTCCCTGGGCCTCAATTTCCTTGTCAACAAGGGAGTTGATATAGATGATCTGGCATCTTGAGGTTAAGGAAAACTTGAAACTAGAAGCAGGTGGGAGGAATGAAGCAAGGGGCACGCTCATTGTAAAGCCAGAGAGGAGTAATTAATAAAAGGAAGAATGAAAAGCAACATTCTTCAAAAAAGAAGGGTAGGAGAAGGGGGGAATGCCTATTTCTGAGGAGTTTACCCCTTGTCTGGAGTCCCTGGGTCGTGCAAACAGTTAACATACTTGGCTGCTAACTGAAAGGTTGGAGGTTCGACTCCATCCAGAGGCACCTTGGAAGAAAGGCCTGGTGACCTACTGCCAAAAAATCAGTCCCTGAAAACTCTATGGAGCACAGTTCTACTCTGACACACACGAGATCACCACAAGTCAGAGGAGACTGAATAGCAACTGGTACTGATAAGACCCTTGTCTGTCTTTGACATTTCTCCAATTTAGCCAAAGCCCAAGCTAGATCTCCTCAGATGACCAAAAGTAGTTTCCTTCCCCTAGCCAACATGCCTGTCTTTTTTGTGGTACATGGCTCCCAGGAGTCAGCCACTGCCCCCACCAATGTCTGGTTTCCTTAGATCTGTTGTCCTCCCAGCCCCTGAATAGGCACATGTACCAGCATTAAGAAAGGCCATATAAATAGCCACATGGATTGTTTAGATAGCAGGGATCAAACACACCACTCGGTATTTTTAACATACAAACACCCAGCTGGACAGCACAGCAGCCTTCTTGAGACTGAGCTCTTAAATAACCCTTCAGAAATGGATTCCCTCTACTCAAGGAGCCCTGTTGACCTTGGATGCCATGTGAACAAACAAATCAAAACCAAAAGCTATCGTTAGATCCCAAACCACTGCAGAAGAGCATCCAGTGGACCCACCCACTCCAAACGGAACCATGAACCAGGAGTAACTTATGAATGGTTTCGGGTTTTCTGGCTTAAAAAACAGACTTGGCTAGTATAACAAGAACTTTGAGCACGTGGAATGCAATCGGGAACTCTGTCTGATCTCACACTGTCCCTTTAAATGCATTCCCTGGAGAGTTGGTTTTTCCCTTGTCCCTAGATAAAAACACAGGCAGCTGTCCCTGACCTTGCTGATCACTCTCAGGTAGTTTGAAGTCACATGGTCACTGTAGACATCAAAGTAGGTTTTTACTAAGAAATTAGAATGCCCAGTCCTTTATAGCAATCAAAGCTCCAAATCTGATTTAAAGTTAAATCTTCTCCGCTCTCCCAGCTTGGCTCCTCACTCTATGAACCTGGCAGGTTTGAAACCTAGGCTTTCTCTTACTGGGACACCCCCGCCCCATTACTGGGAACCCAGGGGTGCATTATCCAGTAGGCTAGGTAAGCACAGTACTTACCTTGCTTACCAGGTCATCTGTAGTAAACAATTTCAGATTTTTCACCACATCAAAGATTCTGCTTCTAGGTATGGCTGGCATCTCTCTCCCAGCCCTGCAACACCTTCCTACAGAATCAAAGCCTCTTTTCAAATTTACAATCCCTGACGGGGCAGATGACCCAGTAAGCAAAGTAAGTACGGGCTTACTTGTGCTTACTCACTAATCTGTGGTGAACAATTTCACATGGGTTTCACTACATCACTACAGATGATCTGGTAGGCAAGGTAGGCACCGTACTTACGTTGCCAATTGAATGATCTGCCCATCAGGGAACAGCTTACCTGACTGAGGCTTTCTTGAGCCAGGTAAGTGAAGCTGCACTCTAGATGGTCACTTACTCCTTCCACAGTCCCTAAGAAGCCGGTGATAAATTTGGCTTCCTTCTGCTGAGGCTTCCTCCAGGAAGTCCTTTTGGACAGAACCTAGACAGTCTCACACCAGTTCTCTCTCCTATGGGACACCCTTTTGTCCACAGACGCTCTCAAGCATCCTTTGACCCAGTAGACTCTAGGCGTTCCAGTCCCTCTGAATATAAGCACCTCTCCTCCAGCTTATCTGACCACAGCTAGCCAGACCAACTGTCATCTTTTAGACTCCCACGCAGGAGTCAGGCAGCAGTTTAAGGTGCCCCTAACTTCAGGGGACACCGCTCAAGTGCTCCAGGTGACCCTGATGAACCCTCTCTAACAGGGTTGAGGTGAACAGTTGGCATCTTCCACCTTCCCCGCCTCTGGGCAGTGGGGAAGAGCTCACAGTACATCTCTCTCCCAAGGACTCCTCCTCTAAATATTCTGTCTCCATATCCACCTTCCTAAACATTTTCTACCCCAGTTACAAGTAACGAGTTTCAGAGTCATCTATCCATTATTGTTGTTGCTAGCTGCCATTGAGGCAGCCCCCAACTCATGGTGACCCCACGGACAACAGAACAAAATGCTGCCCGGTTCTGCATCATCCCCATGATTGGTTGCAGATCGGACCATTGTGGTCCATAGGGTTTTCACTGGCTAATTTTCAGAAGTAGATTGCCAGGCCTTTCTTCCTAGTCCATCTTAGTCTAGAAGCTCTGCTGAAACCTGTTCAGCATCCTAGCAAAACGCAAGCCTCCACTGAGAGATGGGTGGTGGCAGTACATGAGGTACACTGGTCGGGAGTCTAACCTGGGTCTCCCGCATGGAAGGGGAGAGAATTCTGTCTCTGAACCACCACTGCTTCCACTCATTTAACCACAAAGTGATCATATCCAAACCAGGACACTTTTGAGAGAGAAAGAGGCCGTGAGTTAATAATAATGCCGTGACAACGGATGTAACCCAGGGCTAGCCCAAGCAGACCAAGGCCTGCAGTCACTGATCTAACCAGCTCTTTGGCCCCTTACCTTTTAGCCTTTCCTACTGGATGGTCTGCTCACAATTCTCGTTAGTGATATTGATCATCTTAAGGTCTCAGCTACCACTCCCATTTTAATATCCTGTGGCTCTATTTAAAGCCAGCCCATATGCAACTGAGTAGCTACCCACAGACAGCATAATTCAACAAACTTGTGTTGAGCCAACGCTTTGGGAGACTCCAACGAGCCCTGGCCAGTGAAAGAGTAGACCATCCAACCACCCAGTTCTCTTTCAGTAGCATTTCCAATGGGTGCTTCTGGTGGCTACCATGGAGTTTTGCAAATCTTTTCACCAACCAGTTCGTGGAATTATCCTGGAAGGTGTGTACTGGTATCTAATGTAGTCCACAGGGCCCCCACACTCCCTAGAGTGTGCTCAGCCTTTGTGTGATGGCGCTCCTGTCCCGGCCTTTGGAACGGAAGTGCCCTGGAGGAACTCTGGAGCGCAGCCTCCTCCAGGTATTCACCTTTGACTAGAAACCAAACCCCAGCCCTAACTAATAAGCATTAGAAGTCACAGCTGACTGGATTTCCATGCGTGTGTTTGCGCACACTGTGTATTTTGAAGTACATAATTGAGTTTATGTTTGTAGCTGTGGGGTTTAAAAAACCGTTAAAAAACTAGTCACTGGCCAGATTTCTCACTCGCCGGCTCTGTGAGAGATTGCATGGTCACACACCAGCAGAGGAGAGCGCCCACGTGCCTCTGTCTGAGTGCCCAGGGCTGTTAAACTGGACGAGGTGTATTGTGTCAGTAGAGGCCACCACAGCAGACGGAGAAGAGGGCCCTGACTGGAGAACTGGCTGACGGGGCTGGGGGCTTTCTATGGACGGGGGTACACGGAGGATCAGAGTGCCTCTCTTTTATCCTGGACTGCTAGTCCTTTTAAGTAATTTGTTTTATTGAATTTTAGCCAAAGACTATCTGCGGTTCACGATTAATCCAGATTAGGATTTACCAGTCAAAACAGTGGGTTCCCGCCAGGGTGCTCCTTCCTGAGTGGGAAGAGCCTCCAAACAACTCAGTCAAATGGTGGCTTTGTCAGGAGAGGCTGCTAAGGGGCAGGACTGTGCCAGCTCCTTCCTTGGCTTCTGGGAACCCAAGCGCTGCCCAGCCTAAGGGTTCAGTCCTGGAGGAGCCCCTGCTCCCACTGGTAGCTCCCCTTGGGCTCCTGCTGAGCCAGCCCCTACCCTAGACGCCTTCCCAGCCTTTGCCTGAGTACCTCAGAGGAGCTGGCCAGTAATCCACAGTAACACAGACCACCAGGACTGAAAGGCATAGGAGAGTGAAGCAAAGATAGATTTTAGAAGAATGTCCTTACTTATGCTTCCCAGGCCTTTATTTTTTTATTAATTGAGGTAAAATTCACGTAACATAAAAGTCACCATTTCATCCACTTGAAAGTGTACAATCCAGTGGTTTTTAGTACCTTCACAATGTTGTGCAGACATCATCACTAATTCCAGAACATTTCCATCCCCCCCAAAAAGAAACCTTGTCTGTCTCATTTTCCTCTTCCTCCCACCCCCAGGGAACCCTTAGTCTGCTTTCTGTCTCTCTGGATTTGTCTACCAGGGGCATTTCACACAAATGACGTCACACAATATGAGGCTTTTTGTGTCTGGCTTCTTTCACTTAGCATAATGTTTTCAAGTTAATCCATGCTGTGGTCTGTATCAGTGCTTCACTCCTTTTGATGGCTGAATAATATTCCATTGTCCTTTAATATTTACTTCAGCATTTTCTGCATTAACATAGAAAACACACACACATTCATTGTCTTAGTCTTCTAGTGCTGCTGTAACAAATACAAGTGGATGGCTTTAACAAACAGAAGTTGATTCTCTTATAGTCTAGTAGGCTAGAAGTCCAAATTCAGGGCATCAGCTCCAGGGAAGGGCTTTGTCTGTTGACTCCAGAGGAAGGTCCCTGTCATCAATCTTCTCCTGGGCTAGGAGCTTCTGTGCGCAGGAACCCTAGGTCCATAAGACGCGCTTTGCTCCCAGAGCTGCTTTCTTGGTGATATGAGGCTCCCCCCTCTCTGCTCGCTTCCTTTTCCTTTTATCTCTTGTAAGATAAAAGGTGGTGCAGGCCATACCCCAGGGATACTCCCTTTACATTGGATCAGAGATGTGACCTTAGTAAGGGTGTTACAGTCTTACCCTAATCCTCTGATCTTGCCTCATTAACCACAGGCAGAGATTAGGATTTACAACACATAGGAAAGTTACAATCACAGAATGGGGGACAACCACACAATACTGGGAATCATGGCCTAACCAAGTTGACGCATATTTTGGGGGGACACAATTCGATCCATGACATACATACACACACAAATGGTGTCTTGGCCTTTGCACTTGCTGGATTTCTTCATATAATTGTTGGCTTCACGCCTAGTTTCTGATATTGCCTCGGATGTCACTTCAGTCCCCCACCACCTTATTTACAGTGGTACCCCCTCCCCATCCCATCCTTCTTTCCTGATTTATGCTTGTCCTCAGAACTATTATTCTCTGACTTCCTATACTATGTCGTTTTCTTATTGATTTGCCTACCTCTCATCTCACAAGCATGTCCATGTTCCGATTTTTTGTCTGTTTTATTCACTGTTGAATACCTAGAGCCTAAAACAGTGCCTAATACATGGTGGATGCTCAAGAAATAGTTGTTTAATGAATGAAAGTAGTCAGAGCAGAATATGTTAAGAGCTTATGGTGACCCAGTGCTAATTTGGAAGACATTTTCATTTGTATGTGTGGAGTGGCTGCGTAGATACAGGGATAAATAGTATAACTTATTTAAGGAAGGGTCTGAGAGAGTTCCACATAAAGAGCAAAAATCTTTATAAGGGAGAGGAAGGGAAGAGAGAAGCACCGTAACTTCTTATGGCTTACAGAGATGGAAACCTGAAAAGCATGAAAATTGCTCTCATTTTGACTCTGTTTTGAATTTATTTTTTGTCTGTCAGACCAAAAGGAACCAAAGACCTATAGTAATTAGACATTAAGAGCAAATTGCTGGATGACTGCAGACGACTGAACAGTTCTGGTTTAATCTGGGCTCATTTCCATTCTTAGAAGCAGAAAGTGTTAGGTTGGGAAATGCTGCTTGTTGAATCCCAGTAACCTCTCGTCTTCAGAGGTCTTGGCAGTTTGTTTCTGCTGAACGGTGTAATACTTAGGGAGCTCTGTGGGGTTTTCTTTTTTTAATGAGCATGATTCAAAGGGGAAACCCAGGCTGAATCAACCTTCTTCCAGAAATTGTGGATCTGTTTAACACCAAACCCTAGCACAGCCAGAACAATGCTGTAGCCAGTTCTCGTTCCCAACCGCCCCCAGGCTCAGTATCAGCACTTGCAGATGGGGTTAAAGGATCCTACTCTCCAAAAACCAGTTGCCATTGAGTAGATTCCAAGTCATGGTGACCCCATGTGCGCAGAATAGAACTGCTGCCTAGGATTCTCAAGGCTGTGACCTTTCAGAAGTGGATTGCCAGGCCTTTCTTCCAAGGCACCTCTGGGTGGGTTCAAACTGCCAGTCTTTCAGTTAGTAGTCAAGTACTTAACCATTTGAGCCACCCAGAGACCCTACTATAATGGCCTGTCCCACGTATTCCTGACAAACAGCTTCAGGCTGAAGGAGGCCATTTCTAGGCAAAATGAGTTGTCAAGAGTCACTACAGGCTGGGAGTAGGAATCCAGTTTCAGAGAGCTCCTGGGAGATTGTGGACTTCCCCAGTTCACTCTGGAATAGAGTTTAGTTCCAACAGGGCTGCCAGAAGGAAAAAGCGCTATGCTCCCTTGCTTGTGACTCTACCATTCTTTCCCCTGGGGCTTGCCCTAACTTCCCTATTGCCATATCCCTTGCAGTTTAGAAATTTATCTTTAACAGAAAGTCTAGATTCAAACACTAGAGATTCCTCATGTCATGGAAGTAACCTGAATTTTGAGCAGACAGATAAGGGTTCAGATGTCAGCTCTCTCCATTTATCATCTATGTGACCTTGAAAAAGTGACTTAGCCTCTCTAGGCTTTGATTGCCTTAATCCCTACTTCATAAAGCTTTTCATTCATTCATTCACGCAACGAATAATTACTGAGTGCCTAATATGCCCTAGGCATTGTGCTGCATGCCAGGAAATTACCTTCAAGGAGCTTATATTCTGGTGGGAAAAATAGTTAAGTAAAAAAGTCAGTAACACAGAAAAAGAATTGTTTTGGCAGAGCGACATATAAGAATATCTGAGAGTACTAGCCCAAACTGGGACTGAGAGGTCTGGGGAATCAGGGATAGTGCTGGTGGAAACAAAGTGGTTTAGGGCTGCTGAGTAGAATTAAGTATCAGTTTCACCCTCAGACCTCCCCCAGATGCACAGTTCCCCAAAGTGACCTGCTGCCTCCTTCAGAAGTCCTCTAGAGAAAAAAGGAAAGAAGCAGAACTTTAACGCTTTCATGAACCAGGGGATAGATATGCCCGTGTTACACTTCTTCTACCCTTGGAGAGTTACTGGCAGGCATTTGAGCCCTTTAGTACATTCTGGCATCGTGACAGATACTGGTGCAACTGCTTAAAAAACAAGGAAGTCGGTCTGCACCACATTTGAGTGTTGAGAGCCATTTGTATGAGGAGATGCTTCCGGAAGAGTGATTGTGTGAAACTTTTGTGTCTTTTGGCTTCTGTACAGTGAGATAAGGCTTGCAAGTATGTTTACTATTTCCATTGTGTTATTGCGAAGGTACGTCGGTTACCAGCATTTGGAAATATTCAAGTAAATGAGTTATTTTTGGGGTGGAAACAGTTTGTGATGCACTTCCTGGGCCATGGGACTGATATGCCCCACGAGTGTGGTGTGCTTCATGGAACGTGGTACCGATAGGGCCTGCTGTAAATCAAACTGATAACAATTATATGCAGCAAGTGCAATGTGTATTTAGTATTTTTGTGTATTTTTGTAAAGTTGAGTAAGTGTAATGTGGAAGTGTGATGTGCCATAGGACCCATATATCCCACGTGTGTGATGTGCTTCAGGGAACATGGGATTCATATGTCCCGCTTGCCACAGTTGGCACCCCATTTTTTCAAATAATAAAAAAACTACCAACCAACAATGATTCAGCATCCATTCCATTAGTGAAAAAACATGCATCACCAAAAATTTCTAAAAAAAATAAAATAATTCACCCATCAGAGGGTTAAATAGGACCAGCCCTCCTGGAAAGACAGAAATTCTAGAGTTGAAGTCTTCACCCCTAGAAAACACTCTCTCAGCTGTCTTCTTTCTGAGAAGGAAAACTTGTGGGCAGACATGGAATTGCTCCAGCAAGGGGATCCATGGAGAAAAATCTATGTCAACCAGGGCCCCCCACTGCAGGGCACATGGTAGCGCATCTCCATGGATGGACGCCACCCCTCTCCCTCCCCCTCCGTTACACCTAAAGTCACCCTGAGGGGTCAGACCCATCGGCAAAACGCCCTGGGTGCCCCTCTTCTGCTGGCTGCAGCCGACACTGCAGAGCAGCCAGCAGGACCATAAGCGTTCCCGCAGCAGTAACCTGACTTGAAAAGCAAGCCACAAACCCCTGGCCTGGAGCCTGCTCTACTGCCTCGCTCCCTGGGATGCTTTCGAACTAGGAGAGCCTGGAGCTCACACCTGACTCAGGAGCAGACTCTCTGCCTCCCTCCTGGTGCCCATCGAAACCAAGGTCTGCAAGAAAGAAACATTGGGACTTAAACCCTCCTCAGCAGGGTTGCCAACTCTTGAAGCTTGGTATGTTCTAAAGTGCAAACAAGCCGCTGTTTAGTAATTATTCCCAAAGAGCCCTCGCTAGTTTGCTAAACTTTTTTTACTTTGCTTCACACAGATAAACTAGGATAGAGTGTTGTTGCTTATTTTATTTGGCTTGATAAAGCAAGGTTTTAGTTATGAGTGTGTACCTGTATCTCCATGTAGAGCTGGTTTCCACCCCTTCTGTCTCCTTTTCCATGGAGTCAGATGACCTCCACAAAGGAGGTCAGGGGTGTTTCTATGCTGCCATACCTCTGGACAGAGCTGTGGTGGTAAGAGGGCTGCCAACTGCCACACTCCCCAAAAATACAAGTTTTCCTCAAAATTTGCCCACCAAAGTAGTCAAAACCCATTCAAAAAAAAACAAAAACAAAAACAAACTTTAAAGCAATCTGAAAAGAGAGAAGTCTTTGCCATAACAGGTGAAGTGGGCCATCATAATTCATTTCCCCAGATGTGCCAGTTCTCAGGCTCACTGAGTCCCTCTTTGAACCATCCCACTGAGGTAAGTCATGTTGTTGTTGTATGTGTGTGCCACTGAGTCGAAATGTGACAGAGTAGAACTGTCGTAGGATTTCCTAGGGTATAATCTTTACAGGACCAGATCACCAGGTCTTTTCTCCCATGCAGCAGCTGGTGGTTTTGAACCACTGATCTTTCAGCTAGCAGCTGAGCACTTAACCATTGTGCCACCTTAAGATAAGTCATAGCAGGCATACTTAGGCTTGAACTTTTTTAAAGGACAGACAGGAGCACAGGGAGGTTAAGCTGTGTGTCGCTAGGTCCCAGTGCTCATCGCTAGAAGAGCCAAAGCTAGACCCAGATATTGCAAATCACAGGCCAGCATCACTGCCATTCAAACACAACCCCCATGAATCCCCCAGAGTCATACTCTGGGGAGAGAAGAAATTACACCAGGAGGTAGGGGATAAGAAATGGAAAAGACTTTCAGTTTCTCTTTAGACTGTTTAGATCTGCAAAGGCTGTATGGTGAAGTTTTTTTGCAAGAAAAGCGAAAGTGCACACAAGAAAATAATACATATACAGGCCCTGTAAGGGGACAAAAAAGGAAATGAAGTCCAGTGGGGAGAAATAAAATGGCCTGTTTCTCCATAGGCTTGTTAAGTACTTGTTGACCTCTTTCTCCCTTTCCCTAGTAATGACTCTTAAACCAGAGGAAGCTAAAAGGTTTTTGATGGGTTAAAAAGATGCCATCCATTTAAGGGTCAAGGCCTGGTGCTCTGGGCATCTGTCACTGGATTAACTGAATCAATTTAGAGTCTATGCTCTCTGAGCAGTGAGGAGGAGGGAATTGGCCCGAGGAACATCTTGATTCTATTAGTGGGTCTGGCTGCAGAGAAAAACCAGCCATTGTTTTCTTTGTTGGGTATGTGACCATCTCAGAAGAAGAGAGATGCCCGAGTGCCCTCTTTCACAGCACATAATGTAGGAGCCCTGGTAGCATAGTGGTTAGGTGCTTGACTGCTAACTTAAAAGGCTGGCGGTTTAAACCCACACAATGGCTCCACCAAAGAAAGATCTGAGGTTCTGCTTCCGTAAAGATTACAGGCTGTAAAGCCCTATAGGGCAGTTCTACCCTGTCACATTGGGTCACTACGAGTCGAAAATCAACTTGACAGCACCTAATAACAACAATAAAGGACAAACTCATACCCATTTTGTAAGCTAGTGATCCACGAGCATAGTTTTCCTATGTTGGAGGGCCTGATTTCGTTTCTGGTATAGCCCATTCTTCGTAACGCTGAGCCATGGTACAATAGGGTACTTTCTTCTAATGATGGATGTTTTGAGGTTAAAAGTCGTAGCAGAAAGATGTTCAAAGCTGCCTCTGGTCAAAATTTCAGTGGACTTGGAAATTGGCTGGATAAGACTAGGAACAAGTGTGTACAAAGAGAACCCAAAAAATTTCAGCACAAATGCAGTGAATGAGAACGCTGGATTAGGCTTGTGCTTGCATTGTAAAAAAAAAAAAGAAAAAATCCCACAATCAGAAATGTTCTTTGAAATGCAGAAGTGCTCATGACACCATATTAGCTGCTTTTCAAAGAAAATTACACAAACTGTGCTTTGAGCTGATAAGTGTTCAAAATATTCAGACATTTTCTTTCTTTTACCATTAAGAATAACAGTGGCATATAAATGATGGAGTGGAAGGGACATAATAACAGTCTTTATTGAGTGGAGTCCCTGGGTGGTGCAAGCAGTTAATGCGCTCAACTTCTAACTGAAAGGTTGGAGGATTGAGTCCACCCAGAGGTGTTTTGGAAAAAAGACCTGGTGGTCTACTTCCGAAAAGTCTGCCATTGAAAACCCTACTCTGACACATGTCAGAATTGACTCAATGGCAACTGGTTATTTATTGAGTGCTAATTATGTACTGGGTACCATTTTCAGCTTTTTATATGTGTTAATTCATTGATACAGCAGCCCCGTGAGAAAAGAGTTGTTGTTACAAAGATGAGAAAACTATGACACAAAGAAATTGATTTGCCGTGAATACACAGCCAGTAGTTAGTGGCAGGTGGTATGGTTTTGAAAACCAGGCTTTTAATTGTCCTCTGCATTGTCTTCCATAAGTAGGAAATGTTTAAAACAAACTATTTTTAAGTTCCAAAGAGTAACAGTGTGGCATTCTCTGGATTTACAATGCTGACCCCACCTATGCATAGGATGTAGGAATGCCCACCCCTTCGATGTACTGAAGAGGAAGAGACTTACCGAGTCAGGGCTACAAGTCAGGACTCTTGACTTCCAAGGCAGAGATCTTGCCCCTAAAAATGATGAACCCAAACAATAGAGAGGGAAGGATGATCATGAATCTTGATTACTTGAGACAAAAGCAGATGACATCTCTTCATAAGGTGCCTCAGAGCCTCTGTCGAGTTCTAAAGGCCTGGTGTGGAAACCACAGATTGTCAGTTCATCACAGAGTTAATTCCTATCTCATGGATACAGTCGACTTTGTGTATGTCTTATCTTCTCAACTGAAGTGCAAGCTCCTTAGAAATGTAAACATGTGTTAGGCATGTTGTCCTGTCCCTTTCCTATTAGCATAGGCTGTACAAAGTAGACACTCACTACTTGAATGGTTGGAAAGATCATTGCTTAAAATCCAAGGACCTTGCTTCTTCTTTATGCATGAAGTAAAATATATTGAATGCCTATCCAACTGATAATATGATGTCAACCCCCCTAACAACTTACATCTCTGTCTGTTGTTCCCTGTATCGGTTCTGCCTGAATAACTGAACCTCATCCAGGTGCACCTGATAAAAATCTCTTGGTGCACAGCTTGGCATTTCGTGTTGTGCACTCACATTTTAAACTCCACCCAGTTCAGGCCCTGCAGATGACCTTCTCGTGTCCTGCAGCCCTCACGACATGTGTTGTTATTGGTTCAATTGCGACTCACAGGGACCTAATGTGACAAAGTAGAACTACCCACATAGGGTTTCCTAGGCTGTAATCTTTACGGGAGTAGATCACCAAGTCTTTTCTCCCACAGAGCCGATGGGTGAGTTCGAACTGCTGACCTTTCAGTTAGCAGCCAAGCACTTAACCATTGCCCCACCAGGGCTCCTTTCAAGACGTATAGCAACCATTTTTATTTGCTGAAGGTATAAGGTATAAATACGCTTGGAGTTTCTGAGTGGTGCAAACAGTTAACATGCTTGGCTGCTAACCAAAAGGGTGGAGGTGTTTAAGTCCAACAAGAGGTGCCTCAGAAGAAAGGCCTGGTGATCTACTTCCAAAAAAACAGCCATTGAAAACACTATGGAGCACAGTTCTACTCTGAAACACATGCGGTTGCCATGAGTTGGAATCGACTTGATGGCAACTATTATTTTTTTCTTTTATAAATACACCTAGGGATTAGCGAGGGGCAGTCCTGCTTCTAGAAAGTGAAAGGAGCAGAAATGAAATAATGAAGTGAGGTATTTAGTTTGTATGTTTTGTTCTGAGCCTGACGATTACTGTCCATGAATCTAATCTTTTTATAGGAGAACACTTGTTGGTGTTTGGAAAGTGTACAGTGCCTCTTAGACTGCCAAGAATCCTTAAAGAAGTGATCGTTAACTTAACCAGCAGCTTGAAATAACTTTGTTCTCGCTCATAGGCAGGTCTTCATGGTGTGGTTAGAAAGAGCCCAGGACCCGAAATCACAAGACTGGGTCCTGACATCAATCACTTATTTAACCTCTGCAGTCCCTTAACCTCTCTTGACTGGAGTTGCTTTGTCTGTGAAAGGGGGCGGCTGGGCCAGATGGCTGCTGTGATGCTGTATTAATGGCTCCCCGAATGAGGCAGGAAGTTACTCATAGGGAGGTCATTAAGGGGCTTGGTGACTCACCCTCAGGGTCAGGAAGAAGACAAGGCTCCCTGAAGCCCTGGTCAAGAATTAGAACCCCTAGACGGAGCTTCCTCTCCAGCCTTTGAGGCCACACCGACCTGAGAGACTCCCACCACCCCTCATGCTATCCCGGCACTCGGCAAATGCTTGCTGGGGAGCCAAGTTCCCTTTCTCTGTCTCTGCTACCTTCACCCACTCCGAAAGAGCAGGGAGGATTAGCCCTTTTCTGTCCCAACCACAGGATGTGGGAATTCACGCAGACCCGCTAACAGGAACTAGTGAGCAGGTCCTGCTCATTAAGTATTTATAGCGTGCCCTGTTGCACTCACGGCTCGGACAGGGTATTTATTAGCTACTCTTCTATGCTCCCTGTGGGATGAACATGTTCCCATCTCCTGTTTTATACATTAGGACATGGAGGCCCAGAAAGGAGAAGTGAAGGGCCTGTGATCACAGTGGGAATCATTTAAGTCTAGGTCAGAAATGAAGAATTCACATCTAGTGCCAGCCATAGTCCCAACCATGGTGACAGACCCTGGCTCAATAAAGCCTCTTCTTGATGGCTTCTCTGAATTTTCAATTTTCAGTGCAAACTATTAAGGTTTTTGTTAATCATGATTACTGCGGTTGTTAGTCGTTGATTGAAAGCCACTGACTACACTTTGTGAAGAAAACTAGAGGAAGCCAGGTCTCCAAGAGAAGGAGTTCACACTCCTTGTCACTGATAGTAGAAAGGAAGAGAAGAGCCATTATACAGGACTAAAAAGTTCTGATTTTATACTTCCTACTTGCAGCTACATTGTTGCTCGTTTGTAAAAATCATTCCAACTTTTAAAGTTCACTACCCATTAGTGAGTAAGAGCTGTTCCCACTAATTGGAGAACTCCTGTGGAGGGGAAACACAGTTAGAGGTTAGAGTAATGGACCAGGTGCCCTTGACTTCTATTCCTGGTTCCTTGGCTAACTTGCTGTGTGGCCTTAGGCAGTTTTCTCTAATTTCTCTGGGCCTCAGAGAAGAAAATTTCCCATTAACTCTTGTTGGAGGTTGTCAGAAGATCAAAGAAAAGACCTTTGCAGGGCTTATTAAAGAGGCCCAGATGAACTGCATTAGAAAGACCTCGATTTAATAGATATTAATTAATAAATCCTTTGATTATTGAGGAGCCCTGGTGGCACAGTGATTAAGAGCTCAGCTGCTAACCAAAAGGTCAGCAGTTCAAATCCACCAGCCACTGCTTGGAAACCCCATGGGGCAGTTCTACTCTGTCCTCTAGGGTCACTATGAGTTGGCATCAACTCCACAGCAGTGGGTTTGGTTTTCTGGTTTTTGGTTATTGACAGAATTGCCTATTTTAGCTTTTGATTAGCTCTTTGGGCATAACTGACCAAAGAAGTCATGCAAAATCCTCATGGATCAGCCCATTCGTAATGACAATCAGGTGTGCATCTGCTGTGTCCCACATTGATGTCTGTTCCTGGTGACAGGGTCCTGGCGACTGCACCGATGGCCAGACTAGGCCAGGGAGGCGGCTGCCCAGAGTGATACAGACAACACAGCAACCAGCTGAGTCAGAGCCTGGCTCAGGAAGTTCCCAGTGTGAAAAGGGGAGGCAGGGTCTAGCATCTTTGTTTACTGGCTTGTTTTTATGCTACGAACCAGCTGCAGAGGTGGGGTGTTTAGCAGGCACTTAAACTGTAGGGCACCAGGGCACTGTGGGCAGAAACACTCTAGACCCCCGTGAAGAGCACATATCTCTACAGCAAGCTCCTGTGGCCCTGTCTACAAATGGCCCTTCTCCGTCAACTGGGGCCGCTGCCCCCGCCCCTCTCTTCGTTGCCCCTCTTTCATACTCCTGCTCTCCAATTTGCCCAGCCACCTCTATCTCCCCTAAATGTAGAGGAAAGGATCAAGCCAGCATTCCTAGATGAGAACCTTCTCTTAGGTTCCTGGGGCTTTCAAATGTCCGATGGAACAACCCTATCCTGAAAAACTGCCCATTCATTCCACTCACTCCCACCCTCCCTTCTGGGTATTTCATTTGCAAAAAAGGCTCCTGCTTAGACTAGACATCACGGGAAACCTACTGCTTTGCACCCTGTAACAAAAATGTCTACAGACAGTCATCCTACGGAGAGATGCTGGGAGCCAGGACTTCAGGGTTCAGCACCAAGAGCCAAAGTCGCGGGCAGAAGCTTCCCACTGGCAGCTGCAGTGGCAGTGGCGGTGGAGAGGCCCGCAGCACAGCCCAGATGGTTTTGTTTGGGCCTGTTGGCAGATGCAGGGCTCTCCACACTGACCAGCATCAGGGGGCACTTAAAGGAAGGCTTGGTTTGTGTCTGATTTTGCAAGGAGTTGGGGGAGGGGGGAGTTGCCAGGGAACCAAGTGCTCTCAGCATTCTGCTCTGGGGGGTTTTCATCAGGCAGGGAGGGGCTTCAAACGAAAGGCACAAGTGAGGTTTGCTCAAACATGATCATACCACGTTTTGCTTTCTTTCCTCCTGGCTGAGAGGAGAAAGCTCTTGGATGGCTTGGGAGGCCAACCTCCCTGGGGGTGGACACCTTACCCCAAGTGCTGCTGAGCCCAAGAGGGAGCTCACCAGCACCAGCAGCTCTTCTAAGGCCAGGACCAGTTACATAATTTGCAGGACTCAGTGCAAAATGAAAATGCAGGGCCCCGTGCTCAAACGTTATTAAGAATTTCAAGATGGTGACACCAGAGCATTAAAGCCAGCATGGGGCTCTTCTGAGCACGGGGCCCTGTGCAACTGCACAGATCACATACCCATGAAACTGGCCCTGTCCCAGGTGGGTATAGGAGGGAGGCTGCACAGAGTCCAGCATCTAACATCCACCCCTTTCTTTGGAGGAAGGAGAAAAGAGGGAGAATAATTTTGTACACTTACTTAAAGATTCCCTCCAAATTCTCTTTTTAAATATCAAATTCTTTTTTAAAACTCCAAGGTCAGGACTTGAGTTAAGAAATTTAAGAAAAGAATTATTTTGGTGGTTCTGGAGCTACCGTCTTTATTTACCAGAACTTGGGAGAATAATTAGGAATAAAAGTAAGATCTAACATTCACTGAGTACTTAACTTTGTGCCCGCACTGCACTAAGGATCTGTTGCTGCTAAGATAGTTTACTTCCCACGTGCATGTTACCTACCCAAGAGGGGCCATTATTGCCGATTTGCTGATGGGAAAGCTGAGACATAAGGCAATGCTGTAACTTGCCTGAGGGCAAACATCTTAGCAGTAGGGGAGACTAGATTCAAACTGATACCTTTATAGACTCCAAAGCCTGTGTGCCTGACCACTTTGTTTTGTTCACTACCTCTGGATCATGGTGCCAGTGTCATGGAGTCTGTTAATTGTGGTGCTTTTGTGACTGTAGGTAAGTTCAGGTGGAATATCTATAAATATCTAACAAAACCAGGAGTCAGAGAGAGCTTTGGGTGTTTCCACTGTAGGATTTAGAGTAGCAGAGTATCAAATAGGAGAATCAGACCCAGACCTGTGTATTTGAATAGTTCAGGCTCTAAGGCATCATTTGATCTGCGACAAGACATAAAGCCGTGTAAGCCAGTGTAGGACTTTGGGTCATTTGCTTACCTTGAAACGTCTCTTCACCTTCTTGGAATGGAGGAAGAAAAGTACAGTGTTCCTTGAGCTTCAGAGTGAAATGAACTCCGAGCTGCAGACAAAAGAGGTAGCTCTATAATAAGACATAATAAATGTCCTCCTCCCTGTGACTTACATAAAGAAAATAATTTTAAAATTCCACGGAGCAGGTCGTGAAGATAAAAGAATGCAGCCATTCTAGACGCAATTCTTTATTCCAGCCCAGCTTTCCTTGGGGTGGAGTCCTTTGGTCCAGCGTTGCCTAGGAGCACCCTGGACCTGGGAAGGTGGGGTCAGTCTGAGGCAGGGAAAGTGCCAGTGAAGTCTTTAAAGCGGGGAAAACCAGGATCTCTGGATGCCAGGACTCTGGGTCTGAGATGAGACCCCACGATGCATATGCCTCAACTGAGTGAGCAAAGAAAAGGGGGACCCCAGGGAGGAATCAGTCATTCCCAGGGGAAATGGCAAGAACAGGAGTCCTGTTCTGCTCTTTTCAGCAACATAAACTCAAATTATAAGTATATCGAAGGTGATACAACATTCACCAAATATAAATATATGTGTATTTGTATATAACTGCAACTTTTTTTGACATTTCCCAGAGGGTTAAGTAACTTTCTCTTTCGTCCATGAAAGAAGCTCCATTCCTAAAGTAGTTGAAGCAGCCCTAAAGACTTCCAAACGTTACCGTCAGTCCTAGTTAGCTTGTTCACTAGGCTGAAGGAGGAAGGACCACTAGGGCCTGAGGGAGCCCAGTGGGCAGCAGCAGAAGCTCTGTTCACGGTCCACTTTCCAGAACTGCTTCCATCCCACTCCTCACCCTCCCCACCCAAGCCACAGCAGCCTCTAGCTGGGGTGTCCATCCAGCAACACAGTTCTTAACTTTCTTTGTGCTGCAGAAGGAATGGGCTTGACAGGCTCACATTGTTATCTCGAGTTGCCTACCCCCGAAATAAGGTCAGGGCAGCCTCCGCCCTGCGAGCTGCTCAGATCGCCAGGGCGAGTCCGAGGCGCTTACACATTAGTGGGCAGGAAGTGGAGTGCCGATGGGAGGCTGGGAATTTGAACGCCTTCCCATTTCAGCACTCGGGAGGAGGAAGCTCAGTTCAGCACTACACGCAGATGGCTACTGCTGCCTCCTGAGAGCGCCTCAGCTCTCGCTCCCTCTCCTCCTTGCCCGCCGCCCGCCCTCCTCTCTGCTCGCTCCCCCTCACTCCCCCTCTCCTTGGAGGGAAAAGTCTGCAACGCTAGGAACTGTCTTGGAAAATTAAACAAAGGCAAGCCAAAGGGGAACGACTTGAAAAGAACTTGTTTTGTTCCCGTTAAGAGACCTGCAGGAAAATCCACACCCACGTTGTCCAGTTTTGAAGTGGCAAGTGTATGTGTGTGTGTGTGTGTTTCAAGCAAGAAGCAGAGGAGGCACAAACAACTGTATGTCTCTGCTTTGATAAGGAAACTGCTGGCCATAGAAGTTAACCAGCAAAGGAAGGAATACAGCCTTGAACCACCCGCTCCTCAACTTAAACTGCATTGTTTTCTGTCCAGATATTCCAATGGAGACAGCTGGAAAACCTGTATTTCAGAGAAAAGAAGTTTTCAGTGGAAGTTCATGACCCACGCAGGTAAGCTAGCAAAAGTCTCCTTTTCTTATCCGAGTGCATGGAACTTACAGGGTTCTAGCCTGGCATGTCGTTTACAGTAATATTTTTGTGCTGTCATTGTTCCTGTTCCCTTTGCTGGGGGTGGGGAAGGGGAATTAGTTGATCATCGAGAATAGAGTTCAAATCAAACAGTAAAGCTTTGTTTTGTACTGTTATATGTTGATAAATACAGTGGGTTCAAGTGTGTGAGACAGATTAGCAATTCCATGACCTTGTCATCTGACTGCATGAGTTCCATGCTCCTGTGTATGGAGCTGTCTTCCATGCTGCTTGACAGAGTTTCTGAGTGTTTCAGGTGGGACGAGCAACATCAAGGGGCTCTGCAAATGAAGCAGTTGTGCAAAATGCTTTTATTCCACCAGCTGTAAATTTAGGGTGTTAGAGTTGTGGGTGAATGTGAAAGAAATACAATTATTTTTCTTTCCCCCCACCCCAACATTATATCCCAGAGAGCATTAATGTGAAAATCTATGCTCTCTAAGCCAGATGCCAAACAATAGAGTCCCCATGTGGAATGCAGCAAGCCTTTCGTGGAGGGGACTCTGGGCAGCTCGTACCATTGCTTTCCCTCTCTTTGTCTGCTAGCGGTCCTAGAAGTAGATGCTATCATAGACAGCAGCAAAATTCCCTACAAACAGGCCCAACACCTGGACTTTAGATAGGGCCATACGCGGATTTACAAGAGCGTAGCCCTGGGAAGACAGTAGAAAGATCAGACTTTGTAAAGAGCAAAAGTGGATTTTAGAGAGTGTTGACACTGGGCCCTGGCCTTGGAAAGGAGCCTAGCACAAGCTCCACCCCACAAATGGCTTCTGAGCATCTCAGAACAAGCTGCTGTGCCTCCCAGGGAGTTCTCAACCCAAGAGCGACACGTTGCCCTCCAGCAAGTGGGTGCAGGCCCGTGCAGTATAATCTCTGTCCCTGTAGCAAGAGATAACCCAGCAGGTTGACAGGATGCTCACACCATGTAATCTGCATGAAATAGCCACTCCATCTGTAGGGTTAGAGCTTATCTCATGCTGCACAGCTGACTGGAAGACCAGCAACCAGAAAACATTTAGAGACTCTATGTCTCTGCCATCAGGCAGAGGCAGTCGCATTAAGCAGAAGAAGAACTTCTTTAGCATTTCTTGGCGTCCTCTGAAGGGTTTCCAGGTCCAAAGACCCCTGCCTCTGCAGAGCAAGAACCCATTTGTGCAGGCCAATAGGGGAGTGACACACGCCGAAAACAATATTCCAACCAAAAAGGAACTCAGAGTTATTTCCCCAGGCGAACTGTTTGCGACCAGGTTCTGAGGAGTATGTATGAGAGGAGGGAAAACTTAAGAGTGAAAAGAGCAAAATGAATTTCACCATGATGAGTCAGATGCAGAAAGGGAATGTTCAACAGAAAAAAGTTGAAAATTGGGTCATCTAAAGGGGTGAGCATAAAGATGGACAGAATCTCCATATCTGGGCTCTGTTGAGAACCATGCTAACTCACAGGCACCTTGGACAAATCCTTAGAGAGCGTGTGAGCAGGCACTCACGTGTGTGTGTGTGTGTGTGTGTGTGTGTGTGTGTGTGAGAGAGAGAGAGAGTGCATGTGAGAGAAACCGTGTGTGTGAGAGTATGAGTGTATGTGTGTGAGTGTGTGTGAGAGTGTGTGTATGTGAGTTGATGTGTCTATGTGTGTGTTTTCTCTGGGTCTGTTACCCTATCGCTGATGTAATATAAGTTTCCTTCTCTTTCCCAAGATCCAGGGATATAGGAAAGGGTACTAACCTCACATAACTGGTTACCATCAAATCGGCCCCGACTCATGTGTGTCAGAGTAGAACTGCACTCCATGGGGTTTTCAATGGCTGATTTTTTTTAATAGATTGCTAGGCCATTCTTTCGAGGCACCGCCGGATGGACTCAAACTTCCAACCTTTTGGTTAGCAGCCAAGCATGTTAACTGTTTGCACAACTCAGGGGCTTCAAACCTCACGTATTACTATTAAATGGGCTTTTTAGCTTTTAAAACAAAAATGATCCACATCATATTTGTTAAGTGGCTTCTACATTAGATGCAGTAGGGTATAGAAAGAAGTCTGAAACAGGCTGTTCTGCCCTTAAAGAGCTTCTAGTGTAGTTGGGGAGACAGGCAGGAGAAGGAACTTAACATTTATTGAGTGTTTATCATGTTCTAAACACTTTATACACATTATCTCATTGGACCCTCACCATAACCCCAGGAGATAGGTACTGCTATTATTCCTATTCTACGTTGGGAAACCGAGGCACAGAGATATGAAGTAACCTGCTGTCTGTTACAGATAGCTAGTAAGTTGTAGAGCCAGGATTGGAACCCAGAAGTCTGGCTGTAAAGCGCACTTTCCTTACCTTTACACTATACGCAAGGCAGTGTATACTAAGTACCAAATGGCACAGACCATAAATGCTGAAAGATAAGGTCACCAGGGGCCAGGCTTGTCAAGAGAGGCTGAGGAGGAGAGATCTGAACTGAACCTCAAAGGGTGACTAGGATTTAAAGAGATGAGACGGGCCCTAGGTGGGCAAAGATGTCAGGTGATGTTCTTCAAGTGAAATAAAGAGATGAGAGAGTGTCTGAGTAGAGAGAAGGGAGAAGGAGGATCCCAGAGGCCACCTGAGCAGAGGAAATGATCATCCCCCCTCCCAGACAAAGTGGCCCTAAGTCCCTCATGTTACTAGAAACAGGTAGGTTAGGGAGAGGAAAGGCAGGTAGAAAGGCCCAGGGAAGGTGACTTACCTCGTGTCAAAGGTGAAACCCAAGTTGACTACAGCTTTAAAGACGCCTTTTCCAAATGTACATTGAGGCAAGGAAAGTGAATTTGCTAAGGCTGACTACTTAATTTAGCTGTCCCTCGTGGTGCAAATGGTTCAGTGCTCAGCTGCTAACCAAAAGATTGGCAGTTTGGATCCACCCAGAGACACCAAAGCAGCAAGCGATCTTTTCACTGCCTCATGTTGCTTTCAAGATTAAACGTGTCATCCAATTGCTTGCTGCCTTGTTTCTCTGAGCAGGGAGGATTAATCTAATTGACTGTATGTTGGGATGGTGTTCAGGGGTCAGTCCCTCCCTCCAAAAGAGGAAGGGAGCCAGAACCAAGTAGTAGGATGGGAAGTGCCAGATATAATCATTTAATTAAGATGTAATCAGTGGGAAATTGTGATTACAGGGGAATCAGTCAAGGCAAAGAGTGTTTTCTGAGCGGATTGGTCACGTTTGATCACACCCCTTCTTGTCTTTCCATGAAGAGCACAGAAGATGCTGTAGAATTGTTCTCGTAAACGTCCTAACTTAATGGCTACATTTGTTTTTGGGGTTCTTTGTTGTTATTGTTGTTGTTAGCTGCTGTAGAGTCGGCACCCAACTCATGGCGACCCTGTGTACAACAGAACAAGCTGTTGTGATCCACAGGGCTTTTGTTGGATGATTTTCAAAAGTAGATCACCAGGCCTTTCTTCCTAGTTCATCTTAGTCTGGAAGCTCCACTGAAACCTGTCAGCATCATAGCAACACATAAGGCTCCACTGACAGATAGGTGGTGGCTGCACTTGAGATGCATTGGTCGGGGATCAAACTTGGGTCTCCCACATGGAAGGTGAGAATTCTACCACTGAACCACCAAGCCCTCCTTTAGAGTTGGCAAATATTCAGTTTCTAAGGCCAAGGCAAAATAGAAAGGTTGGTGGGGTGGGAAGGGCCTGAAGGGAAAGATTAGTGGAAGAAATAAATTAGTAATGGATCCAGGGGAAAAACTCTCAGAGTATATGATTTAGATGTTCCTAGGGAACCACCCAGACCTGACAAGCCTCTCAACTCATCCTCACTCCCCTTACCTGAAAAATGTCAGCGCCTAGCTTCTTAAAACTCTCTCCCTTTACCAAAATACATTTCAAGTTACTTTTCCTTTCGAATTCAACTTTTTAGGGGAAAAAAAATAGCTTACTCCCAGGAGCAACAATTGCTGTGGAAGCCTAACTGGACGTTCAGATCACTGATGCGTTTTAAATCTATAGAGACCCGGGAGGGGGAGATTCCTCCTCATTTCTCTCTGGCCCCCTTTTAGTTATTTTCTTTCAACTGTGTGCTCTTTCATGAGCTGGCATTTTTTTTCCCTTAACTTTTGTTTTAACCAAAGCAGAGGAATACCTGCCTAGAATCAGTATCATGAACGAACCACCAGATTTGAAGTCCTCCTTAAAAAACCAAACCCATTGCTGTCGAGTTGATTCTGACTCATAGCGACCCTATAGGACAGAATAGAACTGCCCTGTAGGGTTTCCAAGGAGCAGCTGGTGTATTCGAACTGCCAACCTTTTGGGTAGCTGCTGAATGCTTAACCATTGGGCCACCAGGGCTCCCCTCTTTAAAAGTATATGAAAAAGACCCCACTGTTAAAGCCTTAGCCACCAAAGTAAGATAATAGGAATCACTTTAAATTTTCTTTAAGGAAAAATTTGTCCTGAAAAAATGCCAATATTCACAAGTCCTGATTGCCTCAAGTTTCTTCCAAATTAGATATCTCAATCTCAAGAACACGTGAACATTTTTCAGCTGACGTATAGTCCACTTACCCCAGGCCTCACCCCACTCCCCATCAGCTTGTCCTACACGCATGTACACACACACACACACACACACACACACTCATACTTCACTTTCTAAATAATCCACTTATTCTATAAAATATACTTCACTGAGAACACGATCATGTAACTCTTTCTTCTTCCCTGACTTCATTAATCTGGTGAATTATGTTGGGACCTGTGTTCTCCATTTTTAAAGTCTGTTGCGTCTTTCTTTACTACATGTTGAAATCAACATATATGCAGAGGTTGAAATGGGAGGCGGGCAGAGATTGGTGGCTGGGCTTATTTCTTTCTGCTCTGCCCTCTGAATAGATTAGAAATCAATAGCCACATCTTCCAAGGAACATTGAGTTAGAGTACTGTAAGAAGTCAGGGCTTCCTCAGGTGCTGTGGCCTATGGCAATTAGAAAAATATTAACTCATCCTTCACCCTAAGCAGCATTGCCTTGTTAATGAAGGACATTGTCAAAGGCTTTTTCTTGTCTCTGAAGTTTGTGTTGGCTCAATGCCCAGGAGCTGAAGATCAGTCAGGACCATCCAGTGACCTAGAATGACCCATCTTATCCCAGACAAGGCAGGGGCTGGACCAAATCCTGACCCCTGAGGAGTTAGTAAATAACTCCAGTTTCCCTGAGCACACATGTGAGTGTGTGTGTGTGTCCCTATATTTGTGTGCGAGCTGATTTGTTACCTTCACACCAGTGGGTTCTCAATAAAAGCCGTTGGCTCATAAATGGACTTTCTTGGCAAATATGGTTGAACCTTCTGATTCTTGCCTCCCCAGGGCTTCGGTGACAAGAAGGACGTTTGGACACAGCGGCATTGCAGTGCACACGTGGTATGCATGCCCAGCATTAATCAAGTCTATTTGGGCTATGGCCATTAGCCAACACCAGTTCTATCTGGACAGAAAGCAGAGTAAGGTAAGTCCTTCCCTGGGATTGGGAGGGACACCATGGTGACCAGGCCTTTCACCAAGCTGTTAGCTCACCTGAGGGCAGATTAAGGCCATTCTGTGACTCTCATAGTTTAGAGATGCAGAACTGAACGGGTAGGGGAGGCATTGTGTCCCTTGCCTTGAGATGCACACAGGTGCTTACTTGCCTTTGGGGGCTGTAGGTGGGAGGAATGAGATTAGTTCTTCAGGAGGGCAAGTTCGACGAATCCTGCTGAAGGAGGTCAGACCCAACCCCAATCAGAGCTGCCCAGGCCATTGACTATAGGGCTGGTTGAGGAATTCTGACCATGTTTTGGACCGTTAGGAAAGTCTCCTAGGAGCAAACAATCAAATGCTTTTTGGAGTTTAAACAGTAGCAGAGTGTTTTCTTTTTGGGAAAAAAAAAAGTTTTTCAACCAATAGCACCTAACTGTTTAGGATAATTGCTCTGAAGCCTCCAGGCTTTTCCAACTGCCAATTCTATTTATAAAAAATGCAAAACTGGAGAAGTAGAAAAAAAAAAAAAAAAAGAAAGTTTAACAGCCCGGTTTCCCTAAGGTAGACTTAGAGCCTCAGGCCTTGGTTAACAGTCATCCTTCTTGAGAGATTTTACGCACCCCCAATTCAGACCCACACGGCTGCATTTTCTGGTAGGTGGGAGAATGACGTCTCCTTGGTTCACACACAGCTTGTATCAACACTCAGCCCCCTCTTCCTCCTGCCTTGTCTCCCAGCCTCCCCTTTCCTTCTCCCCGCAAGCCACTCCCATTCATTATCCCTCAAGTAAAAAGCCATATCAAGATGGGCCCTGCACCTTTCTCAGGATCCTGCTGGCTTCGAGGGTGGTGGAAATATACAGTGAGACAAACCTTGGCAGCTGGGCTAGTTGGTACCACCACCCATGTGAGATTTTCTCCTATTATGTGAGTTCTGTGGAGGACATGGCAGGACCCAGGCTTACTGGGCCCGAAAGTCACTGGCTGAGTGCCCTCTTGAGCTCTTGGGGCTTTGTCTTTTGCTATATTTTCCTTTTGAGTGGAGTTGTCCTTTCCTGGGCATTGAAGGGAAAGTAGGGGTCAAGTGAGAGGTAAGAGAAAGATAGTTAGAAAACAGGGGAGGAAGAAATGAAACAATGACTCGGGTTATGATACAGATTTAAATCAGGGCCTTTCACATGTGGTAGGCACTGTCTTTGTAACACATTCTCTCCTCTACTAAATCTTCTTCCCGACCCCTTTTTTGATCATTATCTCGAGTGAATAAGTACAGGGTGGAATATTTTTGTGGTTAGAAGAGAGGGCATTCTACAGCTCTGCTAGTGATGACGAGCATCAGCCCAGGAATTTGAAGCCCAATTAGATCAAAGGAAACAGGGCCAAAGTGTTTTGACTCATGCTTTATATTGTAAGGAAACCCTGGTGGCGCAGTGGCTAAGAGCTATGGCTGCTAACCAAAAGGTCAGCAGTTCAAATCCACCAGGCGCTCCTTGGAAACCCTATGGGGCAGTTCTGCTTTGTCCTACAGGGTCGCTATGAGTCCGAATTGACTCTAAGGCAGTAGGTTTGTTGGTTTTTGGTTACATTGTAGGCTTTGGATGGCTGTCAACATTTTGGTCTCCAGTGACAGGAGTTGGAGGTCAAAACCTTAGAACATTAATTTCATCCTCTGTATTGTTCAGTGAAGGAATCCCAGTGGTGCAGTGGTTGAGTGCTTGGCTGCTAATCAAAAGGTCAGCAGTCCGAACCCACCAGCCCGCTCTGGGAAGAATGTGACAGTCTGCTTCCATAAAGATTTACGTCCTTGGAAACCCTATGAGCCAGCTCTACTCTGTCCTGTAGGGTCGCTATGAGTCGGAATCGACTCAATGGCAGTGGGTTTTTTTGGGTTTATTGTTCAGCGATGGGTAGTGAAGGGCAGATAGCTTGGCAATCTTCCTGAACCCCAGTGCCAATTCCTCTGGTGGGCAGACCTCACACACACTGGATACCACAATTTTGAAAGGGGGAAAGAAAAAGTGTTTTTGACTCTAAGGGTAGTATGACATTAGCTGTTTGAACTCCTCCTCACTATGCTGGCTTTATGCACAGAGCCTCTCCAGGGTGACGCAGGAGGCCTGTTCTTAGGGCTCTTTAGCCCCATTCTCTAAGATGGTCTTACTCTGTATTTGGAAAGGTTTATTCAACAGGCTTACAGGTCAAACCACTGATGCAACAAGTTAACCTAAAAAATTTTCAAAGATCACTTATTAACAAGAAATGTCTTTTAAGAGGCTAAACGGAATGCCCACAGCAATAGGAAAATTCAGCTGCCCTCTCAGTAATCCCTGGGAGACAGAAGGAATGCACACACTCCCACGAGGATGAGAGCTTTTCCCTAGGACATCTGGAATGCTCACAAATGCTCCAGAGCCCTTGCGTGTCTCAGAGGAACCGATTCCTCCACCTGCAGTAGCAGGTGAGGAACAAGCTCCCCTATTTGGAAGCTGGAAGACGCTGCTTTCCAGCTCTATGACCTGGGCAAGTCTTTCACTGCTTGTGCTTTGCTTTCCCCAGTCAGAGAACAAGAAAAGACTTTCCTGACCTACACTACTGTTGGTTTAATGGCATAATGTTTATGAAATTGCTTTAGGAAATAGGTGCTATCTTTTATTATTATCCTTATTAATCTAACATACTATTAGCTGGCCAACACTTGAATAAAGGTTATATTCTCTACAAAAGGGCCCCAAATTAAGTCAGAGGTGATAAAAAATTTTCCCTTAGGAATTGCATTACAACACCTTTCTTTTCTGGAATGTCAGTCTTTATATAAGGTGTTGAGAGCCATCTCCAGTGGGCAGAATGGCCTCTGGGTGAGTGATGACCGACAGGCCCAGGAGGAAAAGCTTCTAACTCTTTCTGACAGCCAGTGTTGGCTAGCATACTGGTCATTGCTTCACACTCTGCTGAACGGTGCCATGCCAACCATTCCTTTCTCTGAAGTGCTTCAGCAAAGCCCAGGCCTCCCAAGTGATGTTTATCAACCCCAGAGAGACAAGTGTGGTCTAGTGGTTTGAGTCAGCAAGCGGGGTAGCCAAGTAGTCTCATGTTCCTTCCCTGGCACTCGGTTATTTTCTTCTTTCATCGTCATTGTGCAAATCATTTAAAAGAAAACCAGTCTCTCTCTGTCTCTGTCTGTCTGTCTGTCTCTCACATCATCAGCTCCCCCCTGCATTTCCATCAGGGGACCATTCCATCACCAAGGACTGAGTGTATTAGTTGGTTTCCTTTTGCTCATTCAGAATGAGAGGCTGTGCAGGCACCACTGATAATTGGTGACTTATATATGCTGTCCCAAAAGATCAGAAATGTCGTCAGTTAGATCCCAGCAACCTTTGTAGCCCAGAGCCAGGGAATGGTTTGTGGACTTTGGAGGAAAATATTTGAAAGCTCAAATTGTTTAGAGTAAACATTAGACACTTATCCTCTGAAATCAAGGTGGGGACGTCTTGAACTGGCTCCCAATCCAAAACTCTTTCCTTCTTAATCTCTCTCTCTTTTTTCTAATCCAGTCTGATATTCTTCATTCTGACTAGAATCAATAGCAAAGTTAGAATGGAAGGAGACAGCTAAACCTTGTTCACAGAATAGCAGTAATAAAACTGAGTTACGTTTATAGGGCAAGGCCCTCATAGCAAGGCTTGCAGACGCCTTCTGGGTAGGCCCAGAGAGTTGACTTTACAAGGTGAGAATCTCCCATCAATACTCATTTCTTCTTAGCTCTCTCTCTTCAACGAAGTTTGTTAAGTCATCCTGATATTTCCATTCCAGAGAGAATCAGATAGTACCCTAAAGCTTCTAAGAATTTAGTCTCTCTTGGAAAGCAGGTCTGTTGCTATCCTTTCCATATGTCTGAGATTGATATGTGGAAGGAGTGGAGGTGGGGTAGGGGCAGGTCTTCTGTGTGTTTAATGAAATCTCCATAATAACAGCCATCAATCTAATTTCATTTAGCAAATTACTACCAGGCCCCAATTTATATCTTATCCCTATCCCAGTCTCAGTGGCCTTTACATGTGTTATCTCAATCCATCCTTATCACAACTCTGTGAAGTGGGTTTTAAGATTCCCATTTCACAAACAGGAATCTGAGTATCAGAGAGGGTAAGGATCTTGCCCAAGGTCAAACAGTGATTAATTGGAAGGAACCAAGATTCTAATCTGCGTCTTTCTGACTTCAAAGCCTGGGCCCTTCACCACTCTGCTGTGTATTGGTCGATGTGTCCATGAGTTATTATTACATAACTATTGATGGGGGTGCTCCTTTTCATTAAAGCATTGGCCACGGTAAAAGAATAGCGCTGAAAGAAAGGAAGTAATGGATTGTGCTTGCTATGCTTGCTTGGAGAGTAAAGCTCAACCAGATGGGTGCCATTGATATGCTGTGTCAAAATGAAATAAAAGGCCTTCCTGCTTTCTGCTGCAAGCCAGAACGTTGAGAGGGCCTGGAAGCTGAGATTATTTCATGAACAAGGAAGCCCTCTCTTGAAGTTGGCTGGGTTCTGAATGCAAGGAAAAAAGTTGAGGTCAGAAAGGAGACATAAGTAGAGGGAGGACCAGTGGGATGGAGAGGGTGAAGAGGAAGCCAGTTCATACCGAGGTGAACAAAACAAGCAAAAACGGTCAGCATTCCTTCTGTCCCTCTGAATTTCACCATGTTAACGTGAGGAGCGGGCACAGCAGTCAGAAGTCGTCATTCACCAACGGTGACAACAATGTCTAGGCCAGAGAAAGGGCAAAGTCACAGGTGTTGAGACAGCAGCCTGTGCTGGACAGCTGAAGGCACCAGGGCTGGCTCCTGGGCTGGCACCTGGGCACAGAGGAAGACTGTAAATAAGGGACAGCAGGGGCAGTAGAATACGTACCCTCCATGCCCTTCATAATCTACCCCTGTACCTGTTTTCTCCTGTGCATGGGAAAGATCTTGTCTCACACAGGCCAGACGTGGTGTTGTTGAGTTGATTCCAACCCATTGTGACTCCATGTGATAAAGTTGAACTGTCCTGTAGGGTTTTCTGGGCTGGAAGGAGACCTGTTGGCACAGGTCTTTCTTCTGCAGAGCTCCTGGATGGGTTTGAACTGCCAGACTTTCAGTTGCAGCTGAGCACTGAACCATTGCACCACAGGGCTCCTTGAACAGCACGTGAAGTGACTGGAAACCTTAACTGTAACCATGAACTAGTTCTATCTGTGTGCATGCTGTAGCCAGTGGCCACAGAAAGACAGATTAGCAGATGTGTAGTTAATGCTAACATTTGTAATTGTTTTCACAAAATTCATGGTATAGGTAAAGGCTTTTTCCTTAAGTACTATTGCAAAAATTGATTTCCTGGGGTGGGGGAAGTACATGTCAAACACACTTGTAGGAATGCAAATAATTGTTCCTGAAGATGATCACTAAAGCAGAGCGTTCTACTAAAGACAATTACTCTTAAGAATATAGTTGTAAATACAGAATCCTGTGCGAATTATTCTGACCTGCTGTGACTATTAGTCCAAATTGGGCCAACGAATAGGTGAAATAAACGGAAAGGAGTTTTAACCACAATATGAAGATTTTGGCATAGACAGATATCAAAATAGAAGCAAAGCACTTACCACTGGGACCTGGGTATCCAAATCAATAGTTGTTTCAGAGGCTTCTATACGTGTATACACTATGATTGCATGACTAGAGTACAGTCACTTCTCAGTCCTCTGCATTTTCCGTGGCCACATTGCTAACAATTTAAGATGTTTAAATCTCTTCAGAATTTATTGAACTTCATGAATTCGTTTCAGATATCTGAAGGATATCCCTTACGTCATTCACAGAGCTGAAAATTGTTTTTCTCCTTATTTAAGCACAACATAGTGATAATCACTACTGTTTATTGAGAGCTGTGTACCAGGCAGAAAGGAGGAGAGACAAAAGGAGAGGTCAGAAAGGGGAGGGGAGGGAAGGAAGAGAAGCCTTTCATATTCCTTACCTCCTTTGACCTTAACAAAACCTTGGGTGGTAGGTGGTGGTTTCCTGAGCTTGTAGTTGAAAATAACATTCCCCATATTAGGACGCAACCCTGATCTGTCTTGACTCTAGAGCCCATGTTCTTCAGCACTATACAGTACGGCGTATAGGAAATAGGCTTAGAAAATTCATCACGTGGGTCAACTAATGAGCCACATATGCTCTTATCGAGAGTTTTGGTGATTGGTGACTGGGCCAAGTGACACAAACATAAAAATGCTGCAGCTTGGGGAGGTAAGTCAGTTTGCTAAATCTCAGCAGGACAAGCAGGCGAAGGATTACTGTTCTCTCTCAGACGTGAATGTTCCCTTGGCTCTCAGCTCCTCTGTAATCCAGTTGCCTTTCCAATTCCAGTCCAAGATCCATGCCGCGAGAAGTCTGAGTGAGATTGCTATTGACCTGACCGAGACTGGCACGCTGAAGACCTCTAAGCTGGCCAACATGGGGAGCAAAGGGAAGATTATCAGCGGCAGCAGCGGGAGTCTCCTGTCGTCAGGTAAGCACGGGTTCGGTTTGGGAGTGGCCTGTTGGAGAGCATTAAAGAAGTTCCCGCTGAAGTGTGCCTCTGGCCCCAGAGCCGGTGAGCATGTGGGGAGTAGCAGCAGCTGAGGAGGCAACTGCGCAGGCTCAGCCAGAAGCTGGACCACGGTTTTGAGCCAAATGTGAATCTGAGAAAACTGCCAAAAGTATCAAAGGGTAGGGGTGGGGAAGAATCAGCAGAACCATGCAGTGTGAAAAGGGCTGTTGGTCACACAAAAATTTCTTCAGCCACCCTCAAGAGCCTCTGTGAATGCTGTTGACTGACCATCAGGAATCCTTTCTCCAAGTACAGAAAATGGGGCTCACTTGTGTGTCATTAAAAGTGAATTATGTTAATGAAAGGCACGGGTATGATGCTGGGAGCCACTTCATTGTATTCGCAGGAGAATTTCTCAAGACTTTAAAAAGCACAGAATAATCTTGATCATCTCGGACATGAGAGACTTGCTGTCACAGAGTGTGGGATCATTATTAAGTGCATTTTAAAACCCAAAGTCAAAGGTTCTGGTTCTGCCATCTGCTTCTGCGGGCCTGTGGCAGGTCGTTTTATCATTACATGGGGGTTGGGAACGTAGGGGGACAGAAAAGCTCTGAGCTTTCAGATCTGGCTGACTTCAAGAACAGTAATGCCATTCACTGATACGGCAGGAAGAAGGGCGAGTTTGAGGTGGGCAAAGAGAGGAGGGAGGCAATAATTGTTTGAAATGTTAGAAGAGTATAACTAATTGAAGGTTACTCCACAGCCCACATGGTAAATGCCTGGTTGTCCTTGGGAACCACGTAGTCTTGCCTCTGAACTGTGAGAACAAAGCAAGAAGCCTTTTTTTAAAAAAAAAAAAGTTGTGGTGGAGTCTACGCTGACTCATGGCAACACCATGTGTGTCAGAGTAGAAGTGTGCTCCATAGGGTTTTCAGTGGCTGGCTGATTTTTTATAAGTAGATCACCAGGCCTTTCTTCCAAGGCGCCTCTGGGGGACTCGAACCTCTAACCTTTCGGTTAGCAGCGAGCACATTAACCATTTGCCTAGGGGTGCCAAGAAATCTTTATCCTACTTCATGTTCCAGAATAATTTTTATAACTATATATAGTGACTAAGAACAAAAAAAAAGGGGGACAGGAACAATAGACAAGAGAGGGAAGAAGCAAAAAACTGTCTCGTTAGCTTCTGGGCTGGTGTGGTCCAGTCATAGCCAGGAAAAGAGTAAAACTAAAGGACTAGGGAAAGGATTGTCCCCTCCTGGACTGAGAGACAAGTTCATCATGAAACTAATGGAATGTATACTCAGAGCCCCTCACTTGCATGAGCCTTTCCAAGGCCCCGGGAGGGGCCCTAGCAATGTTCACATGCTCATATATTTTTGTAAAATTTGTAAACGCGATACATTATATATTCTTTTTCTTAAATTGTTGTTTGCTGCTGTCGAGTTGGCCTCTAACTCATGGCAACCCCAATGCGCAACAGAACAAAACTCTGCCTGGTTACAGATTGGTCTGTTGTGATCCATAGGGTTTTCATTGGCTCATTTTCAAAAGTAGATCACCAGGCTTTTTTTTTTTTTTTAAGTCCATGTTAGTGTGGAAGCTCCACTGAAACCTGTTCAGCATCATAACAACATGTAAGCCCCCACTGACATGGGGGTGGTAGCTATGCATGAGGTATGTTGGCCGAAACCTGAACCCTGGTCTCCTGCATGGAAGGCAAGAATTCTACCACTGAACAACCATTGCCTCTACAGCCACCAAAATTATAGAAGCTTCAGGCCCCACAAAACCTGGTCTCCCTCTGCCAGGTTAGAAGCTTCTTTTGGTTCATCAGAAACCCCTCCTTGCCTTGAGTTCTTCACAAATTTTTCATCAATAAAATGGGCCAAATGATAAATTATTTCTGAGAATTATAGGTATATCGTGAAGATAATGGCATAATGATTAAGCGCTCGACTAGTGACTAAAAAGTTGGTCGTTCAAACCCACCAGGCAGCTCCACAGGAGAAAAGACCTGGTGCTCTGCTACAGTCTAGAAAACTCTATGGGGTGGTTCTACTCTGTCACATGGGGTTGCTATGAGTCAAAATTGACTCAACAATGACAACAAGTGAAGATGGTAGATAATTTTGTCTTTTCATATGCAGGAGAATTCCACCCAAAGACTAAGACTTCTGCCTGGAATTACAGCCACTCCCAGTCCCCTGCTGAATGGAGAGGGCAGGGCCAAAAGGCAACACCTGTGTTTGTCTTTTTAGAGACAAAATACAATACTTTCTCCTAAATCCTTTTTAAAATCCTTTTAAAAACCCAGGCTCTCAGATCAGCCCACTTTCCTCCTTATCTCGCCAAGGAATCCAGCCCCGCTTATTCTTCAGACTTTGGTGAATGGGTGAATCCCTGCTGTGGGATTCACATTCTCTGGGAAATCTGGGTACTTTCTGAACTTGCATGGTTATACCCAGAAGGAGAATGGATTCTTCAAGCTCAGTGGATCTCAAACTTGAGTATGCATGAGAACTACCTGGAGAGCTTGTTGAAACACAGATTTTTGGACCCTGTCCCAGAGTTTCTGACTCTGTAGATCTGGGATGAGCCTGCGAATTTGCATTTCTAACAAGTTCCCAGGTGATAAGGATTCTGCTGGTCCAAGGACAACTCTGAGGATCATGGTTCTAGCCACTGGGCTAGGGTTAGAAAGGAGGATTTTCAAAAGGTGACAAGTTTCTCAAAAGGCTTTTAAGGAACATTTATTAGGCACCACTATATTTATTTGGAAACCCTGGTGGTGTAGTGGTTAAGAGTTCAGCTGCTAACCAAAAGGTCGGCAGTTCGAATCTACCAGGCGCTCCTTGGAAACCCTACGGGGCAGTTCTACCCTGTCCTATAGGGTCGCTATGAGTTGAAATCGACTCAACGGCAATGGGTTTGGTTTTTTTTTAATGTTTATTTTAGCATGAGGCAGTAGGGAAAAAAAATAATGTACCAAACTGGATTCGAACAAGAGAGAAAAACCTGAGGTGGATGTGTTGCTGAGAATCATAGAACCCAGGTATTCCCACCTTGAAGCCTGTGTCCTAGTCCATTTACATGAGCCCCTCATATCCAGCAATGTCCAGGGGCACCAGGGCAGTAATCTAACAGTAGTTATACATGAGTCCCTGGGTGGTGCAAACTTAACATGCTAGGCTGCTAACTAAAAAGTTGGAGGTTTGAGTCCACTCAGAAGTGCCTCAGAAGAAAGGTCTGGTGATCTACTTCTGAAAAATAAGCCACTGAAAACCCTATAGAGCACAGTTCTACTCTGATGCACATGGGTTCCTATGAGTCAGAACCGACTTGACGGCAACTGGTACCGATAGCTATACGTGAGGCTCTGAATGTGAGCCCCAAACCTCCTGATATGGAAACTAAAATCCGTGAACCATCAGAAATGGGGTCCCTGCATTTTTAAGGCTAGAAAGTGATTAATCTTTGTTACTGCCATCAGGTTATCAATATCTTCAATCTCATGGGCTAGAAGATAAATCAAAAAAAAACCTTCCTGCTGAATCCACCCCACCCCCACACCTACTATAGGCATCTTTATCCCAAGGTATTAAAGTGATTTTCAGATGTTTAATAATTTAGTGGCAGGAGCCCCAGGCTAAGATGTTTAGGAGTTGGTAGAGTTAGTTACAGCAACCTGCCCTTCTCCATGTGCAGAGTGGCTCCAGTTGTCGACTCTGACTTCCTGAGTCCTTTCCCTGCCCAAACTCTGCTGCACAGCTAAGCAAGACGAAACACGGGCAAGAAGGCCAAGAGGTGTGAGTCATGCCGCCATGACTAGGCTCTTCCCAGCCCCTGCAAGTTGGAGCTTGAAAATGCCCTTTCATGCAAAGGTGGAGGCTTCTTGGGGATGCACCCACCATGACTTGGGAAAGACAAGTGGGCAGAGGAGGGAGAGATTGCTAACAGGAAACTTTCCATCAAGTAACAGAGAGAGTCTCTGCCAATCGCAGATCTTGTCACCCCCACTGGGGCTGCTGATTGCTGCCCCCACCCCATCCATATGCACACACACCGTATTTTATTGCACCGGGAGAAGGAAGCCTTCACAGGAGGCTAGCCTTTGGCAGTCCCACCTGGAAGGGAACGGTTTCATTCACATCACCCACAACAGGGAAATTTCATTCTTGGCTGGAAATCCAGGCAACTGGCTAGTCCTCTGCCCTTTCTTTTGTCCTTTTCAGTGCCCTTCCGCCTAGTTGCTTGTTGAGGACTCTTAGTAATGTGCTCCCACGGACAGGGTAAGCCTACGCTCTTAATTTTCCCAACAGCCCTGATTCTGTGCATTCTTTTCATTGTACTTGTCAGACTGTATGTTCTAACCTTTGGTTCAGGAAATATGATATTTTACAACTTCAAATCCAATTTAATAACTATTTTCTCTTTTCCCTACTGCCTTATGCTAAAATAAAGTGGTGCCTATAAATGCTCCTTCAAAGCCTTTTGAGAAACTAGTCACCTTTTGAAAATTCTTCTTTCTAACCCTAGCCCAGTGCCCAGCACCCTATAGGTGCTCAATACACAATTATTGAAATTGAATTTTGAAGAATACTAGTAAGATTCCTGTACGTTGTGCATTTTAAGAATCTTCTATGTTACCAGAGTGTATGATATATTGGGCCTTGCTAAAATATAAAAAAAATGTTGCCATCAAGTCGGTTCTGACTCATAACGATCCTGTGCGTGTCAAAGTAGAACTTTGCTCCACAGGGTTTTCAATGGCTGATTTTTCAGAAGTAGATTGCCAGGCCTTTCTTCGGAGGAGCCTCTGGATGGACTGAAGCCTCCAATCATTTGGTTAGCAGCCCAGTGCATTAATCGTTTGTACCACCCAAGGACACTTGGGCCTTGCTAAGAACCTACAAATGAACTGAAGAAACCTAGCATTTTCCCTCAAAATGTACTGTATCTTTTTTCTAATACTGTTATTGGATCTTTAAAGGTTAGGCTTGTCAAATCAGCCTCCTGTTGCAAATAACATCAATCCTTGTTATCTTTCCATCTTTGTCTGTATATCCAAATGAGGGTGTAACTGAGCCATGTAACAGCACTATAGTATTTCTATGGTATAAACATTTTTTCTAGCTCCCAGACTATGCTAGTATTATACAAAGCATTTTAAAAAGTTATAGCCACTCTTCAAAGAGTTTGCATACTGTTTATTGATATAAAACATAAATAAATATTCCCAAGCTATTCAGTAGCTTTGAAGGTGATTTCCCTGTTTAAATAAGGGCACATAATTACCTCTAGGGGCCCTGGTGGCGCAGTGGTTAAGAGCTTGGCCACTAACCAAAAGGTCAGCAGTTCAGATCCACCAGCTGCTCCTTGGAAACCCTATGAAAGCAGTACTGTTCAGTCCTACAGGGTCACTGGGGCCCTGGTGGCACAGTGGTTCAGCATTTGGCTGCTGACCAGAAGGTCAGTAGTTCAAATCCACCAGCCGCTTCTTGGAAACCCTATGCGGCAGTTCTACTCTGCCCTGTAGAGTTTCTCTGAGTCAGAATCGACTCAGTGGCAACGGGTTTGGTTTGGTTTGGTTTGATTAATTACCTATATCTGTGGCCACATATGCTAAAGAAACAAAGAAATGGCATTGATACCTGTTAAAGAAGTCAAAAGACCACACTGACTAGTACCCTGAGCCACGGGCTAGCATTTCAAAAAGAAAAGATCAATGTTGTTGAAGTGATTTTTTGAGGCTTGGGGCCAGGGCAGCCTGAATTCTGTTAAAACTTTTTGTTAATCCTGTGTTAGTGCTACCTAGAGCTCTCGCGTTAGACACCTGCAGACCGACATCCTAGTAGAAACCCTTATAGTGGTGAACCACCTGAACTATTTGAGTCAGAGCTGCACTGGAGTAAAAGGAATCAAACCAGTACCTCCTGATACAGCGCTGAGTGGGATTCAGACCCTAGGAAGGTTCTGGAACTCATATTCTAAATCCATTTGTGAAAGGGCTCCCATGGCTAGGCTTTGAAAGGATGTAAGGACTCACATGCCCAGAACACACCCACTGAGCGTCAGCCAGGCCAGCAGAGTCCCATCCCCTGCCCTGGGCAACCCTAACCCTAACCCTAACCCGATCTCCGCCTCAGTCACAGCTCTGCACCTGCTAGGTGCTCAGTAAATCTGCTAATGGACCACTGGCAGGGGAATAAACATGGGTCGTTTTATTCACTTTTCCTTGTGAGAGCCTAGATATTTCCTCCAAAGATTTAGAAGCCTCTATATATTGCTTTTGGAGTTCTTGGGTGGTGCAAACAGTTAGTGCACTCAACTACTAATCAAAAGGTTGGAGATTTAGTCCACCAAGAGACACATCAGAAGAAAGCCCTGGTGTTCTTCTTCCAAACAATCAGCCACTAAGAACTCCGTGGAGCACAGTTTTCTGACACACATGGGGTCTCCATGAGTGGGAGTCGGCTCGGTGGCACCTGGTTTTCTGTATTACTTTTGCTTTTGTTTTCTTCAGGTAAAAAATATTCAGAGGTTTAGATAAAGTTTGAGAGGACAACTATGAATTCAAGCCATTTGGTGAAGATGTCTTCAGAATTTAAAAAGCATCTGAAATCCTTTGTATAGACATTTCAGGGGGTTTCTCTCTCCCTTCCCTTCCCCTATTACTTGAAATCCCAGAAAAGATTGGAGGGGAGAAAAAATGGAATAACAAAACAACAAGCGTGCACGCCCAGTTCTGCATTCACCGAGGTGGCTGAACACAAATGGTCCTTTCATAAGCTCACAGGACTCTTGGAAGGTGGGAGAGAGTCTAGGATCTGTTCTGAGCATTGTTCAGGGCTTTGCCCTGGCAAACAATTCTGATTTCAGTGGGGGTGCGGGGGCCAAGGGAGAAGTGTTTTTTCTTTCAGCTATTTAAAGAAAAGGAGCCCTGGCGGCACAGTAGTTAAGAGCAACGGCTGCTAACCAAAAGGTCAGCAGTTTGAATCCACCAGTCACTCCTTGGAAACCCTGTCTGGCAGTTCTCCTCTGTCCTATAGGGTCGCTATGAGTTGGAATCGACTTGACGGCAACAGGTGTTATTTAAAGAAAATGGCACAGACTCGCTTAGGAAGTACCCAGTGTTCTGCAGGACTGTGTGGCTGGCATTACCACACAGACAAAACCATTCGAGTATATGCATCCTTTTTAAAGAAATGGAACAATGAGACTGATGTTGGCCTCTTGGATGGAAATATAGGGACGTAAGCCACCCATTCGCTACAAAACAAAATGGCATGCTGGGTTTATACATAGGAGTTAGGCTATGTGATTAATGGGGTGGCAGTTGAGTCATCTTCAGTGTGATGAGTAGGATTGTGAATATGGTGATGGGTCTTTGGTTTAAAAAAAAACATAAACAACCGCAGCCTGCTATTGTACCGTAGCTCCGACACTTTCCGTTCTGGGACAAAACATGTTGTGCTAAGACCCTAGCTTTGCCTGAGATGACTCCATATTCATTGTCCAGCTATCCACACATTCTCATTTTCTGAATGCTAGCACTTCCTTCCATTGTTAGAAAGTTTATTAATAACTGATATAACAATGAGGATGCCAGTTATTTGATTTCTCTCCATACAGAGAGATGATCTGATAGGCGGCTGCCAGCTTATGGGCATACCAATATTAAGCTCAAATACACTGCAGTATGCTGGTATAGGAGTTCCTGGGTGGTACAAACGGTTAACACATTCAGCTGCTAACGAAAAGGTTGGCGGTTCGAGTCCACCTAGAGGCACCTCAGAAGAAAGGTCTGGTGATGGGCTTCCAAAAAATCAGCCATTGAAAACCTTATCACAGTTTTACTTAGACACACATGGGGTCACCATGAGTTAGAATCAATTTAACAGCTGGTTAGGTTAGGTTTATATTGACATAAACCACAAATTTTTTTTTTTCTTTTTGTCTTTGCCCCTTCTTTTCTGCTGTACCTCTGTCTCCTTCCTGTATCTCTCTCCAGCCTTTCAAAGTTCTCCATTATCATCTGCCCATCACCTCTCCTTTTAGGTCTAATGATGAGCAGGATTCCAGGGGCCGTAACTTTTGGTCATGAGCTCAGTGCTCTGCAGATGGGCACAGCCCAGCAGGCGCTGCCAAAGACCTTGGATTCCACCAGTGTTTGTTTATGCTGGACTGTGTAACCAGTGAGGACTGCAGAATATCTTTCTGTGGAATAGATGTTCCTGGACATGTTTGAGCAAGACTGGCTTGAGTTGAAACTGAGAAGGAGACAGAATGGTTGTCCTTTCTCTGCACTTATACTGCGGGAAAAAACTAATAAAGTTATTTATACTGATATATGTATGCCACATGTGCTACTTTGTTGTTGTTAGATGCTGTCTAGTCAATTTCTACTTGTAGCAACCCCATGTGTGAGAGTAGAACTGCCCTATAATGTTTACTTAGCTGTAACCTTTATGGAAGCAGATTGCCAGGTCTTTCTCTCGAGGTGCCGCTGGGTGAGTTTGAACACCCAGCCTTTCAGTTAGCAGCCAAGTGCTTAACCACTGCACCATCAGGTCTGTGTTCTGTGTGCTACTAGCTCAGGAATAATTGCTTACTAAAGAGCGCCAGAACAGGATGGCAATTGCTTAACTGAATGAATGACTTCTGAATGATGAAACATCACTATTACCTCTCATAGGCCTCTCTGTTCCCATTTAGGCCAGCCCTCTGTCTGAGCATAGAACAAGGATAATTGAAATTCACAATTAATCTCCAAACCTCATTTGCAATAGAATAACAGAATCCTGGAGCCAGAAAGATCAGCCTTCTCATCTCACAATATAAGAAATGGGAACCTTATGAGTTACTCAAAAACAATAGTTTCAGCTAGATATTTTACCAGATGCTGCTAATTTTTTTTAATTGCTCAATTTTCTTTTCTTTTTTTATTACATTTGTACTCATCACCCTTTGGTGGAAGTACCACTGGGCCATGGAACCTAGCCAGAAAGTAAAGCCAATCAGAGACTCCCAGCCACCATCAAAAGGTGCTTATTTTTCAAAGAGCTTCAATTTCAATACCCTTTCAAGTGAACTAGTTTATTTTAAAACTCTAAGCCTGATGAAAAGTTTTCCAAACATGCATTTTTCATGTTAAAAATCACATTTAATTCTCGGAGACTGTCTCCAGAGATAATACATTTATCCTGAAGTCTGCAATGTGGCATTATTTCATATGGTCTCTTAGGACATCTTTTATGTAAGGAATTCATAATTTGTAAGGGAAATAAATATCTCTTTATCATGAAAAAAGAGTTCAGATCCTTGCTTCGTATTTGTTCCTGGAGTGGCTGCCAAAACTTTTCCTTACAGCTTTTACAGATCTGCTGGGAATATGTTGTCTTCATTTCTTTCCCTGTAGGTTTAAACAGATTGTCATTTTCTTCCCTTACTGTTGGGGCAACAGATTCCTTTCTTCTTTGGGGGACTATTTGTTTCAAATTATCCCCTCCTTCCAGAGAGGAAAGCACCCCTTCTGTCTTCTGGAATCAGTGGGCTGCTCATCAGTATTCCGTCTGTGTAAAAACAGATGTGCCACAATTCCTGACAATGTGCTCCACAGCAGGATGTGCACTCATATCCGGTGCTGAGTGGCCCGGGATTGTTTGAAAGATAGTAGCAAATCCTCCATCCCTGCCGAATGAGGATATCCTTCCGTGTGTTTGCCGGGCAGTCCAGGGGAGAGCTGCTGTTTGTGCTCTGGTGTTGCCTTGACATCCGCCCCAGGGAGCTCAGCCACCCACTGGCGTGAAGTCTGGAGTTCCCCAGCTGGAAAATGAGACACCAGTCGTGATAGAGGCAGGGACAGCACAACAGATTTTTACCATATCTCCACCAGGAGCGTCAATGGTGGAGGGCAGTTCATTCAAAAGACTGCCAAATACCCACTGAAAATGATTTTCTGATCTTGAGCAAATCATTCATTCTCTCTGGCTATGTTCGAATAGGAAATGTCTTTTGGGTCAGATTTTTTTCTTCTACTTTCCTGCCAGATTATTAGTAACCTATTTCTATAAGAAGGCACCCTGGTGGTGCAGTGGTTAAGCGCTCGGCTGCTGACTGAAAGGTTGATGATTAGAACCCACCAGCCGCTCCATGGGAGAAAGATGTGGCAGTCTGCTTCCATAAAGACTGACAGCCCTGGAAACCCTGTGGAGCAGTTCTGTTCTGTCCTGTAGGGTTCCTGTGAGTCAGAATTGACTTATGGCAATGGGTTTGGTTTTTTTGTTTGGTTATTTCTATAAAGGAGTCTCTGGGTGGTACAAATGGTTAACAGGCTCTGCTGCTAACCAAAAGAGTTGGGGGCTTGACCCACCCAGAGGTGCCTCAGAAGAAAGGCTTGGCGATCTACTTCTGAAAAATCAGCTATTCAGAACCCCTATGGAGCACAGTTCTACTCTGATACACATGGGGTCACCGTGAGTCAGAGTCAACTCAAGGGCAACTGGGATTTTTTTTGTTCGTTTATTTCTATAAAATCATGTGGATGAGTATTGAAATATGATAATGAGATAGCCCCCAAAGAAAAAAGATCCTATTTTCAGTTTAGTATCATTCAGATATTTATCAAGCAATAACTGGAATGAAAGGTATATTAGACAATAAATCTGAGTGTGTTCCTGGCAGTAAAACATAGGAAACACATAAGCTCCTTAGAGAGGGGAACAAACAAAAAATAAACTAGATGTGATCATCAGTTATCCAGTCGGCTCCCAGAGTGTGGGTTCCCTCCTTGTATAACAGTTACTGCCTCTCTCATTCATATGGCATTGCTTATATTCTGCCTCCTACTGGGGTATCTTTTCACATTCTGGACCCCAGGGCTCCCTGGGAACTGGCACTGTGTCTGGCGGATCTGTCTCCTCCACCACACCTTGAACATGGAAGGTGCCCTAGAGGCCTCTGTTGTTTCATTGGCAGATCTGAAGAACCCCATGGCTCCTCTCCTCCTTCCTTCTGCCTTCATTTTGATCCATGCTGTACCACGGCAAGAGCCTAGGTTTGAAAGGCATGATTGCACATTCCACAGTTTTTATTATGGCAACCCCAGACAGGAAGTTCCTACCTCATGGAGTTTCCATTTTAGGGAGGAAACACAGACACGAGTTGGAATCCCAGCTTGGCTTCCTCAAGCCCTGTGACCTCTTCTATGAAAGTGAGGACCGTAACAAGATGTGTATTAATTGTTTAATGAGAAACTTGTTTGCTCTGTAAACCTTCATCTAAAGTACACACACAAAAAAAGTAACATGGGTCATTAGTAGACTCAAAAGCAGGGAAGAGAACGAGCAGTGTCTACTCTGGACTTCACGCTTTTAGCGACATTACCTCATGAAGCTTTGCACGTTCCAATGTAAAGTGATGGAAAATGCCATACCTGGAAAACTTGAAAATACAACAACAACAACAAAAAAAAAAGAAAGTGGGGGTCATGTTTTTGTGGGGATTCAAGGAGACAACACATGGGAAGCTGCTGTTTGGGAGTTCTGTAAAAATCTACTTCCTTTCCCTTCTCCTCCTGAGCTCCCTGAGTTTATGGGGACACAGTAGTCCTTCTACCAGCCTTCCAAGTTTCCTTGCTTATCCACTAACTGTTCTTCCTCTTTCAATTTTGGCGCTGTCTAGAATTAAGATGCCAACTCCTATTTTTGCTTAAGATTTGATAAAGGCTGTGAACGCTTTTAATAAAAATAATAACTAATATTCACATAGGAGCTCTATCCTAAATGTTTTTCAAACATTATCTTATTTAATTCTCCCTGCTTTTGAAGAAGTCCTCTTTTCACTCCCATTTTATAGAGGCAAAAACTGAGACTTAGAGAGGTTATATAATCTCTCCAAGGCCCCAAGCTGTAAAGTAGCAGAGCTGGAATACAAATGCAGACGTGTTAACGCTGAACCACTGGATTATAGACTTCTGCCTCCAGAGGCTGTGTCACCAGTTTATATTTTCCAAAGACTGTTCAGATCACTCTTTCCCTTAAAATTTTTATACTCCTAACCCTAAAAAGGAGGCCTGGTGGCACAGTGGTTAAGAGCTGTGGCTGCTAACTAAAAGGTCGGCAGTTCGAATCTACCAGCTGCTCTTTGGAAACCCTACGGGGCAGTTCTACTCTGTCCTATAGGGTCGGAATCGACTCGATGGCAATGGTTTTTGTTTTCTTCACCCCTAAAAAAAAAATGCATTCATGTATTACTTATACCTTTCAAAAAAAGATTCAAATCACCTCTTTGTTTTTCCTGTCTCCCGCACCGATTCATTATACATGGACAGCCTTTTTAAAGTTGCACTCAGCTGCGATTTTTCAGTCTGTAAGATTTACAATCTCACTCCTCTAGGTAGAGGTTCCATCAGTCTTCTTACTTCATTAATCCTCAAGACAGACAGATCAGATTAAAGTTTATATAGCATCTAAGCCTACAAATACTTGTTTTGGTCTGGTGATAAGATGAAGAGGGAAGTCCTTTAGGTACTGGTTGATAGACGTTCCCTTCCAATCTGAGGTAAGCTACAGCAGTAACTGAGATCAGGACCAGAACTGGCAGAATGCTTGTCTTTCCTAGAAGCAGGGATAGCAAAGAAAAGAGAAGGGAAGATGGCACCGAGTATAAGATTCCTTTTGTAAAAATTGCAAAAATGACTGCTAGACGCAGAGGGAACTGCAGGAGTAAGTTGCTTATTAAGTAATAAGTTGTCCAGTTCGGAGGAATCTTGGAGATTGGTCAGCTGGCTATTTTATAGATGAGGACATTGTGGTTCTTGAGGTTAGTAACTCAAGGCCTTACACTAGTTAAGTAGATGATATGTGATAAAAAATCCAGGTTTCTTTCCTAGCAGTCACTGTCCCTCTCAAACATAGTGGACTTACATAATGTTTTTTTTTTTTTAGGGCTTAACATATAAGCTTGGAGCTTTCTTGCATGGGGAAAGGCATATATGTGTTCAAATAACTGGAAATAGATAAATCATAGTACCAGAGATCTTCCATACCATTCCCCAAGCCTAGGCACTAATTTGAGATTATTTTGGTGTCTGGAATCATTTTTTATATGATAATGAACCTTAATTTTGTGAGACTCCCACTGAGCAGAGCCCCTGAGGCTGGCAAGTAGCTTTCCCCTGGTTCAGTTTCTTTGTAGAGTCATTCTGGCACTTGAGGGCATTAAGGAGGCCAGCCAAAGAGTGATTCTCTGCTCCTGATTTCTGGCTTTCTTGTTGGCGTCTTTCCTTCTTCCCTTTTAGATGGCAACCGTCTCATTCAGGGCATTTGTAGAAGAGGTGGGAAGTGTCATCAGCATCATAGGGCAGTTTGGGCATCCGTCTTCAGGTGCCCTTTGAAGCTTCTTTCTGTGGGATTCTTACTGGGGTGTCCTTGTCAAGGCTAACTCAGCCCCTTCTCCTCAGCCAGGTTGCTGTGTTTGCCTAGTTGCAGGAAACAGCCCCCACAGGCTCAGATCACACTGCAAGCCTGGAAATAGAGCAGAGCCCTTGCCCCAAAACAGTGGATTTTCTTTAAAGAAAAATAGTCAGTGGCAGCCTCTTTTCAAATTCAATGACAAGAATCTAAATACATAAACTAGATTCCTGCAGAGCTGCTTTATGCTTAAGGAGTACAGAGTGGAGGGTCCCAGAACCAGCTCCGTCTCCTCGCCCCCACTCCCATCTTCATCCACAGCAGCCTCAAATGCATCTCTGCGAACCAAGGGCTCAAGAAGCATAGTTCGACAATACTGCCTAGACTTATATTGCTCCTTTCTTTAGGTGAGCTTTGGAGCCCAAGACTTAATCTAAATTGTGTAGTAAGTTTCTTTTCTTTGGCCAGTACCTCCTTGAGCAACAGTGAGGTGGTGAGGGAAGTAAAGTTTCAATGATGTTTCTCTTCCTGATTCTACTAGGGTGTGTGCATGTGTGTGTCCATGTGTATGTATATGTATGTATATACATGTGTGTGTTGAATCTATCCGAGATTGAGGGTTTAACTATTCCAGGCACAGTGCTAAATGCTTTACATGCATTCTTTTAGTCCTCACAATAAATAAAAGGGGTCACGTAACATGCCCAAGACCCCACATCTAATGAATGATTTAGACCTCATCAAACCCAGATCCTGTTTTAACTTCTACCCAGCTGTCCAGTTACCACTAAAATGGAAATCTGCAAGTCCAGGGCAAGGTGACTCAGTTACTTTGTGAAGACTTAATTTTGTACCCAGGCACCATATTCCTCATGAAGTAATTTCCAGTACAAAAGGTATGAAACAGAGCCAGCAAGCTTTGGTGCCAGAAACCAAGAGGATCTCTTGAGCCATCTAGCCTGCCAAGACTATCTTACCCATCTTATGTAGGTTTGGTATTTGGGCTAATTATTATAAGTAATAGTATTATAAGTAATAGTAACTTAGGTAGCATTTATGAACCCTGTAACTCATGGCCAAATCTTAACTAATCCTATAACTAGAGACCAGACCATCCAAAAAGTATGCACTTAACCTCCCAGAGTTTAATGTTGTTGTGATTTTTTTGCCATTTTTTAAACATAGTTAACTCTTAGATTAGGCTTAATAAATCATCATTTCCTATTGCGAGGTTAAGCAGAAGTGAAAGAGAAAACAACGAGTTTTTCACCCGAGCTAGAAATCTTTTAATCTTCTTGGACCCAAGTTTCCCCGGGCCTGTTTTTTAAATCTGAAGTCGACTTCCTTCCAGTATTATTTTCCATTCTTATTAATTCTTTAGATGGTGGAACAGAGAGTACCTCATTAAATTGTCCTGTCTCTTCAAACATGATTGGTAACTGTAACTAAGCGAACAGATTAAGACTCAAAATTGTTTAGCCCTGTTACATGGATGTAAACTGGAGATTGTTCAGTACTGATAAGCTCAAGGTAATTGACTTATGGAGGTAAAAACTTGAACCAGTTCTAAAAAGGGAGCCTGCAATAATATCCAACGAAATGCTCTGTGAGCATGACGCCGTATGGATTTAGTATATGAAAAACATAAGGTAATGGAGACTCTGTAAGGGTCAAGCTTTCCTTAGAGTTTGCTATTGAATTTGGAAACCTGCAACTGAAGCAGGACAAATTCCAGGAAAGAGCTACAAAAATAAGTACAAGTTTGGAAGGTAGGTTTTATAAAGAAAAGATGCACAGGTACTAGAGTTATTTATCAAGATGAAATACAATTTAATTATAGCATCCAGGTATATGACAGACAACATTTATTGGTTTCTTCATTCAACTAGTATTTATCAGCTACTGGGGAGACATAAAGATGGTATGTTCCTGCAGTGTGCAATAGTAGGTATTCTCTATTTCTAGCCAAAATGGGGGGGCGGGGGGAAGAAAGGAAAAACATCCAACTTGGAGTCAAATAGACATGAAGAGTTATTGAATGTTAGGGTTATAAGACTCTAGATGCAAGGTAAGTGCAGGAATATGGGGTTTCCTGCTCAGAGACTGTATATAAAACAGTAGAAAAGTATATTTATGGGTATAATTTGAATATAGCAGAGTTTATTGAGGCAGAGGCATAGAAGATCTTTCTGACTTTGTGATTGAGATGCTTTTTTTACCCTTGGAAGAAATAGAACAGAAACTTGTCACTGTCCACTCAATTGTATACAAATGTTGGTTCCTGTGGGAATACAATTCCTGCCCCCCTCTCCCCAGAAAAATCCTACTGAAATTTTTATCAGGATTGCATTGATTCCATTATTTAATTCATGGAGACTTGACATCTTTGTAATTTCAAGCTTCCAATCCATGATCATTCATGGTATATCTCTCCATTTATTTAGGCCTTTAATTTTTCTTAGCCATGTATTATAATTTTCACTGTAGAAGTCTTGCACATCTTTCACTATATTTATTCCTAAGTATTTGTTTTTGTTTTTGATGCTATTATAAATGGCATAATCTGAGCCACTCCCCCCTTGAATGCACAGTAACACCTGTGCATTTTAAACGCTTGGCCCGCCATGGGCATGAGAAGAAAAGTAATAATCAACTTTTCCTTTCCAGGGAGTCAGTGTACTTTTCTAACCCAGTAAGGTAGAAAAGGTATAATAGCCTTACAGCAGGAAACCTATTTCAGGATCCAAACACTGCAGCCCATAAATTATTCTTTTGGTTTAACCTGAATTCCTTCAGTTGACATTTCAGCTTATTTTTCTTTGGCTTGGTTCACAATTTGCCTTCTACAAAGCTTTCATATCTTGCTGTCTTCTATTTGAATTTACACATAGATACGTCTATTCTGGGAAGCATGTAAAAATATGTGTAACTTTTATTAGGAGATAATTTGCTCATGATACAATATTAAGTAAAAAAAATACAATAAAGTTCTAACTTTAAGTATATATGTACTTAGATAAAAGGTTAAGAGAAAATGCATGCAAACATCAACAGGGGTTATCTCTGGACAGCTAGTTTATGGGCTATTTTTATACATTTCTACATTTTTTAAATGTTTCTGATAAACATGCATTATCTTGATACTTAGAAAAATAAGCCTTTTAAGATGGAACAAAGAAAATAAAAAAAATAGGGATTAAAATTGCTAGCTTGAACTTTACATTCCCCTTAATTGTGTAAAGTCTATTAAAATTTGCTAGAGAAAATTAAAACTGGTTTGTGGCATATCTTAAGATAATCAAGAAAGATACACTTCTCTTTCAGGAGTAAATGTTCTGCCAGCCCTTCTGACTAGCTATAAATTCCAGTAAGTGCTGCACATTCACTGTTTACACTTGCAGCTCTGCAGCACCTGCTTTATTTCACGCTCCCTTGATTCCTGGGATAAATCCTATATCCACAGTGTGGGCTCCAGTTAAATTCATTAGTGGTCCAGATGTGTGTCCCTCTGTCGGCTGACCTAGTAACCCCACCGTTTATTGACAGGCTCTCAGGAATCAGATAGCTCTCAGTCGGCCAAGAAAGACATGCTGGCCGCCTTGAAATCCAGGCAGGAAGCCCTGGAGGAAACCCTGCGCCAGCGGCTGGAGGAGCTGAAGAAACTCTGTCTCCGAGAAGCTGTAAGCAGTTAATGTTTCCTCATGTGGAAATCTGTGTTGTTTGTGACATCATCTATCTTGGCATATTTGTAAAAGGCAAGGGTGAGGATAGTAAAGAGAGCACACGAGGAGCTGAGACTTCTCCTGAAAGAAAAATGTTTGCAACACCCAAACCTCTGTCATGTGTCTTGTTAAGCACTAATTCTGTGGACGTTAATGAAACACAGTGTCACTAGTTAAAGCTGGTCCTGGCTAAATCCTAAGTAGGACCCTACTAGAGGCCATGTGATGAGTAATAATAACGGTCCTTATAATGCATGGGTCCCAGGGTGGTGCAAGTTGTTAACACACTCAGCTGCTAACCGAAAGATTGGAGGCTCGAGGTCCACCCTTATTAAAAACAAAACAAAGCTTTACAAATTGTTAAAGGCAAACACCAAAACCTTGGAGGAAAGGCCTAGCAATCTACTTCTGAAGAAGTAGCCATTGAAAACCCTGTGGAGCACAGTTCTACTCAGACACAGAAGTGGTCGCTATGAGTTGAAATCAACTCACCAGCAGCTGTTAATAATGTGTGGTATATCATAGTTTATAAAGCATTTCCTTGTATTACATGGGAGCTCTGGTGGCACAATGGTTAAGAGCTTGGCTGCTAACCAAAAAGTTACAGTTGGAACCCACCAGTCGCTCCTTGGAACCTCTGTGGGGCAGTTTTACTCTGTCCTGTATGTTCGCTGTGAGTCGGAATCGACTTAATGGCAATGGGTTTTTTGTATATTACCTCATTGAATAGTGGTTTGCTACCATCATCCTAAAATTTTGTGCCTGAGTCTATTGTTGTGGTAGCTTTTGATTTCTCTTGAAGATATGTCATATTTGGCTTTGGAAATTATATTAAGCGTCATTGGGGGTCAACAAGAAACCAGAATTTGATTTGATAGCTAACCCCCTTTAAACTTCATGGTCAGGTGTTTAACTCTTTTTTTTGTTTTTTAATGAAATCTTAGCCTAGTGATATTTTTAAATTTTATGCAAAGCAGTGCTTCCTCAGGCCTGTGTATACACTGGTCTCAAGTTTCACTGGGATTTAGAGTCTGCTGCAGGCCACCGTCTGTATTTATTTGAATGTCCATTTCTACCTTCTTCTGTTTATCCCACGACTCTTTGTTAGTATGTTTGGAGACTTAACTTTTTAATGTAACACATATCACTCTGCATGTGTGTGCGTGCACACATGCATGGGGCACTTGCACAGGGACACAGTGCAATGGGAGCGCTCAGAGGGAGCATGTACTCCACATAGTGTTACGAAGAGCTCTGTTGGTAAACAGTTCAGAATGGGAATATAAAGAGGTTCCTGAACGAAGTTAGAGACAGATTTCCCCTCCCCCAAATAATAATGCCTTGCAGCAGCGGGAAGAATGAAACAAGGAGCAAGGGAGTGAGATCACGTTACATTTCAACTTGGCTTAATTATGGCCTGGATTGATTTAAACCGGAGCCTGCTCAAAGCAGAACCACATTAAAAGCACAAATCCATTGCAAATCTTAGGAAAGCAATTGGCCTGAATGGGGAATGTGGTATGTGATACTGTAAATATTAGCAACATTTTTATAAAGACTATGCTGGAGGGAGAGAAAAAGTAACGATTTTGGTGTCTGCCTTTAATAATTTGTAAAACCTTGTTTTATTTTTAATAAAGAAAAAGGCACTCAGCCCAGCAGGGAATCCGCATTAGAAAACTTCAAAAACATTTCAGGGCAGGGTTAGCATGTGTTGTAAAAGTCTCACTGCCTATCTTAAAAACCAAAAGCAAAATAAGGAAAACAAAAGCTCTCAGCTCCACATCGTGTTGACACCAGAAAGCATAACTTGAGAGGAAGAAATAAGCTACCAAGAAACCATCCGCAGGCAGATTGCTCCTGCGCTGGTTTCCTGGTGGTTATTCCCACCATCATCTCTGGACTCTAGTGAAGGAAGAAGCCTTCTTTTGCTAACTCTGCTCTGTTGTGTCTCTGTATGAATGTATCACCCCTCTTCAGCTCACAGTATCAAGAAGCACTGAGTCCCCTGGGGAATGCTGTGGCCATAATGAGGCAAAGTGGGAGCACTTGGCACAGAATCATGAGAGGAGCCCAGCCGAGCCACCCACAACAGTGCATTAAATTACTTCTTCTCCATGTGGCTCTGGCTACACATGAAACCAGATTAAATTTCTGGAGAACTGAGACCTTGACTCAAATTCCTTCAAGTGGATGGTGAAAAAAATCAGTAGTCTCCATATAT
>NW_004444003.1:3294924-3315878 GCF_000243295.1 Trichechus manatus latirostris
TAGTTTGAAAACCACAGACACTTTAGAGTTATAAATCAATAGCAATTGTAACAACTCTTTCCTCCTTTTTATAAGTTTCAAGGTAAAAAGAAAGGCCCAACAATATAAGATCCTTACTGTGTTATTTATGGACCGCCTTTTAGGGAAGCAGATAAAAATGTTGCAGAATAAACATAACTGCTTTGAACTACATTTCTTTAAAAAGAAAAAGAAAAAAACGGGAAAAAATTACAGAGCATTTCATACTCAAATAGTTGTCCATTGTGCTCTGAAATGCTTACACTGAGGAATAAAAAGGTCTAAGGATTCATTTCCTGAACACAGAAGAAAAGAGGCCCAGGAGACTGGGTGGGCATGTGTGCTTGCACTCACCAATCACACACACTCATACATACTCACACATACACACTGACTCATACACACTAACTCACACGCACATGCACATACATACACACACACATACATACAGTCACACCCACTCATACATACACATACTCACACATACACGTGTATACACACTCACACACACACATACACATACTCACACATTACTCACACGAAGGCACACAGGCACCCAGCAGTAGGGGAGGACAGAGGGGCCAGAACCACTCCTCATATTATCAGGTCAGTCAGTGTCTGGAATCTGATGATCTGGATTTTCCCGCCTGTTGGACACTCAGGACCAGGCTGCCCAGCACAAAAGCCCTTTGTGTAGATGATGGATTTCCCCAAGAAAAAACTACTGAACGCTTCCTTGACAGGGCCGTCTTTGTGCAGCATCTGCGTTGAGGTGGGACTAGAGACCCTGAGCTAGGCTTTGCCTGGAATTGCTGACTTTATAATTGTAGATGCACGGTGGCTCTCCCCAGCTTTTTCTTGTCTCTGGAAGTCACTCCTTGCAGTTGATGCCTTTAGACTCCACAACTTGGATTCGCTGCTGATTCACATTTGATCTGTATTTAGTTCAGATTTCACCCACTGATACAGAGCCTGCTTCTAATCCTGAGTCACTCCCCAGCAATTGTCTGGGATGTTTATCATTAGGGAGGTCCATTAACTAAATTCACTGTCATTATACTCACAACAATTAGATTTCCAGAGCCCAAGATACATGCAGAACAGGCTTTTTTTTGTTTGTTTTTTTAATAGCCTCATCAATAATAGGGGTTATTTCTAAGTTTCTGCTAAAATTCTTATTTGTGTACCGTTTAGTGTTCCTTTAGCATCTGGCCAGACTGGAATAACTTAATAGTCACATCCAGTTTCTCAATTCGGTGAAGATGCACCTTTCTAGAATTTGCCACGCAGATTCTACTCTCCTTAAGAAAACCCATTTGAAAGGAACTGTAACCTTAAATATCTGAGCAGGAACATTTGATGCAGTGGAAAGAGCACAGGGTTGGGAGCTTGAAAGACCGGAGTCTCATGTCAGCTTTGCTCCTTAGTGGCTGTGTGACCTCACCCGGCACATAATAGGCACACAGAAAACACTCGTTAATTAACAGATGAATGAGATGTAGGGTTTATAATGAAAGCCAACGGTACTTTTCTTTGCAGAAATTTACTTCGGAAAAATCTTTTCAAAGTGTATCTATCCTGTAAAGAAAGGACTACTCGTACATTTTCAGAGAAATGAAGTTTTGGTATATGAACTCTTGTTTAGGAATACTGCTAATGTTAACACATCTATGCATTGAAGAGTGTGTGTGTACGTGCGCGCACGGGGGCGCTCGCCCTGGGAAGCAAGCATGTGCGATCCTCTAATTTATGTTCACTCCTAATGCTGTTTCATATGTGCAGGAGCTCACAGGCAAACTGCCAGTTGAATACCCCCTGGATCCAGGGGAGGAACCACCCATTGTTCGGAGAAGAATAGGGACTGCCTTCAAACTGGATGAACAGAAAATCTTGCCCAAAGGAGAGGTGCGTCCTTCCTTTCAGTTGCTGGATTATCTCACATTCTCCTTGTTTTTCCCACTTGTCAGTGCTTTCAGGTTTTTTATAAGAAATTCTTCATCTCTACCAAACACCAGAGTTGTTCTTTTCACCACCTCTTGAGTCAGCTGATTAGTCAGTATGTGTTTCCCCTTTGATGGGATTAGTTGGCTTGCGTAAGTAAGCATTTTAATTTCGGTTGAAGTTGTTTGTCTAACCTATGACTACGCCTATCACAAGCAGCTAAGCTCAGGGAGAACATTCCAATAACACTAATACACACTTATCTTTTTAATGGTCACCTAGCCCTTTGTTAAAGGAGTCCTGGTGGCTACTAATGGAAAGGTAAGTGGTTCAAACCCACCCAGCTGCTCCACGGAAGAAAAGACCTGGAGATCTGCTCTGGTGAAGGTCATAGCTTAGGAAACCCTATGGGGCAGTTCTGCTTTGTCACATTGGGACACTATGAGTCAGGATTGACTTGACAGCGCACAACACACACACAGCCCTTTGTTACGCAGACCCAGGTATAAAAAAAAAACAGCCCACTGTCATCGAGTCAATTCCGACTCACAGCGACCCTATAGGACAGAGTAGAACTGCCCCATAGGGTTTCCAAGGCTGTAATCTTTCTTCATGGAGCCGATGGTAGGTTCGAATCACCAATTTTTTGGTTAACAGCTGAGTGCTTTAACCACTGTGCCACCTGTGTGTGTGTGTGTGTGTATAAATACCTATATATAGGTATTTATATATATGTATATGTATATATTTTTCTATATATATGTGTATGTATTTTATTTACTTGGTTGTTGTTATTGAGAATATACACAGCAAAACATACACCAATGCAACAGTTTCTACATGTACAATTCAGTGACATTGATTACATTCTTCCAGTTGTGCAGCCATTCTTACCCTCCTTTTCTGAGTTGTTCTTCCCCCATTAATGTAAACTCACTGCCCCCTAAGGTTCCTCTTTAATCTTTGGAGTTGCTGTTGTTACTTTGATCCCATATAGATAGTTCTTATAAGAGCACAATGCTCAAGCCAGACATTTTTTTACTACTTAAGCTAAACTACTGTTTGTTTTTTCAGTCGTCTAAAAAAAAGAATGAGAAGAAATTGCTGTTCTCAGGTAATAGCTGCAGTAGGGTTAGCATGAGGGTGATTGCAGAGGGGAGACCAGTGCTCTGGGGCCAGTGCGTGTAGTGGGCAACCCAGCCATCAAAGGTCCCCAGGGCACACCAGAATGCTTCATCTAAAATTAAAGCCACACCAGGCAGTTTTTCTCTTCTGTAAAATGAAATTCATGCTCCTTATTTGTTTGGGGTGTCACTAGGATTAAATGAACTAGTATCTGGAAAACATTTAACTCTGCCCTTGTCACCTGCTCGATGCCCCATGGATATTAGCTGCTTCAAGTGGAGATTAAATATTAGAGAGGAGGTGCAGAGTTTTAGTGGATCCAGAATTTATCCGAGTTAGAACCGGAGATGAAGGAGGGTGGGATTTAGGATAGTATTTTTATGATTTATTTGATTATTTTTCAAAGCTGATTGATCATCAAGATTGCCTGAGGAAATCCAGCTCCCCCTGTGGCTGGGCAATTATCTGGCACTACATTTTTCAAAAGCAACCCCATTTTCAGTGAGTAGCCTCCAGCCCACATTGTTCTTCATGCCCTCCCACTGGACCTTCTCACCAGTGACTCCTTCACATGTTTCAGTAAAGGATGACTTTAGTTCCTCAAGAATTCCATTTGCATCACTGTCTTTTTTACCTGCTTTGGCCTGTTATCTTTCCTCGATTAATTAAAAGAAGTACTACAAAATTAGCTGGTATTCTGCAGAGTTTCTCTGGGGAAGGAAGAAATCTTCCTTGGCTCTTATTGCTGCTCCACATTTCTCCTGGAAGTGCACTGTGCTTCCTCGTTTGTACAACAGGCAGCCATCTGGGCAGATGGCGTTCGGCCTTGGATTTGTGGTAGTGTAAGTAAGGGAGTATTTGTCCTAGGCTCCCACAAAACTTTGGGTCAGTGTCTTGGACCATGGCTATCGTAACAGCCCAGGAACAGCTGCTAGGTGGAGTCAAAGCTCACAGAACGGCCTTTGTCCTTGGTGCCTTGTTTGTTTCGAGACCCTGGGCGGGAGTCCATTTTGATATTTTCTCCCTCTGAGAGAACAAATACAGCACTGGAAGGAATTAGAAGGAATTTATTTTCTCCTAAATAGTTCCATTTAACCTTCACCTTTTCTTCTCACTCCTGATCCTCACTGCTTTCAGGCTTAAAGTGCTCAAAAGTAAGTAAAAATCAAGGTAAGAATTTTGTCCTTGATGGTAACATTCAGCCTGGCCAATTGTACCCAGAGGCAAGAATGTTGTATTCAGCTATGAAATGGGAAGATCTGTCCATTCCAACAAACATAGATACCTGCTCCTAATTGCTTAGATCAGTTCTTATAGAACTTTAATGTGAATATGAATCCCCTAGGGCAAGACGCTTAGTCTCTCCTGGCCTCACTTGTCTGTGTTTGGAAAAGCCATTGTTGCATCTGTCATAAGTTTATTAGGTCTGAGGTTAAGGCATCTCCTGCAGGCTCCCTGGTGATACCCATGCTGCTGGCCTCTGAAGTTGGAGGAGCAAGACATTAGCCCACTGCTCAGCATCTTAACCTTAAGTGTTTGACCTGAGGGATTTCACTGGGGAAAAGAGGAAATAGAGCAATGGACAACTTGGCAATTCACCCACAATCCTCACGCTCACCCCTAACCCTACCCCACCCCCCAGCCCCGGCTGGCAGTGTCTATGTACCCTGCAGAGGGAGGAGACAGTTGGTCGGCAGAGAGGCCGGCAGCTAATTTGCTGTCCAGCGTTTCCTCCTCTGGGTCCACCAGGCATTGTTCTGGCAGCTACAGCTTCTTTATATCTGGGACCAAAACTCTCTGAGGGAAAATTCTTCCATCTACTCCACTTGGTCTAAGTAAGACAGAGACAGGGAGGAAGCTTATAAGAAGGAAGGGAGAGGACAAGGCCCTGAAGCACATCCAAGGAGCCCTGGTCACACAATGGTTAATCCCTTGGCTACTAATCAAAAGGTTGGCAGTTTGAACACACCCAACGGCTCCACAGGAGAAAGACCTGACGATCTGCTTCCTTAAAGATTACAGCCTAGAAAACCCTATGGGGCAGTCCTACTCTGTCACATGGGGTCACCATGAGTCGGAATTGACTCGACAGCACACAACAGCAACAGCAAGGGAAAACTGGCTTCACCACTGTCCCTCATGGTGCGCCCAAATCACAGCCCGAGCAGAGCTTTTAGGAATAGGCAGGGGTGAGAAGAACAGCTGGAGCCTGAAGAAAGAGCTTCGAAAGGTACATGGGTGCGTGGGGACATGTCCCAACTAGAGGGGCACCAAATATGTGAGACAGCAGGCATGTAAGAAAGGCAGTGTGCTGTAGGGTAGGGGGATGCAGCAGACCCACAGAAAAGAATGACAGGAAGATAGCTATAAAAATAATGCTGCATCCTAGGCCTGCCATGGAAAGGAAACGACCTCCAAATGGGCTCTGAACTTCAGGAAGGTTTGTCTTCATAAGCTCTGCTGAAGATGGTAGAAATGAAGCCAAGTGATCCCAAAAGATGCAGCTTGAGAGCTTTCTGCTTCTTAATGGTGATGCTAGTGTATGGACCAGCACTTGTCTCCAGAAAGCCATAGGGACCAGGATTCTCAAAAGTGGGTGTGCCTATATTATCAGCCATAAAGGGAAATGAAGTTCTGATGCATGACACGACATGGCATTACGCTGAGTGAAGTAAGTCAGACACAAAGGGACAAACACTGTATGACCCCACTTACATGCAACTATTATCTAGAACAAGCAACAGCACAGAGACAGTTTATTGGAGGTTACCAGGGGCTGAGTGGAGGGTAAACGGGAAGTTATTCCTTAAGGGGTACTTAGTTTCTGTTTGGGGTGATGGAGAGCACTGAGAAATGCATAGTGGTGATGGTTGCACAACATGGAGAATGTAATTAATGTCACTGAAATGTACACTTAAAAATGGTTAAAATGGCAATTTTTTTTTGCTATATATATTTTACCACAACAAATTTTTTTTTAAAAAAGGAAAAATTACAGATTAAAAGAAAAAAAGTAGGTGTGTCCAGGCCACTCAGCTTCAGAGGTCTTAGGGCCACTCTCTTCCCACAGCAGGGCCAGGCAAAGTTGGTGTTAGACACTGGCATTGCTGGTCTCCTGAAGAGTAAGGTACAGGGGCAAGGGGCAGGGAGGGCCGGTGTCTTTCTGCTCAGCATCCTCAGTAAGCCATGGCTTTCCCTCCTACAGGAAGCTGAGCTGGAACGTCTGGAACGAGAGTTTGCCATTCAATCCCAGATTACAGAGGCTGCCCGTCGCCTAGCCAGTGACCCCAACGTCAGCAAAAAACTGAAGAAACAAAGGAAAACCTCTTATCTGAATGCCCTGAAGAAGCTACAGGAGATTGAAAACGCAATCAACGAGAACCGCATCAAGTCTGGGAAGAAACCCACCCAGAGGGCTTCGCTGATCATAGATGGTCAGTGCTAACCCCTCACCCCACTCCCACCCATGCTAGGGACTGAAGGAACCAGGCTCAAGGTCCCGGGAGTGGTTCTAGCCCAGCTTCCTGCAGGACTTAAGCAAGTTACATAACCACCCTGTGCCTTGGTTTTTCTATCCATAAAATGAAGCTAATAAGGCCTGATACCAGATGAGAGCGATAAAGTGTACACAGATCCACGCATGAAAGGAATTATACAAATCAAACTATCATTATCACTATTTACTGCTCCCTGGGAGAAGTGTAGTGATGTGCTAAAGGCTCTTCTCAGCCCTCAGCTTGAGCTGAGCCAAGTTAGCTGCACAAGCCTAGCCTCAAAGGGGAGGGGCCCAGCTCTGACATTTTCAGGGGCCTGACCACCCCTGCCCAAGCCTGGAAGGCAAGGTAGGGTGCTCACACAGGCCCTGCAGGCTAGCACTTCTTCCAACCCTCTGTCCCCTCAGTCTGACTGTTTCCAGGGGCCTCCTATCCCCCCGGTTGGAACTACCTCCATCAAGAGCTGAACCTCGGGAGGACTAGACTGCCCCACTCTGACAGTCTAGAGCCCTCAGCCAGGGTCAGTCAGGGGTTAGGTGTTTGGGTGATTATATTTGGTAAACAGTAGAAGGAAATACTCCAAAATCCATCAACAAGCATAAAGTCCTCCAAACTGTTATATTCCCTTTTTTCTAAGTCAGCAAATTCTTTAAAATACAGATATCAAACATTTGTTCATAGTTTTATGCATGCTTTATGCATGTTTAAGATACTTTTGTGCTAGGAAATTAGGAGCAACCATCTCTCCCTATCTCACCCTGTTCTCAGTCGTGACTGTGTAACTTTATCCCCCCACTTTCTAGTGGAGTTGCATTCAGCCCTGTCCTTGTTTGTCTTCTGGCTGGTTTCATACCTCTCTCTGCCCCCTCAAAGGTGCTTGGGGGTTCCTGGGGGTCCTGAGGAAACATCCCACAGGGCCACCACGGGGATGAACATCTGGCTGGTTTGCCACAGGAGAAGCTGCTTTTCCAGGCCGCTAGGATGGGCTCTCCTGTTAGGACTGCCAACAGAGTCCAATTTTCAGTCATTATCCGTCCAACGGGTGATTCATCCCTTCCAAGCCCACCGCCATTTTTTTTTTTAGTAGCTCAAGAATATACCTTCTCTGTTTTGCTGTCTCATTGAAATAACATTTTCATTACAAGGGCCCACTTGATTTGGAAAAGTCATTAGGGTTCTCCTTGGTTCCTTAGCATGTTTTTTTTTTTTTTAATTTTTTTAATTTCAAGAGCTTAGAATCTGAAGACCTGGGATCTTTTCCTAGCTTTGCCAGGAGAGCAGAACAACCTCAGACTAACCACTCTTCCCTAGGTGTATCTCAGTTTCCCCAGCAGTTAAAGAGGGAGGACTATTTTACTGTCTCCCTCTTGGGCATGTTCTCATAGTTAATTGAATGGTGTCTATAAAAATAAGCTTCTGAAAGACAGAGGCTGTACTTAGCATGCTTGTTGACTGTACTAATGACTTACGAAGTTTATTGAGAAGCCATTTAATGCCATAAAAGCAAAGCAAAGTTCCAACCCTAGTTTCGTATTTGTAAGAATAAATAGCAGTTTACTTCCTTTGGTTTAGTTGGTACATGCCCTGGGTTTGTGCTGGGGCAATAATGTGGTTTAACCAGGACAGGGTAGCGTTTATATTGGATATTCAGCTACTCTGCATTGCAGTATGAAACGAGCACAAGTACAAAATTGCTGAGGCTTTGCAATGGCAGAGGTGGGGAGGATGAGTCCCACCACAGTGACTGTCAAAAGAAATGCCAATGGCAAATATTGTGGTGTGTATATTTTCACTATATAAAAAAGAAAGAAATGCCTAACAGCATTTTTATGGATTATTTCTGCTTAGAAAGAGAAGGAGATGGAGTGGTGGCAAACACCCTATTTTTACAGATAAGGTTTTGCCTATGGAATGTGCTAAACTCATGGACTTTTGCTTTTTGTCTTCTCAGATGGAAATATTGCCAGTGAAGACAGCTCCCTCTCAGATGCCCTTGTTCTTGAGGATGGTAGGTTACCCATGTCCTGCTTGAACACTTGGAGCACAGATTAAACTGTATGTAGTCTGAGGACAATGGTGGTTCAGTGGTAGAATTCTTGTATTCCATGTGGGAGATCTGGGTTCAGATCCAGCCAATGCACCTCCTGTATGGCCACCACCCATCTATCAGTGGAGGCTTGTGACTGGGCAGTGTTTTGTTCCATTGTGCATGGGGTCGCCATGAGTTAGGGCCAACTCAATGGCAGCTAACAACAACAGTCTGGGGACAGTCCTGTGTAAAGGCAAAAGTCAGGTCAAGATGGCAACCCGAATTCTCTGCAAGCTCTCTAATTTCCTGATATTGGCATACTTGGTAGTGGTGGTGTTTATTGGGATTCTGAGGCCGTGAATGGTGCTTCCTTTTTTAGTAACCAAAATCACATTTTTAATTAAACAAAGAATGTAAATACCGTGCATAGTTTTCTTCTGAATAGTCATAATTTCTGGAGTAGAGAGGTAGAAATTGATTTGTATCAGAACATTGATTTGTATTGAAACCCACCCCTGGGGATGATAGCAAGGAACAAGACAAAGCTTGACTACGTATCTGAGACTATATGAAAATGAAAGGGGGAAATGTCCCTGTCAATGCCTGTTCAGGCCTTAAAAACTGTCTTATTATTTCCCATTGCACTTTAAAAACCTAGCAGTTATCAGGATATTTTCTTGGGAAATTCTTAGAACAATAGAACTCCCTTCCCTGCTCGCATATCCGAAGAAAGAAAGAATTCAAAAAACACGGAACTATCTCTAAGAATGTTCCTGTGGATGTTAAACGAGAACTTGGGAGGCAAGGGCACTAATTATATGGAAATATATTAAGTGGCAGTTAATTTTTTTGCCCTTTAGGAAACCTCAGGCTGGCAGTGATAAGTGGCTGTTCAGATGGAAAACATAAAAGGTCTGCCCAAGTCATAGTAATAATGATAATTGCAATAATAATAATCATTGCCACTGAGGTGGGGAGAGCCTGGTGGGTTATTTACGCAGTCGTCTTGGCCCTGCTATTAGAAGTCAGATTGTAATATTTTTATTGTCTGCTTTGTTACCTGGGTGGGGAGGAGGTAGGCTATAGGGGAGCAGAGAGGCTTGTGGACTGGATGGCAGTTTAATGTCCGTGATCGCAGCCATGCTGTTTGCCTCTGTGTACCGCAGTCTCCCCAGGGGAAGGGACAATAACAGTTTAGTGATTCCTTTGTAATGAAAGAGTTGGGGAGCAACATGTAGTGTCATTAGCTAATTTTGATACACCATTTGTGATTACAAAGTGTCTTCCCATGTCCCAGACCCCCCAGACCTCCTAAGAGGTGTTAGTGCTTCACTTTGTACCCTAAACTCACATTGCAGGCTCTCTTTCTAGGGACTCTTCCCTTTACTGAGTTGAGGTGCAGAGGAGAAGGGGAAGTACTGAGTTTGCTAAGGTTTCCAGGTTGGGGGATGGAGAATTAGGCTGTGAAAAGAATGATAGTTGGAAGTGGATTTAGGGTCCAGTGAAAGATGGTTGGGTTTTTTGACATTTGCTTTTGTGTATTTTTCCCCTCAAATTCTCACCTTTTCCTGAATTTTTGCTTCCTTTCTCTTCTCAGTGCCACCTACCCTGGGTTCTCATCACTAGATAGCTTCACTAACCCCCTCCCTAGTCCTCTCCCTGCCTTTCACATGTTTTAACCTGGCCAGATTAATATTTCTAAAACAGTCTTTTCCTCCTGACACATCATGCTTAACAGCTACAAAGTTTTCCCGTGACTTTTGGACCGAATCCTAACTTCTTTAGCCTGGAATTCAAGGTCCTCTGTCAGCTGGTGGTGTTGTTATGAGGTGCCGTGGAGTTAATTTCAATTCACAGTGACCCCATGTGACGGAGTAGAACCGCCCCCATAGGGTTTCCTAGGCTGTAATCTTTACAGAGAACCCCTGGTTGCATAGCGGTTAAGCGTTCATCTGCTAACCGAAAGGTCGGGGGTTCGAACTCACCAACTACTCAGCAGGGGAAAGATGTGGCAGTCTGCTCCCGTAAAGATTACAGCCTTGGCAACCCTCTAGGACAGTTCTACTCTGTCCCATAGGGTTACTCTGAGTCAGAATCAACTCAGTGGCAAAGGGTAATCTTTACAGGAGCACATCGCCAGGTCTTTTCTCCCAAGGAGTGGCTGGGTGGGTTGGAACCACTAACCTTTTAGTTAGCAGCCAAGCGCTTAACGAGTGTGCCACCAGGGCACCTTTTATTAGCTGAGACACCTTGGTTATTACACACACAGAAGTAGGTCTGTTGGCTTGACCACAATTCCTCGCTGTCTCCCTCTGCTCCTCCTCATTGGCCTCTGCCCCAGCTGGGCATCTCGTTGCTGCCCTCACACCCCACTTCACCACCTCCATGCTTTGGCTCGTGCTCCTTCCTACCTCCTCTCTGCCAGTTCACTTCTGATTCCCTCCAGGGCCAGCGTCTTCCACACTCCTTCCTTACCTAACTGACTGTGCTTTGTCCAAAAGCCCTATAGCACATTGATTTGTTAGACTATTAGTCTCCTGAAGACAGGAGTAATCTTTTATTAATATTTCGTATTTGCAACCCATCTTCTTCCCAAAGAATTTAAGGCAGTTTCAGAATTAAAATACCACACAGGAAGATATTAAAAGACAATATAGTTAGTTCTTCTGGCTAACAGAAAGCAGATAGAGTACTGTATTTTATGCAAATAACATGTGCCTTCTACATTTGTTTTCCAACCGTGTCCTCCCCCTGCAAGGTATTTTTGTAAGTGCCACTATGCCAATTTCTTTTTACATGTTGCTGTAAAAACATGTAGATAGCTAGAACCACCAGCAGATAATTACACTCCACAGATATACTGTCACTCATGTTTTCCAACAAATATTTATCAAGCACCAACTGTGTGTCAGCTAGGCACTGAGGATATAGCAGTGAACAAAACAGACAAAAATCCCTGCTTTCATGGAGCTTAAACTCCCCCAAAGCAAATCAGACACTTGATGCCTATTGAAAGAAAACTTGCAATATAGCAGTACCTACAGTTTGCTGTTTGGTATAAAGCAATCCTTTGTTTATGGTGTTTAATAAAATTCAGACTTCACTCCATTTGTGTCTAATCAACAGAGATATCTCTCTTCCCATTTAATTCTACTTGGAGTTTAGGTTTAGTTTGTTCTGGTTTGGCTTGACTTGTCCTCACTTGCCTTGGCATCTAGGGAGAGAGTCATGAGGCTCCTCAAAAGAGTGAATTTGCCTGATCTAGGGTCAGGGTGGGGGTCTGTCTCTGGTCTGGTGGGAAGGCTGGCCCTTGCTCAGTTCCTCTTCATCTTTTTGTCTTTGTGCAGAAGACTCTCAGGTTACCAGCACAATATCCCCCTTACAGTCTCCTCACAAAGGACTCCCTCCTCGGCCACCATCGCACAACAGGCCCCCTCCTCCCCAGTCCCTGGAGGGACTTAGGCAGATGCACTATCACCGGAACGACTACGACAAGTCACCCATAAAGCCCAAAATGTGGAGTGAGTCCTCTTTGGATGAGCCTTATGAGAAGGTCAAGAAACGTTCCTCCCACAGTCATTCCAGGTGAGCAGGGGCTGGCTCCAGAAAGCCAAATGAGGTCACTGTTGACGCTCTGAAAGAATCAAATGGCTGTCCCAAGTAGCACCCAGAAATTACAAAATCCACATCAACCTATTCCCTCCTTCCTGGTTTGCCTTACAACAGCACTGTATCCACAGCACCCTCTGCTGTTGGCCCTGTTGAGGTGCAGATATATCATTCAGTCTGGGTTTTGGCTCACAGCGTGTTGGCAGATGGCTTTAACGTTGTTAAATTCCACCAGAATTAATTAGGAAATCTTAGGCAGCACGATTCCAGAATGGCAAGTGAGCGTCCACACATGTGAATCCCAGAGTGGTTTGGAACGCTAAACCATCGTTCAGCAGAATTCCAGAGCCAAATGGCTGTAATCTTAGCTGTGCATTATCAGCTCATTACTGGCCTAATACTTTAGAGGGGTTTTTTGAAGGCAAAATGAAATTCTTGGTTGGCATTTTTGCTTCATTTCTCTGTTTTTATCCTTTCTTTTAATTACACCCCATAAAGCTCCAAGTGTGACTATCTGGACAGGTAAATGTTTGTCTCTTGGAAAACAAAAACTGGTTGAGGGCAGGGGTTTCCCAAAACAGTCACCCTGTGCCTGATACAGATAAGTATAATGAGAGTCTCTATCCTGTATTGGCTTGGGAGGTCAGGGACAAAGACCCTCACCAGCTACTGGGACAAAGTCTGAGAACCCAGAGTAGAGAGATGAGGGGAGGAGTCCTAGATAAGTTTTCCAGACACCAAGATTTATGTCCCATGGCTAGTCAGCTGCTTGAGAAAAGGTGCCGTTTTGTCTGGAAATGACCAGCATGGCTTCCTTTGGTTTGCAGTAGCCACAAGCGTTTCCCCAGCACAGGAAGCTGTGCCGAAGCAGGAGGGGGAAGCAGCTCCTTACAGAACAGCCCCATCCGAGTCCTCCCTCACTGGAACTCCCAGTCCAGCATGCCGTCCACACCAGACCTCCGGGTCCGGAGTCCCCACTATGTTCATTCCACTAGGTGAGTCTGCAGGCCTTTGGGCGTCTCCCTCCACTGTACCAGACCTTCCTTTGTAAAACTAGGCATTGCTGGCTACAAACTGGCCCAAAGAACTAGTGAACAAAAGTCAGGGATGAACAGGTGAGGTAATGCCACCTTAAAATGAGGCAGAATAAAAGACTGAGCTGACAGCAAGAAGCCCACTTAGCCAAGAGACCCGTTATATTCCACTGTCCACATGCACTTGGCAAGAAGTCTGCCAGGGAATCCACAGGTGCCTGGAGACAGACAGCGTGGAAGAAGCTTTCCCACTCAAAGTGGAGGCACAGAAGGCTAGCCAGGTTAGCAAAGCAAGAGCTCTGGACCAGAACCACCTCTAACCCATTACCGTCGAGTAGATTCCAACTCATAGAAACCCTATAGGACAGAGTAGAACTGCCCCATAGAGTTTCCAGGGAGCAGCTGGTGAATTCGAACTGCTGACCTTTTGGTAAGCCAGGCTCTTAACCACTGTGCCACTAGGGCTCCAGAACCACCAGTGCTGAGGCCTAAATTTATACCGGACTTCCTTTAAATGGCTCAGGATGTAAATTTATTAAAGAGCAAAAGAAATAGCAAACATTAGGCTTCAGTGACTCACACCTTTAATTTTCTGAAAAAGAAGTAAAACCAAGGTCATTCCATTTTATCAAAAACTGATTCCACAGGGGCCATACCTCAAAGGACAGGTGGTATGATCTTCCTGAAGTCACAGGACATTTTTTATTGGATAAGATTGAGCTCTCCAGGGAAATTTTCCCTTTAATTAATTAATTCATTCACCAAACACATATTTATCAAGTGCTTCTGTACACCAGGTCCTCTTCTAGGTGCTGGGGATAAAGCAGTGAACAAAACAAACCACACCCCTGCTCTCATCAGACTTAGATTTTAGTGGAGAATCAGCATAAAAAAGGAGTCTCTTGGTAGCACAAAGGTTAAATGCTTGACTACCAGCTGAAAGGTTGGTGGTTCAAACTCATACAGAGGCACCTCAGAAGACAGGCCTGGCAATCTGCTTCTGAAAGGTCACAGCCTGGTAAACCCTATGGAGTAGTTCTGTCCTGCGCACATGGGTCGGCATGAGTTGGGATCGACTTGACGGCAACTAACACCACCACCACCATAAAGAAGTAAGCAAAGAAATAAATGTCAAGTGGTGATAAATGATAAGGAAAATTAACAGGATAAGGTGCTAGAGCGTGAAGGGAAAGAGAATCTTTTAAATAGAAGCATCAGAGAAGGCCTGTCTTAGAAGGTGAAATTTGAGCAGAGAACTAAATGGGTCAATGTAGCAAGCTCAGTGGCTATCTGGGGGAAGGGCCGTCCACTGTCAGGGAATAGCAAGGACAAAGACCCCAGAGGCGCACATACACTTGGCATGTTTCGAGGAGGCCAGTGTGGCTGGATGAGTGATTGAGGAGGGGAGAGTGGTAGCGGATAGGACCAGAGAGGAACCTTAGGGCTAGATGACAGAGGGCCACTTGGTAAGGACTTCAACAGCCTGTTTTCTTTTTCCTAAGTCCGATTATTGGAGGGTCTGCTTTGCTCTCTGTGCCCTCCCTGCCCCTACCTCTCCCCTCCAAACCCCCAGACCAACCCATGCCGTCTCCCCACAGGTCGGTGGATATCAGCCCCACGCGACTGCACAGTCTCGCACTGCACTTTAGGCACCGGAGCTCCAGCTTGGAGTCCCAAGGCAAGCTCCTGGGCTCCGAGAACGACACGGGGAGCCCCGACTTCTACACCCCAAGGACTCGTAGCAGCAACGGCTCAGACCCCATGGATGACTGTTCCTCTTGCACCAGCCACTCCAGCTCGGAGCACTACTACCCCGCCCAGATGAACCCCAACTACTCCACGCTGGCCGAGGACTCGCCATCCAAGGCCCGTGAGCGGCAGCGGCAGCGGCACAAGTCGGCGGGCAACCTGGTGTCGTCGAACTCGGGGAGTATGCCCAACCTGGCGGCGCGCAACAGCGCGGGCCCGCATGGCGTCTACCTGCACAGCCAGAGCCAGCCGAGCTCACAGTACCGCATCAAGGAGTACCCGCTGTACATCGAGGGCAGCGCCACGCCCGTGGTGGTGCGCAGCCTGGAGAACGACCAGGAGGGCCACTACAGCGTGAAGGCGCAATTCAAGACCTCCAACTCGTACACGGCGGGCGGCATGTTCAAGGAGAGCTGGCACGGTGACGAGGGCGACGCGTTGCGGCTGACGCCTTCACGCTCGCAGATCATCCGGACTCCGTCGCTGGGCCGCGAGGGCGCCCACGACAAGGGGCGGGCCGCCGTCTCCGACGAGCTGCGGCAGTGGTACCAGCGCTCCACGGCCTCGCACAAGGAGCACAGCCGCCTGTCGCACACCAGCTCCACCTCTTCGGACAGCGGCTCCCAGTACAGCACCTCCTCCCAGAGCACCTTCGTGGCGCACAGCAGGGTAACCAGGATGCCCCAGATGTGCAAGGCCACGTCAGGTGAGGCGCGTGCAGGGAAGGGGGGGGGCTCCAGCCGGAGGAACCATGAGTATGTGGTCTGCCAGGGTGTGAACTGCTCGGTCGTTTCAGAGGCTTCTTGGAAGTTTCCTTAGACAATGCAGTGAGGAAAGAGATCATTAACTGTAGGAACCTTCCTGTCAGATGTGTGAGAGTTGAAGTCTTGGGCCTCTCCTTTTCCCCCTCCCATTCTAACCCTGGTTTTGTAAAATAATAAAGAGCTCAAGTTGATTGGGGAGGGGGAGCGGGAGGGAGGTGGGCGGTGCATCTGACCCTCTAGAGGGGCTGGGCCAGCTCTCGCACTTGCCCTTCCTTAGCAGAGGCGCAACCAGACTTGCAGACTCTTTTCCTTGTAAAGACAGAAATCTAAGGAAGTTAGGAGAAGCTGTGGCTCACAGTTTATCCACTCTAAGGTGCACCTTTATCCTGATGAAGAGTGCGATTGATGCTAGCAGGTTAGCGACCCAAGTGTGTACCCTTGCAAGGGAAAGCTGGTGGTGGTGGTGGGGGAGTGTTGGCTTGAGTCTTGAAGCCTTGCTATTCCACACCCACCGTGGGGCAGAATGGCTGCGGAATGAAGTGCCCAAGCTCTGCCTTTGACTTCACCAGTAATTTAACAGATAACTGGACTGTGCCCTGCTCTTCCCATTTCAATAATGGTATGGTATAACCACCAAGACATTTTTGTAAAGTGCTCTCAATACCCTGATTAAAAAAAATTTGTTGCTGTCGAGTCAATTCCGACTCATAGTGACCTTGTAGGACAGAGTAGAACTTCCCCATAGGGTTTCCAAGGAGTGGCTGGTGGATTCAAACTGCCAACCTTTTGGTTTGCAGCTGTAGCTCTTAAACACTGCACCACCAGGGATCCAATACCCTGATATTACCTGTTAAAATTTGATTATGAAACTTATATTCTTGTACTCAAGAGCACTGAGCAAGTAAAAAAAATGGAGGAAAACATCCTTTTCCTGTAGAAGTTACATTCCCTTTCCTCTCCAAGAAATGATGATAATGGTATATTGAGCAAGTACCATGTGCCAGCACTGTTCTCAGCACTAGCATATATTAACTCATTTACACACTCACATCACTAATAAAGAGAGAGGGAGACTGGTAAAGTGATAAGGAATTCTGCATCATACTGATGTAGAAAAGGAAAGTGAAGGAGGATTTTGAGACATAATGGAAGTGATAACAAGTGTACAAATAAAATGAGTCAGAGCAAATGGAAGGATTTTGACTTGTAACTGAAAAGAGGGTTGTTTAAGTGAGGGTAAAGCTCAGAAAGGGGAATGATCTTAAAGAAAGACAATGGGGTAGCTGAATTTGGGGTGCCAGGCCTCACAGCCTTCTGCCTGGCAACCTTACTGACTTGTTTATTATGGCTCATTGACCAAGTAACAAGTTTCAAGGACCAGAGTGAAAATGATTTAGGCAATCATGAATATACCATGGACTTGAAGAAGGTCCTAGAACCTTCTCCATATCCCTTCTTCACCTGTAAAACATACCCAATAAAATTTGCCATGGACTTCCCAGAAAGATTTTGAGAATGAATGGAAGAATATAGTATATGTACCATTAAAAAGTATAATACTCGGAGACCCATTAGAAGAATCACCAAAAACCCAAACCCACTGCTGTTGGGTCGATTCCGACTCATACCCACCTTGTAGGACAGACTAGAACTGCCCCATAGGGTTTCCAAGTCTGTAAATCTTTATGGAAGCAACTGCCACATCTTTCTCCTGCAGAGGGGCTGGTGAGTTCAAACTGCTAACCTTTTAGTTAGCAGCTGAGCGCCTTTAACCACTGTACCACCAGGGCTCCTATTATAAGAACCAGGGGTTTGTAAATATGAGAAACAGGAGTGTTTATGTTCTATCAAAATGACAGTACTTACCTAATAAATTTGGTTTGGAGCCCTGCTGGCGCAGTGATTAAGAGCTCAGCTGCTAACCAAAAGGTCTACAGTTTGAATCCACCAGTCGCTCCTTGGAAACCCTATGGGGCAGTTCTTCTCTGTCCTATACGGTCACTGTGAGTCGGAATCAACTCATTGGCAACGAGTTTGGGGTTTTTTAAAATAAATTTGCTTTACTTAAAGGGATTAGGTAAATCTTTGAAAACATTTTAGACTAAAAAGTTTTAAGCTGTATCTGAGGTTTACTAATGAAAAAGATTCCCTTCTCCAAGAAAGCAAAGGACGCATTTAAGTAGGATTTATGGCTACAAAATTTTTTCAACTACTATGCCGCCCACATCAATACACTTCTACTAGTCAGATTTGGGTGTTGCTTTTAAAAGCCCTGCCCCTTTCGAAGTATACTGAAGCAGCCAATTATAAGCCTGAAACAGCAGAGAGAGCAAGCTCTGAGAACCTTTCTGAAGGTCCTCTATTCATAATGAAGAGCATGATTTTAACACACTTGGACCACATCTGAAAATGCCAAGTCCAGAGAAATAGGTCCTTCCTGCATTACCCCTGTCCAGGCTTCCCTTAAAGACTGCGGTGGCTTCAGATGGCTGCTTTGCAGTCCTGATGATCCCTGTGGCAACTTCCCCACGGAAAAAGGGGGTACCTAGGATCCCAGATCAGCTAGACACAGAATCAGCTGCATGGTTTTGAGGAGAAAATGTAATTGGTGGGATTGGGGGTGGGGGCACTATCCCATTGTGACCTTGCCATGGGGTCATATCCAGCATCCCTAGAAACGGAGACTCTTGGCGCCTGGGTTCATATAGTCCAATGAGTTGTAAGTGCCTTTACCTGATCCCATTCTTCTCTCTGCCTTTCCTGCACCCCCTACAGCTGCCTTACCTCAAAGCCAGAGAAGCTCAACACCGTCGAGTGAAATTGGAGCCACCCCCCCGAGCAGTCCCCACCACATCCTAAGCTGGCAGACTGGGTGAGTTTTGTTTTCAGATCTTTATTCCTCCTCTTCCAGGTTCTAGACCGATCATCAATATTCCTTGTCAGTTAGGAAGAGGGTAGGAATGTATAAGATTCTAGTGACATAGGATTTATCAGCAAAGAATGAGTGTTCTTCATCACTGGGGGAAAAAAAGGAAAGACTGGGTACATATAACTTCTTCCTTTCAAAAGAAGCACCGTAAATTGCTGTTATCACCCATGCCTCTCATCGCCACCCCTTTATACCAGGTGAATTATATTTCCTCTTTTAAGTAGGTGGTGGCTTCTAGAACTGTGTTTCTTTGATCAGAATTTTGGACAATATTGTCCCCCATTAGATTGTGACTTCTCAGTATTTGATTTGAGTACTGACCGTACCCAGGCAGACTTTAAAATGCCAGGCAAGAATGAGAGAGGGGAGAAGGAAAACTCATATTTATTATGCACCTCCCTGTGCTGGCCCCTGGGCCAGTTGTTTTGCATGCTTCTCAGTGCAGCCAATATCTGTCTTAGTATCAGGATATGTCTTATGAAAAAGCAGGAGGTTCAGACCCCATCCCTGCCCTTGACAGACATTTGTTCTCAATCAGCAAACAAAAGGGATCAACTACTTGAGTTTCTGTTTGGGGTGATGAAAAACTCTTGGAAGTGGATAGTGTTGTGATGGTAGCACAACATGGTGACTATAACTAATGTCACTGAATTGTACACTTAAAAATGGATAAAATGGCAAAAATTTTGGTATATATATTTTACCACAATAATCTTTTTTTTTTTTTGAAGGAATCAAGTACCTTGAGACCTTTGAATAGAAGCCACCCATGAAAAATAATAAAACCAAAACTGGGCTCCTTTTATAGCTTTAAATGTAGACATGGGGCATTATAATCTAGTGAACATTTAGAATATTATGCTCTAGGGAAGAATCAGGTGGACACACCTAACCTGCTTTCCTCTGCTCTGTTGGCTCTAAGACATTGCCTCTAACCAAAAACCAAACCAGGTGCTGTCGAGTCGATTCCAACTCATCACGACCCTATAGGACAGAGTAGAACTGCTCCATAGGGTTTCCAAGGAGTGGCTGGTGGATTCGAACTGCCGACATTTTGGTTAGCCAAGCTCTTAACCACTGCACCACCAGGGCTCCACTGCCTCTAAAGTGGATGTTCAATTCTATTAATACTTATTGGTTTAAGAAGTAAGAGGTCCCTTTACCCAGCCATTTTACGACAGTTTCTAGTTTGCTGGGGATGTCTGGAAAAAGTTGACGTTTGTCTGTGAGTTGAACCATCAGAAAACAACAGGGTGCCAGAATGGACTCCACTGCCTGATTTCAGGCTCCTGGGCTTTGCCAACATTTTTCGTTCCTGCGTGTTTATCTGTAGTGACTTTAAACCAGGCTTAATGGAGCCTTAGTGTTCAATGGAAGAGAAGGGAAACTAACGTTTATTGAGTGCGTGCTGGGTACTCAAAGGCTGGGGAGCTTCTTCTAACATACATTAGGTCATATAATCCTCTCAGCGACCGTGCAAGGAAAATATCCATATCTTTTAGTTTTAGAGATGATTCTCAGAGAAAATAAGGGCCTTGCCCAAAGCCACACAGCTAGTAAAGATGGAGCTGGAACTTCAACCCCGCTGTGTGGGGCTCCAAAGCCCTGCCTTTTTCACTACACTGGTGGTTCCCAGACCTTCAGCATCAGCATCACCTGGGATCTTGTTAAACCTCTCCAGTTGTTGTTGACTCCAGCTCAGGTGACTCCATGTGTGTCCAGGGGAGAACTGTGCTCCATAAGGTTTCTAATGGCTGATTTTTCAGAAGTAGATCACCAGGTCTTTCTTTCCAAGGTGCCTCTGAGCAGCTGAGCAAGTTAACCATTTGCACCACCCAAGGACTCTGGGATCTTGTTAGAAATGCATATTCTCTGGTCCATTCATGACCTACTGAATTAGAAACTCTGGGTGTGGGGCCAAGCAATACGTGTTTTAACAAGCCGTCCAGGTGGATCTTATGTATGCCTAAGTTTGACAACCGCTAGACTTTCCCATGTTGCCTGTTATGGATTGAACTGTGTCCCTAGAAAATGTGTATCAGCTTGGCTAGGCCATGATTCCAGTACTGTGGTTGTCCACCATTTTGTGATCTGATGTGTTCTATTTTTTGAGAGTTTTTATCATGAATGGGTGTTGGACTTTGTCGAATGCCTTTTCTGCATCGATTGATAAGATCATGTGGTTCTTGTCTTTTGTTTTATTTATGTGATGGATTACGTTGATTGTTTTTCTAATGTTGAACCATCCCTGCATACCTGGTA
>NW_004444003.1:3320448-3329336 GCF_000243295.1 Trichechus manatus latirostris
AGAAGCACCAGGAGTGGAGCATACCCTTTGGACCTGGGGTCCCTGTGCTGAGAAGCTCCTAGAGCAGGGGAAGATTGATGACAAGGGCCTTCCCCGAGAACTGTCAGAGAAAGCTTTCCCTGGGAACTGGCACCCTGAATTCAGACTTCTAGCCTCCTAGACTGTGAGAGGATAAATTTCTGTTCGTTAAAGCCACCCCCTTGTGGTATTTCTGTTATAGCAACACTAGATAACTAAGACACTGCCACTTATTCCTTTTTGAATTAGGAGGACCTGTAGGTCCCAATTACAATGTTCTTGTGTCCACTACTACTTCTTGGTCTGTTTTTTGGGCAATAGCTACCCCTCGGTCCTTAATACAAATCACTAAAAACACTCGCTGCCATACCATCCACACCCCAGCTCTGACTGTGTGGCCCAGCAGGGTCCAAGAGTCTCACTATGTGGGAGACACATGAAAGAATGACACATCTTCTATGTATATGGAAACTTCAGATCTCAAGATATCCGTCTGGAGCCTCCAAAATTCCTGGATCATGCCCACTCTCACCTGATCCAAATACGTGATTATATTATTTGACTGACAAAAGACTGAAATTTATGAGTGCCCCCCACATGCCTACACACTTAGCTAGTTTTGAAACCTGCCAGTATTTCACCACATATAGCAGTGACGAATCAAATTTGAAACCAAAAGGTACTTTGGTCCTTGAAGTAAACTCTTTTATTAGATTGAGTTGAATTATCATTAACAAACAATAACTGTTCTGTAGGATGTGATGAGAAAATGTGACAATAGGTAAAAAGTGCCCAAGCCCGCCTTCTTAACAAAACTAAAGAGGTCTTTTGACTCAATCATAGAGGTTGAAAGTTCTTCATGACAGCTTATATTATTTGTCACTAACACTTGGATGTATAATCAGCTGGTCTTTCCAGTGTATTAATAAGCTATTAATCATGTCTGTGTCAATTCCTCTCTTTAACATGACCTCTCTTCTCTTCCTTCCTCTGCTTTCCTTTGTTCAGAGAAGCAACAGAAAACTCACCCATTATGGATGGGTCTGAGTCTCCAACTCACCAAAGTACTGATGAATAGAGGTATTGTAAGGGAATGTTTTGTTCTTACAACCCTTCCCCCTTCTCTGTCCATGAGAGTTTGTGATTCCAGACGTATTACAGATGTGTTGACTTTACCCATGTCATAATTTCCAGAAGGAAACATCCGAATGTTGTGGAAGCCATTATTTTTGTGTCCTATTTCTAGATACATGTGGAACTATATGTTTATATGTATGTTTTTACATCAGATATTAGATATTCCCAGTGCTACTTCCCAGAAAAGACCCCAAAGTATGTTTTAGACCATCCCAGGCTCCATGTACATCCAAATATTTGTAGAAGTTTCTCCTGGTTTAGTAATCAATGTCCATGAAAAGAATAGCATCACTGCAAGTTAAGTTCCAAAGCACCAAGGGCAGGCTGAGTTCATACAGAAGCACCTGAAGATCATTCATGAGTTCACCCCAGCGTTCTTGAGTGACAGCTGTGTCTGTACCAAATGCTGTGGAACCCCGCTTTTCAAAATCTAGTCCATAGGCTAGCATCCTCCTCCTCCTCATTACCTGTCTGACAAGCACCACCCAGCCTACTGAATCAGAATCTGCATTTTAAAGAGATCCCAGGGTGAATCACCTGACATTGAAATTTGCAAAGCACTGCTGGAGAGGCTATAAAATAGTTAACACCTGGCCTGGTTCCTATCCTCAAGGACCTTACAATCTATCTGGGAAACAAGGCTTTGAAATTAAATAGCACTTTAGGGGATGACTAACAAGGATACAGATCAAAAGAGGATAAAAAGTTACATTTATTCAATCAAAAAATTGAACCCTTATTATATTCCAGGAACCATGCTATACACCTGAGTTCCTACGATTAAGAATTTGAAAATCTATTAGGAGAAATAAGAGGGGAATACGAAACCAGAGCCCTTATGCATTAAGTGCTCTAAGACAGAAAAACAAAGTGCTAAAAAGATTCAGAGGCAGGAGGGCTCACTTCCAGCTTCACAGAGATGTTGTGCGAGCCTAGCTTCAAAGGACTATGGACGAGTGGAGAAGTTAGCCAGGTGGAGATCAGGAGAGGCCACACCAGGGGCAGGAACAAAGATACAGAAACAAATGTGGGTGTTTCGGAAACAGCAGAGTCTCATTTTGCCGTAGAGAAGGAGCCAGACTTCAGCCTGAAAAGTAGGTAGGACAAGAGCATGAACAAATTAGAAGAGAGATGTAGAATAATTTTTCCTGCAAGACCCTGGAGTTGGCAGATATGGGATTAGAAAAATTCATTGCCACCGAGTCAATCCTGACTCATAGTGGCCCTGTAGGACAGAGTAGAACCGCCCCATAGGGTTTCCTAGATTGTAATCCCCCGCTGAGTGGCTGGTGGGTTCAAACTGCAGACCTTTCTGTTTGCAGCCAAGTGCTTAACCACTGCGCCACCAGGACTCCTTTAGTTTAGAATAAAGGCTATTTTTCCTCGTAATGATTATTGGCTTCAACACATGTGATTGCTTATTGGCGCTTGGCTACTAATTAAAAGGTAGGTGGTTCAAACCCACCCAGTGGCTATGTGGGAGAAAGACCTGGCAATCTGCTCCCATAAAGATTACAGCCTAGAAAACCCTATGGGGGCAGTTCTTCTCTGTCACATGGGGTCACTATGAGTTGGAACGGACTTGGCAGCACCCAGCAACAACAACTGATATTTAAGAATCACTTCTACCCAACCTAAATTGATGCCTATCTGAAGTAGATATTTTTAAATATCTCTTATTTTCTTCTGTATGCTTTCCTATATATTTTAAGTGATAGTTTAATAATATTTTAATATTAATATATAATACTTAACACTAATAGTTATGCTATATTTTTTATAATCACAAAACATGTTATTTAGAATGAAGTAAACAACCAACATTGATTTTAAAACTTAACACTGAATTCAAAATATCACCTCAGTTTCATTATGGAGAAACTTCACGATCTGAGAGTTCTTCCAGGACTGACTAGAGGCCTCTGATGAAATCTGGTTACCTCTTGGGTCTCACGGAGGACAACCAAGCAACTCTCTGTGGAAAAAGTCATCCCTGAGTTGTCCCACCCTTAGTGGTTCTCAGCCTTGGCAGCACATTAGAATCACTTGAGGAGCTTTGAAAGCTCCCAACACTCAAGCACATTTCAGACCAATTAAACCAGAATCTCCAGGATGGGGCCCAGACTTGTGTGGTTTTTAGAGTTGCCAGGTGATTGTGTGGGCAAGGTTGAGAAGCACTGCTTTAAGTAATTGTAAGCTTACATTTTCCTTCTTCACGGATGGTCAAGGTTTCATGAGGTCTCCTTTACGTGAATCTTCTTAAGTCTATGTTGTTGTTAGCTGACATCACGTCAGCCCTGGCTCATGGTGACCCTGTGCACAATGGAATGAAGCACTGCCCGGTCCTGCACCATCCCGGTGGTCGGTTGCTGAGTGCACTATTGTGATCCATAGGGTTTTCATTGGCTGATTTTCAGAAGTAGATTGCCAATAGATCACCTTCGATATACTCAACAGTATTCTAGAGTGTAAGGCCTAGTTCCTCGTGAAATTTGAAGTCTAGTCACTCAGGGAATACTATTGGTCAACACAGGGCCCTAGATAAGTAGACAACAAACTTCAGAGTGCAGGCTACTAAGTGCCATTCTCCACTAACAGCCTCATCTCCCTTCTCGGATTCCCTGCAGGAGCTACAGTGACAGCTGTTTCCTGGATTCTTCCCTTTATCCAGAACTAGCTGACATCCAGTGGTACGGGCAGGAAAAAGCCAAGCCCGGGACCCTCGTGTGAGCCAGCTCGGCCTCAGTCTGACCGCCTCAACGACATTCTGAGATCACCTCACTGCCTCTCATTTGCCTTACCCAGATGCACTGTCACCCTGCACCAGCTTCAGCCCTCAGCACTTTCTTTCTCCCGTCTCCGCATCCCCTTACTCTAAAAAACCTGACTGAGGAGACATTCTGGAAGGTTCCGGTCCCACTGTGTGTCCCCTGGCTATCTTGCCCACAGAGAGCCAGACACCAATCCTCAATGGCACCTTGGTGGCTTCCCCCCTGTCATGACAGCCCCCAGGCCAGGAACCCTCAAGGAAGCTGGCTGGCATCCAGTTCCTGTGGATGAGTGGCATGGGTAGAGAACAGGAAAGGAAATTAAGTACAGGGTGATGCAGAAAGACCTCTAGGCCAACCAAGCACTTCTTGAAGAGGAGGCCTGTGGGGGATATTCAGTTTATACCTGAAATATTCCTTAATGAAATGGCTTGGAGTGGGGAATGGATGTTGGGAGGGGGGAGAACGAAAAAGAAATCTTAACACTTCAGAGATGCATCGGAGGATCACAATCAGTTCTATGCTGCCAAAGATTAAAAAAATAAATAAAACACAAAAAAATAAGAGGGGCCAAGAGGAAGGCATTCTTTCTGCAATGAAACTTCTTTTAAATTTTAAATTGCTACTTCATACCACAAGTGAAAGTCAACCATGTGTAAACTGTTTCCTCTCCTTATTCCTGTCCCTTAACATTCCACTTCTCTCTCAGTACAGAGCCTGAACAACTAACCCAATGGGATGGTAAAGATGAGGGAGTCTTGGCTAGCATTGCCTACTCGGAAGTGCCACCAACCTGGACGTGAAGGAAAACAGACCCATGGGGATTAGCAGAGTGTACGCTTCACCCTGGTCTGTCCAGGTGGTTCAGCCCAAGCCCAAGACACAAAGCTGCTTTCCTTTTGGGATTTGTGGTAAACTTGAGGTGACGATTACCAAAAGTGGTTCTCTATCATGACAACAACCAGTAAAAGTGTATCCTATTTTTTTGCACAATGTGTGTCATTTTATTTTTTGCGGGAAACCAAGGGAAAAGCACATTGCAGTCCATTCGAGTGTTTACCTGTCGTGGCCCATTTTATGTTTGTTAGCACTTGTGTGACATAGAGCTCAGATCTGACTTCTCTCAGCACCCGGTTACCAGTGTGTCATTTATTCAAAGAACCCAACTATGCTCTTAAGCAGTACAGTTTTACTTATGTGTCTACTAGCTAGGAGGCAGAGCAGGGTTGAAAAAAATACCAGCTCCCAGAGGGCCCATATACCTAAAACATTATCCGTTACCTTGATGCATCACATTTGTCTGCAGATACCAAAAGAGGAAGAAAGAAGGAAAAGGGGGAAAAAAAGTGTGGGAGCTGCATGTTTACATGTGTTTTGAGCTATATGCTTAATACACAACTGGAAAGCCATCAATCTTCAAAGGCCTCAAAAATACTTTTTAATAACTACCAAGTGCACAATCTTAGTTGGGTTATTCAAGATGGCACAAACAAGGTCTCCACAGAGGTGTTATGCTGTGCTTGTTGGCGCACGTAGTGGGGGAGGGGGGGTGGGAATTTTTCACTTTTAATGACTTCCTATTAAAAAAGCATTCAACAGCCAGGGACAGGAGCAAGGGTAGGGGCAATTTTGTGGACACCAGAACTGAAGTTAGCTTTAGCATTTAAAAAAAAAAAAAAAAAACTTTGTTTTTTTTAATGTATGTGTGATCCAAGAATAACAATAGACTCTACCAGACCAGGAGGGTAAGAATGGACACAAAAATGAAATAAATAATCATGGCAGTCCCTCTGCTGCAGCTTGAAAAGTCCTAGAGGAGTCAGGCTGGAGCACCCACACCAGGGCTGGGGTCAGGCAGGGCGCAGCAGCCGCCACTACTTCTCTGTCAACAATTCCAGGCCTGATTTGCCCAGCTCTGTCCACGACTGGGTGGGTAATACCAGTTTGCAGAGGGGATTAATAGTTGTACAACACTTCAGGGGTAAACCCTTCAGGATAAATACAAACTGGTTATGTTACTAAATGATTTGAGGGATTGTTGGGGAGGGGGAGTATTTTTGTTGCTGTTATTTTGATGGTCAGAGCTACAAAGAGCAGTTTTTTCCCTTCCCCATTCTGAAACATTATACGTGGGGTCATTTTTTTTTCCTCCCAAAAGAAGATACATGAATAATCAGACTGAACTATGTGCAACAGAAGTCAAAAGGGAAATAGAGAAGATGACAAGGTTACATCCATGTATAATAGTTTGAAATTAAGTCTGAGGTAAATCTCATCAGGGTTTTAGCCCAGGTGAGTTACAAGGAATGGGAGAAGAAAATTCTCTCTAGAAACTTGTTTTATGTGTTGGATTCGGGAGCAGAGAGGAATGAAGTGGAAACAGGAATTACCTTTCAGGCAAAAGTCAGGATAGTCTGGTAGTAAAGACAGATTAAGTAAAACAGGTTTTACTGTTCAGCTGCGTTCAGTTAATACAAAATGTACATAAAGTGTTAGTCCTTTGAGACTGACATGTTTAATTATCAGTGCGGTGGGAAATGATATAGTTATTGTATACAAGCACTTGCAAACTCTTTATAGATCCCTATTTCTTTAAAACAAAATCAGATGAAATATGAAGGCCCTGGTCTGATATAAAGCTCCTATTGGATTCTTTGGATACGTGTAAGAAATTTCCTGTTTAGTCAGAAGACTGGTGTCAACACATACATCAGACTACGTTGTGCTACAGGTTGATTTTTTTTATTTTCTTATATGCAGGTGAGTGTTGAAACTGTTAAAATTCCAATTTGTTTTCATTCAGTATTAGTTCAGTTCTAAATATAGCAAACCCCATCCAGGTGCTATCACATGACCAGTTACTGCTTAGTTAACTAGGTGTAAAGTTTTACATATACATTAATGTCAATAGTTTATTACAAGTTGTGTAAAATGGACTTTAGTTTAATAATGGGGGAAAAAAAATAGGTTGCTCCTGAAACTGACTGTAGAGCATGTAAGATGATTTTACTGGATTCTGTTCAACTGTAATCAATGAAAAGGATGTATGTTGTAGAAAAAGTTGCAGAATTAAAAAGAAATCTGCTTTTAATTTATTCTTTTTGTATTAAGAATTTGTATAGTACCTTTACATTTTGCAAAACAGTGTTGTCAACACTTATTAAAGCATTTTCAAAATGAAAAGATCCCAATTGCCTCTTGGAGATTTTTTTTTTTTGTCTAAGTGATAAATGCTTCCCCATGCTCACGCTAGTTGTACCCTCCAGAAATCTGCAGTTCAGGGGCCTGTGTCCTGTTTGGTCTGTTTTAATCTGTTGTCAAAAACCTAAATGCTTAGAGAAACACCCAGAATTAGTGTAACAATATATTTTTTGTGAGTAGATATGATTCGAATCAGGCAGCATCACCTGAACACGTCGGGAAGGCCCTCAAAAGAGGGGACAGTGAAAGTGGGTTATATAGGTCATTGTTAATTTCTCAAGAATCAACATCAAAGCATAGGGCAGGTTACAGAAACAGTCACCAAGGACATGCCATACGTCCTAAAGCAGACTCTAGTCAGACCCTGAAGTTCCTGCTTTTCAAAGCTGGCTGCACATAGGTAATTTTCCAAAAGAACCCAATGCCTAAGGCCAAACATCTCTGCTAAGCTGCTTACCAAAGTATTGTTTGATTTGAAGGTGACTTGAGGGAACAGTTCCTTCAAGTTCAAAGGGACACCTAAGGGTGGATGTCCTGGGTGGGTTACCCTGATTCCATGAACCCATAAATCTGGATTCCAGGAGAATCAAAACAATTTTGTCACTGTAGATAATATTCTTACTGGCTTGTTAGATGATATAGAAAAGCTCAGCTGGTTTGTTGTTGTTAGCTGCTGTTGAGTCAGCCCCCAACTTATGGCGACCCCATGCACAATGGCATTGAATCATTATGATCCATGGTGTTTTCATTGCTGATCTTTGGAAGTGGATCACCAGGCCTTTCTTAGTCTGGAAGCTCCACTGAAACCTGTTCAACATCATAGCAATACTCAAAGTCTCCACTGATACACAAGTGGTGGCTGCCCTTGACTTGGAATCAAACCCAGGTCTCCCATATGGAAGGCAAGAATTCTGCCACTGAACCACTACTGCCCCCTTTGTTTAGTAGAGGCTAATTCCGTCTTTGGAATCCTAGCTTCATTTTATTAATTATACAAAGGTAATATATTCCAAATTATGTATATCCTTCCTACTATAAAAAGGGATTTGAGACTAGAGATAAATCTTTGTTAGGATACTATTTCAGTATTTTTGTACCAGTGTTTTTTAACAGATCATTACTAGTGTGTAGTGTGTGCTGGTATATGTACCGTTCCCACAAAGCAACCATGGCAGGAAAAACATTGAGGCATCTGTGCTTTTTTGGATCGTCCTTAGTCTCTACCTCCATGTCGTCTCTAGTTCTCTGTAGGATGCAAACAGTCATCCAGGAAGGCACTCAGAATGCTCAGGCTCCTTACTACCACTACTCTTCACCCTCTGCACCCACACTACAGCTCACACTCTGTCACTCTCCCTCTAAATCCCATCACCAAAGCAACAGCCTACTGGGCCTGCAGGTACAAGAGCCCCACACTTGTGGGGAAAACCGTGAGTGGCTCACTTCAGTAGAGACTTTGCTACTATTAAATTCCAGGTCCAATAGCCCAACATGCATCCCCTCACTAGCAGGAAACTAGAGTCTGGCCTTCAAGGCTATCTCTAGATGGAAAGCCCGTGAAGTGTTTGCCACTTGAATGAGTTAATCCCTGCAAAAAAATGAAACACTCCATTGAGAACCTGAACCATGTCCGTGTGAGCCCACTAAGACAGGATTTTATACTTCCTAAGCCATAAACAAACAACCATGGTGTTTTCAGTCACCTTATGCATGTGAAAGTTGGGCAATGAATAAGGAAGACCTAAGAAGAATTGATGCCTTTGA
>NW_004444003.1:3329831-3346079 GCF_000243295.1 Trichechus manatus latirostris
GTCTTTCACATGTAAAAATATGTCAGCTCAGGAAATAAATCTAATACCTCCTCATTTCGATCTATAACATGAAAGCAAATGGCACACAGGAAGACGGGACTATTTCTGTTCCTTCCCCACTCCTTCCTTCCCTTCACTACACACACACACACACACACACACACACACACAGACACACACACAGACACACACACACACACACACATTCCTCTTTCATGGTGCCAACAAGGCGATTCCAAACAGTTACTATTTTGGTTATTAGGAAATACAAAACGAACACCCTAATCCCAGTAAAAGGCATTAGAAAGAGCAGCCCTTTCCTCTCTCCCAGAATACCAATTCAAAAAAAGCTCACCTAAAATTCTCTAAAAAGAGATGTGTAGGAATACCACTGATAAGGGCGAGCAAGCAGGCAGTGGGCCTGTCAGTCATTTCACCGCATGTTCTGTGTGGGTTCAGGTCTTCAAAAGTTTAAAATCTCATAGATTAGACAAATAGACATACAACCCAAACACAAGGGAAAATGAAGTAACACAGCATTAAAAAGATAGAAAGCAGACATTAAAGAAGATTCCCAAGAATAAGAGATCAGCAAATATATAGATGGGCTCACTCATTGACACATTTAAGGAGTTGAGTGGTCAGAGAATTGATAGAGGAAATGCAAAAGAGCCCTGCAGAGGTATAACCTAGAGGCCTTGCGTAAAGCCGTGCCCCCAGCATAGTCAGTTGTCTATGCAGGCAAGAGCTGAAGGGCCTGGATAGCAATTCAGAAGTGTAAACAGTTTAGAGATGAATTGATCATGCCCATGTGTTGATCATTTCACCAGGATTTATATTAGAAACTCACTTTTCTCTTCATAAATTTTTATCCCTCAACCTAGTAGATTCTTAACTCATTTTTCATTCATTCATCCATTCTCTCAAACTCACTCCAATCTTTCATCCCCTCCACTCTACCAAAACCACTCTCGTCAAGGTCAGTGATGACACCCCACAAATCCAATGGTTAATTCTCTGCTCACTTTATATGACTTACCAGCAACACTGAACACAGCTGATCCCTCTTGCTTCCTTGAAGCACCTTCACTTGGATTCCAGGATACCACATTCTCCTGGTTTTCTGATTACAACACAGGGCCTTTCTTTTCAACCTCCTTGATAACTTTTCTTCATCTTCTTGACTTATTAGCATTGGAGTGTCCCAAAACTCAGTGTTTGGACTCCTCTTCTCTTTGGTATCGACAATCACTCTCTTTGTAGATCTCATCTAGTCCATGGTATTGACACCTATATGCTGTGTGATCTACATGGTGTGACACCTGCATTTATCCCAACATCCTGGACCTCCTCTCTAAAACTCATCGTCATACTGCTGACTCAGCATCTCCACATGAATACTAATGTGTTCAAAACTGAACTACAGATCTTCACCTCTCTCTATGGATTCTTGCAGCCTATTAAATTTGTCATTATGTTTTTTAATAACTGGTCGTTTCTGCATTTTGTCAAATTTCCTTTCTAATTTCTAGAAGAGTTCTGTATATTAATCTTTTGTATTATGCCTCTGGTAATTCCAAGAAATTCTCTTCCTCCAGAGAATTTATTGCTTCTTTATTTTGGGAGCTTGCTGAAGCCATCATGGACTGCCTCTTTATGTGATTTGATATCGACTGTTGTCTCCAAGCCATCAATAAGTTATTGTAATTCTATTATTTTATATTTGTTTAGTGAGTCCTAGCTTCTTGTTTTGTTTTGTTACACCCAAATAGGCTGCTTATGTGTGCTAGTTTGATTATTGGCACTTTTGAAGCTCTAACATCCTGTCACCAGGTAGTTAGTTCCGTAACTAAGTATATGCACACAGGAGTCCATTAAATTTTCCTATATGGGTTCAGCTCAGGTGTCCAGGCGGTCAGTCACCAAGTGTGTGGTACAGGCTCTCACCTACAGTCTTAAAGAGGCATGGGTGATTAGCATAGGAACAAGTATCTGGCTGCAGTAGGGGAGGTCACACGCTGAGCCAGGCAGGGGGCTGACGGCTGCCCTTGAGAGTCTAAAAGGAAAATGTGTCCCTATTCCCTAAGGCAAGTAGGTAGGTGAGTTTTGCAGCCAGACTATGAGCACCCCACTCTATTGGCTATAAAGACTCGAGGACACCACTTATTCTTGGACCCCTGTAGCAGGTGAATAGGTGGCATATGTGGAGCCACGAGTCCTCAAGCCCCTCATGTGGATCCATAAAGGTGTCTGCTCAAAGGGCAGGGCTGTGTCAAGGATCACAAATCTGCCACTTCACAGCTGAAACAGTTGAAGTTAAACTTAAGATGTTTACCCTGTTGTACTGTGGTAGTGAGGGCTTACACTGTTAAGATGGGTCCCCAAAAGTCTATACAGGAGTGGAAGGCACTCAAAGTCTGCGGACCCCTTATGCCTGTGCCTAGCAAAGAGCTGTGCCAACCCTGAGTTCCTAGCTTAGGGGAGCCAGTAGCTTATGTCTTCCCTCTCCAAGGCCAGGAGAATGGGTCAGCGCACCTTTTGGGATCTACTGAGCCCAGTGGACTCAGAGGCTTTGGAAGGCCAGACTTGTGCAGAGTGAGAGGAGGTAAAAGGGAGAGAGATTTTTCCCAAATGGGTTTTTTTTTTTTTTTAAATCCTTGTGAAAGGCCGCACGCATGTACTTATCTTTAGCCATCTGGGAGCTGCTTTTCACTGGTTCAGAGTGTCCAAGCAGAATCTCTGCTGCTGGATCTCTCTCAATGTGGAAACTGCCTCCCAAGCGTGCGCACGTAGCTGTTTGCCTGCTTCACTGCGTACCTCGGAGCCAGTCAGGGCTGAAGAGCTGGGGCTCCAGCCGAGGAAGTCCGGTCTGGCACTTCTTGCTTCTTCAGAATCGTCTCCCTCTCCCCCTGCCACTCAGTCTGATTCCTCAACTTTGCCTTGTTCAGGGCTCCTAGATACTCATATACAATCAAATCACTTGTTTTTCCAGGTCTTTGTTGTAAGAGGGATATAGAAAGCCGTCTGACTACTCCACCATCTTGGCCCCACCTCTGCTATAGGATTTTCTTGGCTGTAAACTCTTTACAGAAGTACTTTGCCAGGCCTTTTTTATGCTAAGCTGTTTGATGGGTTCAATCCACCAACCTTTAGGATAGCAGCCAATCAAATTCACACAAGCTAACATATTCGACAAGCTAATTTTTAATTTTAAGATTTTAAAAAATTTTACAAAGGACAAAAACATGCCCATTTTTTTGGTCCAAGTTAGTGTAATGTGAGTCACTGTCTTAGAAGGAATTGTAGTAATGACAAATGGTAGCATATCAAGATACTTTTCCCAGAATGATAAAAACACAATCATGTACTTTCTCAAATATCTTTCACATCGATAACAGATATTCAGAAGAGAGTGTATTCCTCTCAAAGTAATTTTATACACTAACAGAGGTTTGGAAATAACACAAGAGAAGAGTAAGAGCTAGATGCTCCTGTCCAATATATTAGGTGATTGAGAATCTACAACAGGCCAGAAGAACTCCTTTGACATCCATTGTTCTTTGAAACCCTGGTGGCGTAGTGGTTAAGAGTTTGGCTGCTAACTAAAAGGTTGGCAGTTTGAATCCACAAGTTGCTCTTTGGAAACCCTATTGGGCAGTTCTACTTTGTCCTATAGGGTCACTATAAGTCAGAACTGACTCAGTGGTCACGGGTTTTTTTTTTTCCCCCCTGCTAAGATCTAGTTGCCCTTGAACTACCTTTACCATCAGTTTGATTAGTGGCTTTTCTGCAGTTAAAATAACGTTGTACCAATATCCATGGAACCAATTCAAGTGAATGCTGTTACACCAATTTATATCATAGGAGGATATGGCAAAGTCAGATTTTACTCTGGTTGAGGTAGACATAACCCTAGAGCACCATGACACATTTGCTACAAGTCATAATGATTTTGAAAGCCAAAAACTTGAGCAATGTATTATATTGCTTAGGGACTGGATTTAACAGAATATAATGGAAACTCAACTGCAGGAGCTTAACCGGTATTTTTCTCATGTAACATGAGACCCAGAGGAAGGCACTCTGTACAATGACTCTATAATGCCATCAAAGGACGAGGATCTATCTTCTGCTCTGCCACCTTTAGCATGTGTCTCTCATCATCAAGATTTGTGACACCGTTTAGGAAGCACTGAGCTTCTGTTTACAGTGAAGGAAATTCAGCCACAGATATTCGTGATGGTTGCACAACATGATTAATGTAATTGATTTCATTAAATTGTACAGATGAAAAACATTAAATTGGCAAATATCGTGTTATATATATTTTTTATAATTAAAAAAACAAAAAAGATTGTGAGATGGCTGCCAAGCATCTAAGCTAAGTCTTTCTCTTAGAAAAGCAATAGCTTTCCTGGAAGTCCCACCCAGTAGAATTCTATTTCATTAGCAGAACCATGTCACATGACCAACCCTAACTACAAAGGGTCCTGGGACAGCAAGTAGTTTTAACTGTGCATATTGTAGCTCTGAACAAATTAGGCCTCTGTTAGTAAAGAAGAGAATGAAAACAGAGTCAGCAACTAGCAGTGTCTACACCACACATATATGGCACATAAACTTGCACACCAAAAGGAGAAAAATAAGAATAGCAGGTCTTATATGAAATAATAATCTAATAAAACTAAAGTTTAACAAACTTCACATGATTTCCTCTTCTCTCAAATCCTATATTCTTAGGCATGTCACTAGGATGACATCATTAAATAAAAGAAAAAATTAGGTTATTTAAGATTGACATACGATTTTATTTTTATAAAATCAATCTGGCTAAGTTCTATCTGAGCTAATCTTAAGATTATTTCCCTTCTGTAAGAAAAAGTAACCTAGCACAAAGGCAAGCCACAGAGTGGGAGAAGGTATTTTGAATACATATATCTAATAAAGGACTCATAGCCAGAATATATAAAGAACTATAAATCAGTAAGGAAAAGGCAGACAATTCAATAGAAAGATAAACCACCATAACAAAAAAGACCTGAATAGGAACTTCACAAAAGATAATATCCAACTGGCCATTAAACATGAAAAAGATGACAACTTTACTAGTCTTTAGGGAAATGCAAATTAAAGCCACAATGTGATATTGTTATACACCCACCTGAAGGGCTAAAATAAAAATGACAAAGGCTGTATCAAGTATGGCCAGGATGTGTAGTAATTGGAACTCTCAAACCCCAACAGTGGGAGCATAAACTAGTACAAGCCCTTTGGAAAACTGTTTCACAGTATCTACCACAGCTGAGTACATGTTTACCCTATATCCCAGCAATTCCACCCCTGGGTACAGAAACTAACATTCATCGAAAATCACATAGAAAATGTTCATACAAAAGCTGGAAACAACTCAAATGTCTATCCACAGTGGGATGGATAAATTGCGGGACAGAGCAATGAAAATGAACAAACCACAGCTACACATAAGGATGAGTATCAGAAACCATATGTTGAGCCAAAGAAGTCGAGACTAAAAAAATCTATTAATAAACAATTTAAATAACAGGTAAAAGTAACCTATGTGGGGAGTGACAGCTAACAGGTATGGAGTTTCTTTCTGGGGTGATAAAAATGTTCTAAACTTAGATTGTGGTGATGGTTGCACAAACTCTCTGAATACACTAAAACGATTGTACACTTTAAGTGGGTGAATTTTATGGTATATGAATTGTATATCAATAAAAATGTTTTTAAAAACATCTATGGTAATAGAACTCAGGATCATGGCTGTGACTAGAAGGGGGCATGATGGGACTTTTGGGGCATTAACAACCTATCTTTCCTGATCTGGGTGCTAGCTACTTTGTGAAAAATTTATCAGGATGTGGTACTCTTATGATTTGTGCACTTTTCTGTATATAGGACATACTTTAATAAAACTTCTACATTATAATAAATGTCATCTAGCTCTACTGAGTCTTGGAAAATAATCTTCAAAGGGCTGGACAAACGTCTTTCAACAGACACTTGATGCATAATACTGGATTCCTTGTACCTGCCTTAACCCTATCTCACACTTTAGCTGACCTTCCATCTATTTTATAGTATCTTGTTTAATCTTGCTTTGCACACAATTTACAGGTAGCCACATGTTCTTGCTGCCAATTTTCATACAGATGGTTTACATGCTGCTTGTCTTGGTTATTCTTCTCTCCCTCTAATGGATAAGTTTCTCCATTTTAAGCATTATTGCTTCAAAAGTATCATGCGAAGTACTCAAGGTTTTACAATCTCCTAAATCTCACACCAACCTTAAGAGCCAAGGATTATTTCTGCATTAAAAAAATAAAAGAGGCAGAGTCCTTTTGCCTGGAATTCATCTAACAGACCATTTTCTTCCTTAACTCCACTAATAATTCCTTTTAATCAGTGGTTTTCAAACTGCTGGTCACCACTTATTAACATGTTGTAAAATCAATTTACAGAGCCAATTAGTCAATCAATTTAGACAGCCAGAACCAGGATTTTTTAAATGAACTAGAACAGAATCGAAAATATAATGCATCACACATAGCGTGGTCAGTACTTTATAGCTAAACTTTCCTTTCAGTTATATATGTACATACGTACTAATATTGGGTTTGACAAATTTATTATTGTTTACTGTGGCCTGTGGTAAAAAAACTACTGCTTTAACTCTCGTATTTCACAGAATGGCAGAAACTGCAAGCCAAGCTCAGACTGTAATACTAATGGTTTATAATGTCTCCTAAATCTTAAAGGGAAGAGCAGTCTGACAGCAGAGGCAATTTGTGTTTGGCAAGTTGTAAAACCAGGCAGTTCAGAAAGGCAAAGCCAGACTGTGCCAATGGCACTTGACTGTAATGGTAGGAAGCTCAGTGAATGAATCTGCGATTACCAATAGCATCCAAAAAGAAGCTTGAAACTTCTCAGCTGCTCTCCATGGTTAGAAGCATGCATTAAGCTTGAATACTATGAGAAAAAGTTAAGAAGGCTGACAATTATTTCAAAACTGGTATTTAAGGATGGAAAAGAGAGACTAAAGAAAAGAAAGTAGCCCAGCTAAACACAGCAACCATTACAGGCAACAAAAGAATTAGTTTCAGCAAGTTCTACAACGTACCCTAGTTTATAATGAGGAAAAATAACCAATGTTTTTCAGTAATGAACTGTTTTAGGAAACACACACACAAAAAAAAATTTTTTTTAAATGAACATGATTCCAAAAGCTTGAATGGCATCAGCTCATACCACAGCTGCTGTTGCTGCTAGCCACACTGCATTCTAGAAGCCTAGTTATCCCATACCAACAGAACTTATTTTTACATTTCAAAAGATTTTAAGATTACTATTAACCATTAAAATACTAGCGTGAGGTTATAATTCAACAAATCTAACTGCAGAGTCTGTGATGAAAAACAGTTGCCATAACAGTGTTCCCATAGCAACGCTCTGGGGACTGGAGCTGGCTCTCACACTCTGGACAGATGGAAACTCTTACATAAATATGCCGTGAGAAAGTACTTTTCAGTTCAGAACTCCCAATGTGATACCATACCATAAATTTCTATGGGATAATGTTATTGTTTCAGGGGCTTCACGGGAGTAAATTGGGGGGAGGGTGGGTGAGGGAGGAAGCACAATCTATTAAGTTATACTGTTCAGGATATTCAAAGGAAATAGTCACATCTCAAATTAGTACTCCTCTTTCATTCAAACTGCCCCACTTAGTTCTGTTGTTGTTGTTAGGTGCCGGAGAGTTGGTTCTGACTCATAGCCACCATGTACAACAGAACAAAACACTACCCAGTCCTGAGCCATCGTCAGAATCTTTGCTGTGTTTGAGCCCTGTGTTGCAGCCACTGTGTCAATCCATCTCATCAAGGGTCTTCCTCTTTTTCGCTGACCCTCTGCTTTACCAAGCATGATGTCCTTCTCCAGGGACTGGTCCCTCCTGATAACATGTCCAAAGTACATGAGACAAAATCTCGTCATCCTCGCTTCTAAGGAGGAGCATTCTGGCCGTACTTCTTTCAAGGCAGACTCATTTGTTCTTCTGGCAGTCCATGGTATATTCAATATTCTTCGCCAACACCATAATTCAAATGCATCAATTGTTATTCGGTCTTCCTTATTCGTTGTCCAGCTTTTGCATGCATGAGGTGATTAAAAATACCACGGCTTGGGTCAGGTGCACCTTAGTTTCAAGGTGCACATCTTTGCTTTTTACACTTTAAAGAGATGTTTTGCAGATTTACCCAATGTATATGTCGTTTGATTTCTTGACTGCTGCTTTCCTGGGCCTTGACTGTGGATCCAAGTACCACTTAGTTCTAGTCTTCTATGTTAAGAAGCATTAAAGGGGATATTGTGTGGCTGAAAAGGGGCCAGTGATATGAATACTCAAATTGAGATCTACCAAAGACTCTAAAATGTTTTTTAGTCTTCCCCAACTTGTTTATTTTCACAATAAATTATCCCTTTCTTTCAAATAAAAGGGCAGTTGTATTTCTCAATTATTTACTGACATCAAATCCCAGGGCAATCTAAAGTGCTAGAGTCAGTCAGGAAATCACCAGAAGGAAGACTTTAAAATGAAGTTATACTGTTATCAATCATACTTCCTACTCTCCAAATTCTCACCCAGAGTTCAGAGTCCACAACAAATCACTAAGTTCTGCTTTAAGTGACAGCTGCCTTCCTAGTTCTGGTCTCTGAGGGCCTCCCCCTCCTGCCTACAGGATCCAGACTATCCTCTGGCTCTCCCTGTGTGTCAATTATCTTTGGCCTCAGCCTTATTTTCTAATTTTCCCCAAAGACTGAAATCACAACCATGACTTCTAGCTTGCCGCAGGCTCTATGCTGCAATGCTGAAAGATACTGCTCAGACTTTGCAATTGGCAAGAACACTCCTAGGAAATACAATATTTACTTTTGAAGGAGAACCAGTGGTTTACTAAATTTGTTTGGATAGGAGTCTGGGGAGTAGAGGAGGGAAGAAAGTTATTTTAGGATTGTGATTGATTTAAAGACATGTCTTTTTTGTTTTAGAAATAGCTAAAAACAGAAATACACATATGCTGGGCTAAAATTTTCAAGATTTGGAGAATGTGGGAGGTTGTTTTTCTATATATCCTCATGATATCTGAAGTCATCTGAAGATCTTTAATTTCAGGGAAATGGAAAACTTCAGAGAGGACCCACATCTTTGAACCTACTTCCCTCTACCCAAGCCCCAAATGGTTAACATTCACAGCAGTGTAGAATGTTACAAACTTTATTTTTCCTAAACCATTCATTCATGCTGATCAATGCCTTTTAGAAGGTAATGGTGTCACATGATACAATTCCTTCCTTATGTGGAAAAGGGAAGATAATATGAAATTAACTAACTACCATGCTGTGGCCTGATTCTGAGTAAGAAAAAGTAATTTGGGAAGTACTCATTCAACAGTATCTATAAACAAGTCCTATGCAACAAGACCACATGATGAAAGGCTAGATTGTTCTTATTATCCTATGTAAGTCTGCTGCTCATTTGTGCTCTTAAATTTCTAGTAGTTCTAATTAATTTAATCCTAAGAAAAGGTTTCCAGAATAGGGAAGGATGGCGAGGTGAGGACCCTGATTCAATTCAGGCCAGGGTGCCTCAGCCATCACCATGCCAGTAATCAGCAGAAACAATCAGATACGCACAGCCATAGACCAGAAGTGGCCAAAACTAGCTTTCAAGTCTTCCCAAGAAGGGCCAGAATTTACACCCACCCACTCAGCTGCCTCTAGCCCCAGCATACCCACTGCCCTTCTAAACTCAGAACTGACCGAAAGTGGAAGCAGCCATAAAGCCTGGGCATGGTAATTGTTTAATGTCACCATTATTACTGCTGTTATCATTATGTGAGTACATACTGCCTCTAACCAAAGGCTTCCTGAAAGGCACTTTGGCTACCATCTAACAACAACAAATATTTACTGAACATTTATTATTTGCCAGGCAGTATGCCAAGCACCGGATTTTACTTAAACACAAACAAAAGTCCTATGAGGTATGTACTATTAGTACTAACTACCATTTTACAGATGAGGAACCTGAGGCTTAGAAAGACTGTTACTTGCTGAAGATCATACAGTTAGCTGGTACAGAGATGCAATTTGAAGCTAGGAAGTTCTAACTTCAGGGCCCACACTCTTACTATCCAATACTGCAACTCCACCTGGTTGGGTAACATTCTATTTACCCTTGTTACTCTCAACTTTAAAATGCAGTGATTTGTGGCGATTATCTGGGTATAACACAGTTCAAGATTTAGAGCAAGTCCTCACTGTGTGGAAAATCAGAACGAGGATATAATGTCTCAGGCAGTGACATCAGTACTGGCATCTTTCTATTCTGTCTGGCAGACTAGCTGGGAACAGCAGTCAGCCACATGTCTCAGGAGGATGAAACTACCAGGCAGTCCTATTAGAAGAGGAACCAGCATCATCAAAATTCTTTCTTGGCTGGCTCCATGATCCATTTCCCATCCCTGAACCTTGATGCAGTGGGACTACTGGTTTGGAATTTATGTCGGTATAATATACCATCTTTGGTTTTCAAGCTTCTGTTTCCCGTTAATTCTAACCTTCCTGAGGGATGACAAATATTAAAATTTAAACTCCTTGGAAAATAAAAGCCTTGAAACATAAGAAAAATAACACCTGAGTTAACAGTAGTAATATTTACATTTAAATTTTTACTGCAAAACAGCGAAAGTTCAGTAACACTTAAGGACTATGGAGTTGTATTAAACAATTCTATCTTTATTCAAACTATAAAAATATTTTTTATAAATATGACATAAAATACAATGTGCAAATTATCATATTTTACAGATATAATGAAGTCCATCCTCAAATGTTTCTTTTTAATCATCTAACCACACTTTCAGGTCTAGCAGGAAAAAGTCATTTATAAATTTCCTCTGTGTTTTACACAATTTAAATGTGTAGACAACAGTCTCTAGAACTTAATTTTTCGAGTACTTAACATAAAAGGAAGACACATAAAATAAGTTTACAGTCAGATGTGATACGAGAGCCAACACAGTTCTTAAAATCAATCAAGGGTTGCATCAAGGAGAAATCAGAGACAGGAAACTCCATTTTTCTTCTTCCTTTATTCCTGTTGGTTAATTCCAAACGTCCATACCATGCTGCCTTAAGTGTCTTATTGCTATTTACACACAGTACACAGATCTCATAGTGCATTGTACTCCACACATTTTGAAGGATCTGTAGGAAAGTGCTTCTGGCAAATGGTCATTAACCTCTTCAATCCCTAAGACAATAAAGAAAATAAAGTTTGGTTATGATTCGGTTGAACTATTCTTCACTGTCCTCTTCTGAATTCACTCCAGTTTGTTAATGTCCCCATTATAATGTAGCAGTCCTCAACAATTCCACTCAGATGGATACTTAGAAAGGACTAGTCATGTAAAACATTGTTAACAGCAGCGCTGTTCATAATATCAGGTGCAAAAACAAACCAAAAAATACCTGGAAACCCAAATGTCCCCCTATGTGGAATGAAGAACGACTTCATCCAAAAAATTTGGTCTTTGTCTCCAATTCCTGGAGAGGCAGGCCTCTAAACTACTGGAATTTACCAACTGATTAGAGTGTCTTTGTTATTCATGGTGGGCACCTGACCACACTTGACAGTTTATGCTAATGAGATGACTCACAGTGCGGGCAGCCACACCAGAAAGATCCACCATGTGATATCAGCTCAACCTCCAGGGAGGGGACCTGTAGGGAGACTGAGTTCAGTCATGTGGGCAATGACTCAAACTTTTGAGTATATAAAGAAACCTAAGTAAAAACAGATTACATAAAAAATAGATTAGATACCTTTAACACTTATGACTGAAGACCAGACAGGTTGTGGGATGACATCAAGGAAATCATACATGAAGAAGCAAGAGGTCATTAAAAAGACAGGAAAGAGAGAAAAGACCAAAATGGATGTCAGAAGAGACTCTTAAACTTGCTCTTGAACGCAGAGTAGCTAAAGCGAATGGAAGAAATGATGAAATGAAAGAGGTGAACAGAAGATTTCGAACGGCGGCTCAAGAAGACAAAGTATTATAATGACATATGAAAAGCCCTGGAGTTAGAAAACCAAAAGGGAAGAATACACTAGGCATTTCTCAAGCTGAAAGAACTGAAGAAAAAATTCAAGCCTCAAGTTGCAATACTGAAGAATTCTATGGGTAAAATACTGAACAGCACAGGAGGCATCAAAAGAAGATGGAAGGAATACAGAGTCACTGTACCAAAAAGAACTGGTCTATCTATGTTCAGCCATTTAAGGAGGTAGCATATGATCAAGAACTGACAGTATTGAAGGAAGAAGTCCAAGCTGCACTGAAAGCACTGGCAAAAAACAAGGTTCCAGGAATTGACTGAACACCAATTGACATGTTTCAACAAACGGATGCAGCACTGGAGACATTCACTCATCTATGCCAAGAAATTTGGAAGACAGCTACCTGACCAACCAACTGGAAGAGATCCATATACATGTCCATCCCAAAGAAAGGTAATCCAACAGAATGTGGAAATTACTGAACAATATCATTAATGTCATATGCAAGTAAAATTTTGCTGAAGATCATTCAAAAATGGTTGCAGCAGTACATCAACAGGGAACAGTCAGAAATGCAAGCCAGATTCAGAAGAGGATGTGACGAAGCAATATCACTGCTGATGTGAGATGAATCTTGGCTAAAAGCAGAGAATACCAGAAAGTTGTTTGCCTGTGTTTTACTGACTATGCAAAGACATTCGACTGTGTGGATCATAACACATTACGGATAACATTGCAAAGAATGAGAATTTCAGAACACTTAATTGTGCTCATGTGGAACCTGTACATAGATCAAGAGGCAGTTGTTCGAACAGAACAAAGGGATACTGCGTGGTTTAAAATCAGCAAAGGTGTGCATCAGGGTTGTATCCTTTCAGCATACTTATGCAATCTCCAAAATGCTGGGCAAATAATCCGAGAAGCTGGACTATATAAAGAAGAACAGGGCATCAGGACTGGAGGAAGACTCATTTTTAACGACTGTGTTATGCAGATGACACAACCTTGCTTGCTGAAAGTAAAGAGGACTTGAAGCACTTGCTCATGAAGATCAAAAACCACAGCCTTCAGTATGGATTACACCTCAACATAAAGAAAACAAAAATCCTCACAACTGGACCAATAAGCAACATCATGATAAACGGAGAAAAGACTGAAGTTGTCAAGGATTTCATTTTACTTGGATCCGCAATCAATACCAATGGAAGCAGCAGTCAGGAAATCAAAAGATGCATTGCACTGGGCAAATCTGCTGCAAAAGACCTCTTTAAAGTGTTAAAAAAAACAAAGATGTTACTTTGAGGAGTAAGGTCGGCCTGACCCAAGCCATAGTATTTTCCGTCACCTCATGTGTATGCGAAAGCTGGACAATGAATAAGGAACATAAAGAATTGACGTCTTTGAATTATGGTGTTGGCAAAGAATATTGAATATACCATGGACTGCCAAATGAATGAACAAATCTGTCTTGGAAGAAGTACAGTCAGAATGCTCCTTAGGAGGACATGTTATCAGGAGGGATCAGTCTCTGGAGAAAGACATCATGCTTGGTAAAGCAGAGGGTCAGCGAAAAAGAGCAAGACCCTCGATGAGATGGATTGACACAGTGGCTTTAACACTGGGCTCAAACACAAAAAAGATTGTGAGGATGGCTCAGGACTGGGCAGTCCTGTGTTCTGTTGTACACAGGGTGACTATGAGTCGGAACCAACTCAATAGCACCTAACAAGAACAACAATAAAAATTTTAGACACTGAATCTCCAGTGAGCTTCCTGGCTGACGACAGACATCAATGCAAGAGGGTAACGCCGCTCTGGGGACACGGAAGCACGCCTTTGGGACCCTCCCAGACCTCTCACTATGCATCTCTTCTTTTGCATCTTTTTATAATAAAACTGTAATCATAAGTATAGTGCTTTTCTGAGTTCTGTCAGTTGTCATCATCCTAATTGTTAATGTCATTTGCAAATAGCCTGGGGACAAGAGCTGAAACCTGCACATGCTACTATAGATGTCTTTCCAGAAAAATTTTGGGAAGAGTTTTCCAACCAGCAATGAATCCTATTAATGGTTTTCTCTACCAGCCTACAAATGTCCTGTGTACAAAGAGAGGCTTTATCAAATATCTTGCTGAAATCTGTATTATTGTTGTTAGTCGCTATGGAGTCAGCTCTGACTCATGGTGACCTTATGTAGAACAGAACAAAATGTTGCCTGGTTCTGCACCGTCTTCATGACTGTTCATATACTTGGGTCCCTTGTTGTGACCACTGTATATTTGGAACGCCTTCCAACCTAGAGGACTCATGTTTCAGCACTATATCTGACAATATTCTGTTGGGATCCATAAGGTTTTCATTGGCTAATTTTTGGAAACAAATCACTAGACCTTTCTTCCTCGTCTGTCTTAGTCCAGAAGCTCTGCTGAAAGCTGTCCACCGTGGGTGACCCTGTGGTATTTGAAATACTAGTATGAAGCTTCCGGCATCATAGTAGCATACAAGCCATCACAGTATGACAAACTGACAGATGAGTCTTTGACATATATATATAGCAATATTTGATTAGTTATTTTAAAAGTAACAATAACAACAAAAACAGTAGCACTTAATTTTAATGAACTCCAAAACAATTTTTAGCACAAATTATTTTAAGGTTTATTTTCTCACCTTGGGTTCACAAAAATTAAAACCATTCAGTTTCTATCATAACAACAAGAACAAAATCCTATCACAGGCCAAAGGTTGACTGAGTTCAGGCCTACAGTAATATTAGATATTGAATACGGAAGTATATACAACACATTGCCTGACACTTAACCACTATTCCAGAAGAATTCATTTTCTTTCCTCAAAAGGATACACTGAAATATCATCTGCTCTTTAAACAAGAGCTTTGTGACCTAGTGGGAAAAGCAGAGTACGTGGCTATAATTATACAACCCAACAACAGGAGAGAACATCTGGAAGTCTGGGAGAAGGCATAAAAAACTGCCTCAAAACTGTATGCTGACGTAACAGGTACCTAAAATATCATCAAGCTTTTAAAACTCTTACTCTATAATTACGTAAGTATTCAAACAACTCGTAAGCTCAGTGAAATTTCCAAAAACAAAACAAAACAATGACAAAAAAATCTGCTCAAAATCTGTTTGCTCCCATAGTAAGCAGACAACACAAATATAAACTACTACTATGAATTTAGCTATACTCAAACAGATTCACTATCAGAGAAACAATGGTTTTCAAATATTTTACTTACAGTCCTTTGTGGATTCAAAGATTGTCCATATTATAGTACTTAAGAATTAGGGGTATAGACAGGGGCTATCTTTCATCTGATTTCCAAGAAGAAAGGCTTTCTCCATTGCAGGCAGTGTAAAAAAAGATCAAGCAAATTGCTTTGTTTCTCATTTTTTTGTTCCCTACGCTAATCAGGCATTTGCTTTAGGATAAAGATCATTCTCTTCTCACAGTCCAGCTTCCCCTACTGTGAAATTCTAATCATGTGTATGCAGAATTGTGACTGGTAACCATGGAAACATACGTGATATCACTAACTTGGCATCTTAAGTTTCCTGAAAGAACAGGTGAGAAGAGAGGCAAACCTAGAAAAGAGAGAACCCCTAACGAAATATAAATAGCAGCAAAACGTGGCAAGAATTATGGATGAGCAAATAAAAGACAAATTGATGTTAAGACTGTCAGAGGTAATTTTCCTTACTTTATACGAACAGGAACCTTAGGTATTTGCTCGTTATAGAAGACAGCTGTGATGCTGACTTAGCTTCACTGATTTAAAAATATGTACTGGTATCCTGACTGACATCTATTTTCCAAGAAGTTGTGAAACTCAACAATTCAAGTCATAAATAGTTATCACAGGATATTACAATAAATTTTGCAATAAAGATTGATAGTGCACAGCATATTTTTTTTTTATTTTAATTTTAATTCTTTTTAATTGTACTTCAGGTGAAGGCTTACAGAACAAATAGTTTCTCATGAAACAGAAGTACACATATTGTTTTATGACATTGGTTAACAACCCCACAACATATCAGCCCTCTAACTTCTCAACCTTTTTTTTTTGGTGAAAATAC
>NW_004444003.1:3363641-3390854 GCF_000243295.1 Trichechus manatus latirostris
GGGATAAGTAAGCTGGTGATAGGGAACCCAAGGTTGAGTAAGGATATTGTTGATGTGTTGTGAGATTGTTAACCATTGTCATAGGGCAACATTCGTAGTAACTGTTAAATGAGAAGCTATTTTGTTCTGTAAGCCTTCATCTTAAGTGAGAATAACAGCACAACTGAAAGAGGGTAGTCCATGTCACTGAACTGTGCATGTAGAAATTTTTGAAATGGTGTATCTTTGGCTATGTGTACTTCCACCAAAAAAAAAAGGTTGAGAAGTTAGAGGGTTGACATGTTGTTGGGTTGTTAACCAATGTCATAAAACAATATGTGTACTACTGTTTCATGAGAAACTATTTGTTGTGTAAGCCTTCACCTGAAGTACAATAAAAAAAAAAAATGTGTGACATATATTTTGAGCGGTGATGCATAGGAATGTTTATCAACTAATAAAAATACTGTGTAGTCAACATATGGATCAAGTTGTGATCAGTTACTGCAGTTATGAATGCTTCTGTTACATCATTTTTTTCAGTACGTGAATATATTATAAATTTACAAACTGTTCCATGGACAAGTAAGTTTGGAAAACATCGGTAGAGACAAAATATGCCAAGACCTGAAACATGGATTGAAATAATTGACAAAATTCTTGAATGAAGTCTTTAGGGTGTTTACAAATTTAAGGTTATTGAAAATAACCTGCCAAAGAAGAATACTGTAGGATAGTTTGCTTCTTATAATAGTGAAAGCTCAAGAAAATTACTTAGAATAAATACTATACCTCAATCTTATAACCTTCCAAAGAAATCTGTAATGTAACATAGTACACAGATCCATTAGTCTCTATATATCAGGCAGGATACCAGCAAGAACCAAATGGCATAGTCAGTTTGGATAATTTGATGGTAGTAGTTCCAAGAACTTAACAAAGGGAGTAGGTAAGACTTAGGACTAACAAAAGATGATAGTACAATACCCCAGAGCTGGCAATACTGGGACACTGTGACAGCCTGAGTTCTGAAGGGGCAAGTGAGGACAGTGGTTACTGAAGCCTGGAGAGGGTTTTTGTATGGAGAAACCTGACAGAATCTGTGACCTTGTTAGAGGGTGGCAGTAAAAGCCAGGGAAATACCCCGAACTTGTTCTTCTCTCACTCACAAAATCCTTCTCATTGCCTGCCCAATTGGAAGCCAGAGGACAAGAGGGCTGCGAATGCTATTCACAAAAGTCAGGCTTCCGGGGCATAGAACAAGGTGAGGAAGGGTGGAGAGTACACTTGGAGGGGAAAACAGCCATCTGATGTGAATTTCACCTTATCCTCCTTCTCTTGTGTAACTTTCTTCTTTTCTTTACTAACACAAAAAGAATGCTCAGAATGTGAACTCTTCGAGATAATGTCTTAAAATGGCTGAACTACCAAGTCTCTATAAATAATAAATAATCAGGAGCTTCCCATAATCTGTGTAAAGAAGCTTTACCAAAATCTGGGCCAAAGGTACACCCGTATGTGGCAGAATGATTAAAGTCCTTGAAGCTACTACCACCAATTTACACCTAACCCTAGCTTAGCTAATAAGCTATACAACTCTTCTAATAAGGTTAGCTAATAAGCTATAGAACTTTTCTTTGATCTGCACGGTGAGAAAACAATCCCTTTAGTGCGTTTAATTTTTGTGAGAAAGAAAACACTTCAAACAACTTCCACAGTTTAAATTCTATACAGGTTTGCATATAACCAAAAGATGAAAACTTTTCTGTTACAGTAAAATACCCCCTTGAACTGTTTTCTACCATGATTTCATAAAATACTTTCACTAGTATATATAAATTAAAAAATAATCATTCCATACACATTTAGATTCCATTTACACGATGTCCAAGAAACAGGCAAAACTAAGATGACAGAAGTGAGAATAGTGGTTACCTCTGATGGGAGAGGGGAGACTTAGGCTGAGAAAGGGCATGAAGTGCCTTCTGGGTTGCTGCTAGAAATGTTCTTTATATTTTGTCCTATATCTTGATATATATGTATGTATATAAATAATCATTGAGCCATACAATAAAGATTAGTATACTTCACATACTATACCATGTATGTTAGATCTCAAAGACAAATACTCTATTAAATGACATTCACAATTACCTCTTCAGCAAATACCTTAACACAGAAAACGATTGGGTTTATATATTTACTGGGGTGAGAGGTGGTAAACTACGGCCCATGGGCCACTGCCTCTTTTATAAGTAGAGTTTTATTGGAACAGAGTCGATGGCTCCTTTGGCACTACAACAGCAAAGTTAAGTAGTTTTGAAAGAGAGCATATGAACTGCAAAGCCCAAAATACTTACTGTCTGGCCCTTTAAGAAGTTTGCCAACCTCTGATTTAAACCTCAAGTAATATATTCAAATTGTCCCTTCATTACGATAATTTAAACCAACCTCACCTAAATACCAAAGCAACCATAAAAGAGGAAGATTCATAAGATAGCTTAGAAAATGACTCCATCAATTCTAATCAAGAATTTCATAAAACTCTAACATGGGGAGCAGCATTCTTGGCCTCAAGCTGCACCGCAGGTTTATCTGAAGACACAGATCACAAACTGGCATTTTGTTTGGCCTTGTACAATGTTAATTTTTTTTTAAATTTGGTGTTAATACTTTAAAAACAGAACACACTTTTTAAAACAATCAAGATTTTAGGCAGGAGGGAAGGAGACAGGAAGGAAGTAGGGAAGATAGGAAGATCCAGCAACGCTGGTGCCATATTCCTGCTACGTGAGCTAGAGATGGGCAGTAGGCTTTCTTCCTTTAAATGAGCTTGCACTCTCCAGTGTGACATAGTCCTCGCCACTCCCCAGTGACTCCAATAACGTTAAGGTTAAGCATCACTTGACATTTAACACTGTGTTTACACAGTTGTTTGTTTTACTTATAGCAGAATTGAGAGGAAAATGAAATACTGCTTCAATCTGTGCCTATATAAAAAGCAGGAGAGCAAAGGACAGAGGATCTGTCTGTCAGCTCACTTGTTACCTGACTGTTGTGGGCATCCAAGTTTGCAACCTTAGGTTTAAGCAATGGATTCTAGGGAAATGGCAGAGAATAACCGCAGAAATCTAAGTGCTAGAAGAGCCAAAAAGGGCACAGTTAACTCAGTGCTTGAAAACATCAAGTTGCAGGGATCTCCCCTATATCTTCCAAGGAAGCCCCACTACCATCTTTGGACAAGTCTGCCTGTTAAAAAACTTTTTTGTACTATTTTTGCAACTTCTTGTGAGTCTATAATTATTTAAAAATATGAAGTTGTTTTTTTAAAAAAAAAAAGCGTTTTTTCTTATACTGACCAGAAGCCTGTCTTATAGGACAAGTTAACCCTCTTCCACCAGAAGGCTCTTCCATTATTTATAGTTCTCTTGCCCAGATCCCCATATCAAGAGTCTCCTTTCTCAAGGACCCCCCCCACAAAAGAAAAAAAAGAATAAGACCATCAGTTCTCTTGTTCTATTGAGTATTCATTCAATCAGAAATATTTATTGAACCCCTGAAACTATGGCCCCTGGACACTCTGCTAACCCAGAACTGAAATCATTCCCAAAGCCCACTTTTTAGACAAAGATTAAACAAGCCTATAAAACAAAAAAATTAATACACAAGAGAAACGTGCTTCTGGGTTCAATCAAATATACGAGATCAAACGGACATCTCCTGTCCAAAGGCAGGATGAGAAGGCAGGAAGGGACAGGAACTGGACGAATGGACACAGGGAACCCAAGGTGGAAAGAGGGAGCATGCTGTCATATTGTAGAGCTTGCAATCAATGTCACAAAACAATGTGTGTATAAACTTTTGAATAAGAAATTAACTTGGGCTGTAAACTTTCACCTAAAACACAAAAAAAGTGTTTGGGGGGAAAGAAAACAAACCCATTGCCACGGAGACGATTCTGACTCCTGGTAACCCTGTGTGTTACACAGTAGAACTGCTCCATAGGTTTTTTTTTGCGGGGGGTGGGGAGGCGGGGGGGGGGGGAGGCTGTGAACGTTATAGAAGCAGACTGCCAGCCTTTCTTCTGTGGTAGCACTGGATAAGTTCGAACCGCCAAGTTTGGGTAAGGCCTAAGTATTTATATTTCTAAGAAGTTCCTGGATGATGCTGATCCAGTGGTCACACTTTGAGAACCTTGGCTTAGAGTAAATACTTGAAATAAAGATAATGGTCGGCATGAGACCCGTCCGGATGCCTTCTCTGAATACCTGTAGGGCTCTCCGAGTTAGAAGGACTCTGCCCTGTGTGCTTTTTGCCAGTATCTCCCTGGATGGTGCCTCAGGCTCTGTTCCTGGCTCTACTTCAAAGCCCTGAAACCAGCCAAGCCAAGCAACATAGTCCTTTCAATAAACTAGAAATGTGCTCCACCTAACCACATGGCTGCCGTGCCGGCTACAGGTGCTGATGAGGCCAGGACTTGGTCCCTTTCAAGCAGAAACCTGAGAAAGGGGCCATGAATGACCTTTCCAGAGTCCTTGCAGTGCAGCAGAGAGGTAAAAAATCAGACTGCAGTGGGTTGAAGAGTGATTGTGAAGTGTTTTAGACCAGCACTTGGCAACTACAGCCTGCAGGCCATATCTGGCCTGCTGTTATTTTTGTAAATTAAGTTTTATTGGAACACAGGCATCAAAAAAAAAGAAAAGAAATATTTTCTGGGCAGCCACCATGCGTCAGGTACAGTTTTAGACTCTGGAGGTATAGCAGTGACTATGTTCCTGCCCTGTAGAACTTACACTAAATTCTATGTCTAAAAATCTAGGGAATATTTATCAGATTGCAGGCATAAGTTATCATTAGCCTTTCTGGTGGCCATATCATATTACTGATTTTATTGTACTTACAGTCTACTAAATCCCCTATTTTACATATATATATACATAGCTCAAATTCTATACTTAAGCAGCTGGGCTATGGATCCAAATTTTCTTATGGTCGTTCTTGCTAAATATTATATTTTAAAACTCTGCCCTTCTCTCCAGTCTGTCAAGTACTTCTGGAATGCCAATTTATTTTCCACCTTAATACATACCATATCTTTGCCTGCTATCAGATAAATATGCCTCTCTGCACAGTCACCCAAATCAGTTAGAAAAGCATTGTGCAGGACAGTACTGAGGTCAGTAAGAACCCTATGACAAATGTCATTAGCATCTGTCCAAATAACCATGGATCCCTTATTCAGTGCTCCATGGCTTCACTCACTCAATAACATATAGATCCACCTGAGGGTATTATCTCGTCTACACGTGTACATAAAAATATCAATGGATTCAGGCTAAACACCCTTCTAAAGTTCAGATACAGTACATTCACCAATTTCCCTAATCACCTTGGAGGAAGAGGAAAATTTTAAAAAACGGGAAGAAATAATTAAAAAGGAAGAACAAGGAGGGAGGACAGCTTATTATATACCTTCCAAAATACACCAGAAATGAATACTAGTATTCTTTTTTTTTTTAAATCATTCTATGGGGTGGGTGAAAACTATACCATTTTTTACAAAAAGAAATGCTGTCTTTAGACAATTTATCTAGTTATATGAACTTTTATACACATGATAGCTTTGGCCATGGCATAGCTGAACAATATTAGCAAATTTAATCATTGGAAACTGTGAGTTTTCTATTGTTAAAGTCAAACAACTTTTTTTTTTCCATCTAAAAGCTATCTACCTTTAATACAGTCATTTAGGCTTATTAAGAAATGGAAATGTGCTTGGATTGCCACAAGTATATTTAAACTCTATAAATTTTACAGCTATTAAAGACTCAGGTTGAAATCATATTTTAAAATGCTAATATCTGTGATTAAGGCATGAAGTATGACATACAAACTCACATTCAGCTCTTGGAATTAAAATACAAACAAAAGACAATTCATGAATATGGTAATGACTGTTCTCTGGCAAAAAATCTGGAAGCACTTCATGTATTTTAAGTGATCTTTAATTTTAAGTAAACTTCCAGAGTCTCATCTTCAAGCTTGCTTTAGAGTTAACATCCAGCAAAAGTCATTATACGAACACAATCTGGGATTTATGATCAGTTGGCAAAACCCAGATTTTAGTTGATTTTTTTCCCAATAAGAAGAAAAGTCTAACCCAACAAGAGTACAAACAAGTTTATGTGGGGCATGTATAACTTTAAGAAAACAAACTATAAACACTTAAGACCTATTCACTTAACTAAAGAAGTGCTGATATATGCTACTTAAAAATTATTACATTCATTAAAGACAAACTTTTAATATCCTCACCTTTTTAGCTTAGTACTTCTTATATCTACCTTGAAAGTAACAGAACAGGATTTACTGCAAAATACTCTAAATCCAAGTTGCTTTTCACTAAACTCCCAAATCTGAGTTCAAGTTATGCTTGCTAATTACATATGTCTTAAAAAAAAAAAAAAAAAAGCAAGCTGTGATAGTTTTATTTCAATGCTAAGTGCTAAGGTAATTAACACACAACACTTTACCCTGTCCTACATTATATGCCAAACTTAAAAGGTTTTTATTTTGTTCAGTTAAAGTATCTTAAATATAAGTACTTGTAAATAATGGACTTTTATCCAATCATGCTATGTCCCATTTGCTGTAATTCTATTTGCTGTAATTCTTTTTCTGCTCTCAAAACTTACAGTTTTGGGAATTTCACAGAATATTAACCCCCAGAAAATTTCTTTCTCCCTCTAAACTGCTTACCTGAATATATTTCCGCTGTGTTTCATCATTTAAAACATGTGCAACATGCTTGGAAAAAATCTTTTCCCTACCAGTTCTGGCATGGATACCAACCATAGTGACACCAATGGGCCAAGGGGCATTTCCAATGGCCATCTGCAGATAAGCATCATTAGCCTAAAAAGAAAGTTTATGAAGAGATCAGAAAAGTAGAAGTATTATGTGGGTCCAAATTTTTACTTCAAGTATTTCACAGCCATTTACGACTTAATTTTCAGCCATTTCTTAGGCATGCTAAAAATATTACCATTCCCATTATTCAAACAAATTAAAAAATGTGGTGACTGACTGCCCTGCCCAGGACCACGAACGTCCATGGAAAAACAAACCAAAGTTAAGTTTGTGAATAAAAATACAAACACTTCTTTGTGGCTTTTGTGCATTTAGTATGTTTCAGATATGGAACTACCAGGTAGGTAATTTGATGTACTGTTAGGAACTCTAATTTGGTTCTCCTTTAGACCCAGTCTTCTCCATAGGTGGTCATATACAAGATAGAGGCTAACTAGTTTTTCATAATCCAACCTGAAACTATATCCACTCAGTGCACAACAGTGCAGACCTCCCAAAGCAGCGGGAGCTCTGTGTGCTGGGAATATCACCTAGGGTCATAACAGATGTGTAAACAGAGATTAAATACTGGTCCTTGAGTCAAATACCTCAAGAATGAGATCGGTTCACTTTGCCCTCCACCCCCTGAACCTCCCACCTGCCAGTAACCTTAAAATAAAAAAGTGAAGACAGAGACCAATGAAGACAAATGGCTCTTTTTTAAAGCAAGCCTGGCTAGCTGTGAGGAACAAGAAGAAGAGGGAAAAAACAAAACAGAAAGCAAGTTAATTTTTAAAAGACTCTGAAGGTTTCAGAGAAGCTTATACAGACAGGCTTCAAACAATTTTTAAGTTCAAAAATTAAACATCTATGTGATATGCAGAGCTGGTTAAAAAAAAATTCACATACTGTAAATAGGCTAACTGGAAGATCATTTCCTATCCTAAAGATAATTTTGAACTTGCTCTGCTCTACAGATTTTATAAAACTTAGTTTTAAAGGAGCATATGCATATTTTTATCACTAATTTTCATGTGTAAGTTTTAACATTGAGCATTAATTGACAAAAATTCCCATGTGTAGTTTTTCCAAATTTCCACAAAATAGGTTATAAAGGTTTCTTGGTCCTTTCTGTAGTTTACACAAAATAAACTTTCACCTGATTCTCATATATGATAATGAGAAAAAGTAACAAAAGGAAAGGCATCCACTTTAGTAGGCAAGTGATTTAAATTCTTTTTACAGTGATAGCAACCTCATCCATCCATTCAAATGCAATCTTCCTTAGTTAAGATTATGCAACTGATAGAAACTATCTAGAAATGAAATTCATGATCACAAAGCAAAAGTATTTTCTCTGAAAAACTGGCTCTTACAGAGAGTAAAATCACTACTTTCACCTCATCAGCAGGAGGCTCTAACCAAGTAAGTCATTCAGTCACCCAGGAATGCAGGGAGGCCCTTCTTAGGAGTACAAATACTCAGAGCACAGCAGTAACTAACGGTCATCCCGACTACTGCTCTGGAACTGTCACTGGACATGTTGCACTGAAATTCTTGACTCCTACTCTCTTGGGAGGTATAGCTGCTAGGAGCCTCCTCCCTCCAACTCTGCTTATGGCACACCAAGTAGTGTCACATTTCCAGTCTCCACTGTTGGTACATTAAGCCTTTCTCTTTTTGTTCTCTCTGCCAACTGACAGGCCTCCACTCCCCCCTTTCTACACTCTGCCCCAGGAACTCTCAGAACCAGAGCGCTTTCCCTCTGCCACCTCCTCCCAGAGCCCATTCAAGAGTAAAAACACTGAAACAAGGGGAAAAAGTCTTCCTTTGCAAGGGGTGCCCTATTGTTGCAATGCTGAAATGGGAAAGATGAATTCTGGCAGCCTTACTTGGAACATTTTCCCATAGAAATAATTATAAAGGCTGGTTAAATTCCATTGTATCATCAGTACAATAGTTCAGCTATATTGTGAATTAAATGGGTCTTATGACTGGCCTGGGAAACTAATCTATCTAACATTGCTTCTAAGGGAAAATTGTTCCAAGCCATGATGAACTATGTACAAACTTTTGAAATTCAATCCTATTCATAAAATGAACACTGCCTACATACAGTTCATGCTCTGAAGAACCTTTAGACTTACCTTAAAAATGACAAAAACATACAGTTGTGGTCTGAAAGTCTGTTATTCATTCCTTAAACAATAAAGCCGGCAAAATAATAGAAAATAAACTACCAGTTCATTTCATATTTATTTTTACATTTCCTATGTAAAATCCCCCCATCCCAAATGAACATTTACATTATGTACATAACATAGATATGCTCATAAACATAATTTCAACGCACAGCATAGTAATGTACCTTCACATATTCTCTCTGTAGCATGAATTTAATAATATCTGTTATCGATTCTTTAATATCAGCAGGAAGATTCTGGAAAAGAACAATAAAAAGCATAACTAATTTTGGAAGCTACTGTGTGTAGTGAGAGACAGACTTGCATTTACTTTAAATCTATACATACTATTTACAAAAAAAAAAAAGTCTAAAAGTATTTTTAGAGAAACCTCACCCTTTTCCGTAACTTTCTGAAAAGTGGTCTGAGATAGGACTCAGTCTGTTTTTGAGTAGCACTGTTCAGTTTACCCTGCACACTGCGTTTCACATAATCTTCTCTGGCATTCAATTCTTTAGCCCAAACTCCAAGAAGAAACTGTTGAAAAAATGGGTAAATTTAAACTACAATGCCACCTAGTGGTTCCACAAGTTTAAAAGTTCTCTCACACAAAAAGCAGTATACAATCACCCTTGAAGTTGATTTCTTGACTGAGTAAAATATCATCAAATGATATTTAATTAAGGAACTATTTCTGCTTATTTTCTCATGTATATTTTGAAGTTGTATCTCTAGCAAGTCACAAACTTTCTTAGAAACCTCCCTATTCCATATACATTCCTAGCTCAAGATAATCCCTTTCCCCTCAAAAAGAACTATCAAATTTCATAGTTATTTGATAGAAATAAACTGTTGCTTATATTTCTATTATACAAAATTCAACCAACCTAGATTTATCAGCCATCAGACCATATGTACTATGATATTTAACAACAGTCTCCCAAGTATGTTGCAGTATTTGGACTTTCTACTTATGTAATAGGCACCACAATTTAACTAAAAATTCCCACTCACTAAAGTGCCAGACTAAGGGAAAAAAGGGAGTAGAGATAAAAGTAACTATAGTCCACTCCTTCCATGCCCCAGAAAAATACCCTGATACCCCTTGAGTTTAGCTGCATAAAGTGCACCCTTTCTAGAGATATGTAAACAGTGACGGCTGAGGAGGACATACTATTTGAGTGGATATGGATATCCTGCATAAGGAGAGGCCATACTAGTTACCATGCCCTATCTAGTTCCATGCCATGTCCTCAATATATTCAGAACCTTGATGACCAACAGGTTGCATTTAAGTTGTAAAAACAAGTATCAAATTAAGTAATTATTTGCTGATACTTTAATCAGTCAAGAAATTTTCTTATATTTCTAGCATTTAAATCTCTTGGCCAGAATGCAATAAAAGTTTGTGACTAAATGCTGAATGAATCTAGGATTTGCCCACACTCTGCCTAGACCACCAAAGAGGGAAATGCTGAAAAGAAAGATGGAAAGAGCTAATCACAGCCACTATCGATAGACCTGAGAAAATAAGCACAGTCTCTGAAAGGTTACTGATGTGTTTGTGTTTCTCACTGCCAATGTCTTCCCACCTCCCTCCTTTTACTGCCATCATCCTCTCATAAAAGCTCTGGAACCTTCCTCTCATTGCACTCCTTCCTAGAGTGTTAAAAAACAAAAAAGGCACTCCTCACACTTCTTGTTCATTCTGTTGCTGTGATTCCTTCTGTATATTACATTAACAAGACAGCTTTAAACTTAAGTGCCATGAGGAAAGAAAACATATTCTTTGATTAACTCTATATCCAAGTATATAACAATATTATAAATATAGCATACAGTCAAAAAATGTTTGTTAAGCATTTCCCTTTCCAGTCTTTAACCCTTGATAATCAAAAAATTCAAGAACAGTTTTTAACTAATCAAAATGTCCCCCTTTCCTAGCCTAAGAGTACATACCTTGAGGAATTTGGTAATGATGTCCATGTCTTTATGATCATCACCCTTTCCTAATGACTCTCCCAATGCCTGAAGAAAAAGAAATAATGCTTTTGCTCATTAGTAATGAGCAACGACTGAATATATATGTTACCAACACCAGTCTAAATACACTTTGTTACATATACTGCTCAGTTTTTATTTAAAAACTTATGAAATTTCTAGATAAGTAGAAATATGCATATATAGCTGATCTGCTTTTTAAATTTAAAGAGCATGTTATCTTTTCTGAATCAAAAGACAAAAAAGGGAGGATGGATATAGGAGTTCTTCTGGGGAACAAAAATGCTCTAAAATTAGACTGTGATGATGACTGCACTGTGAATACACTAAAAACCGCGTAATTATACACTTTAAATGAGTGAATTGTATGGCATGTGAATATTTCAATAAAGCTATTTAAAAGAAAAAAAAGTTCACACCACCACTTATTTCAGTCAAACTCAGGGTACACAGATGGGGGAGGGGCAATTAAAATGACATCTGCCTCAATTATGGTTGTATGCATAGAGAATAAAACGTGTAAAAACCAGGAATAAAAGAAAACAGAAAAGTAGCAGCTTATGATTTATTAAGCACTAAGAGCTTTAAACTACGCCAAGCTTTCTTCTCATGTTACATATGTGCATGGCACAACATTGCATTTTAATTTTTAAGATTACCTACATCATTCCACATTCATCACACTGGCAAAAAATTAGAAGCAAGATATTGTTAAGTGTTGGCAGGAATGTAGAAATACAAGACACTCATACACTGATGGTGGGGTTGTAGACTGGGACAGTCATTCTGGAGAGCAACTTGGCAGTACTTAGACAAGTTAAATATATGTAAATCCAGCAATCTCACTTTTGAGTCTTCTAGAGGTTGTGTACAAGACTGGTCATCATAAGGCTGTCTGTGGTAGCAAAGACTTGGGAGCATCATCATTATCAGGGAATAAAAAGTAAAATGCAATGAAATCCACAGCATACAGAATACCATGCAGAAGCAGTCAAAAGGAAAGGATTAGATGTACATAGGCATCAAGGATGGACCTTAAAAACACAGTGCTAAGTGAAAAAAAGAAAAGTAAAAGAATATCACTTAAGTAAAACACACACAAAACACTACAGGTTTTATAATAACACCAACAAATAAAAGGATGCATATCAAACACATCAGAATGATTACCTGCGAAGGTAAGAAGTAGGTTAAGGAGAGTGGAGAAAGAGGAAAAAGAGGAGTAAATAAATAAAAGCATGAAACAAAAGAAGGGCCTTTCCAATGGCCAAAGGTGATGGTGTGCTCTGAACTCTGTGAACAATCTGATTAAATAAACCACCGGCTCCAGACAAAAGGTATCAATGGGGTCAGATGGGTGTAGAGGTTACCTCCAACTCCTCAATAGTGGTGTTTTCTTCATGCACTTTCAAATCATTTTGTGTGTCTTCCTCTCCAGGTTCCTGACCGCCCACAATCTCATTGAGGTACTGTTGATCAATCTTATCCAAAGCTGCTTTCAGATCATTCCTTAATCCCTAAGAAAGGTAAAAAACTAAGTATACCTAGTATGAAATTTCACTAATGTTTTGCCTTTGATTTTCATTAAAAATAAGTACAATTCATTTTTTTCTCTGCAAGGAGTTAAGAGCTTAGCAAAACTAGTGACTCAAATAAGATTTCAACTTACTACACAGCTATTACCATTGCCCTTCAAAGTTAATTGTTCTGAACATATTTAAACCTAAAAAGACGTGCCCCCAAAATTATGGCCCCCGGACACTCCACTAACCCAGAACTGAAACCATTCCTGAAGCTCATTTTTCAGACAAAGATGAGACAGGCCTATAAAACAAAAAAATAACACACATGAGGAACGTGCTTCTTAGCTCAATCAAATATACAAGACCAAATGGGCATCTCCTGTCCAAAAGCAGGAGAAGGCAGGAAGGGACAGGAACTGGACGAATGGACACAGGGAACCCGGGGTGTAAAGGGGGAGCGTGCTGTCACATTGTGAGAACTGCATTCAGTGTCACAAAACAATATATGTAAAAATTTTTGAATGAGAAATTAACTTAAGCTGTAAATTTTCAACTAAAGCACAATAAAAAATAATAATAATAAAAATAAAAGATGCATGTGCAATGGCTAGTCTAATGGTCAGAAAAATAGACATGAGTGACAAATCCAAATAGGAATCTTCAGAAATGCTGCAACTTTCTGATGAAACCCAAAGTGACCTGGTCTCCATTACAGCCCTCAACCCATTTTCCTAGTCCACTTAAAATGTCTAATCTCACTTTAACTACTCTGAGGTCCCAAAACATTCAGAAATGTCAATGAAATAAAAGTGGTGTCTCATTTATATCCCAGGCTCTCAACTATGTTTTTAACAAACTGACAAATTTCACGTTCCATGCAGACCTAGTTCATGATCACTGGATTAAAAAATGGAAGCCTCACTTCCTTAAACATGAATGAGAATTGGCCATGAGACCTTAATAGCTATGGAACTATGGCCACGAGATGGCTGTAAGGTAGAGGTTGAGACTATCTGGATTCAAATCCTTGCCACCACTAACTCTTGGACAACTATGTGCCTCATTGCCCGATCCATAAAATAATAATAATAATACTATCTAATATATAGGCTTTTCATGAGGATTATATATTTTATTTTTTCTAACACTTACTATGTATGCTGGGACTGCCCCAAGGGCTTTACAAATATTTAAATGAGTTAATACATGAATAGTACATTTTGAACAGTCACTGGCACATAGTAAGCATTCAACAAATGTTAATTCTTACTGTTACCATATTACAAATATCAGATTCTAGTCTACTGTCCTTTCATAAACACAGAACAGAAACACTCACTTCAAAAGACTTAATTTACCAAACATGTACTGAGTACCTGCAATGTATAAAGAATAATGCCAGGTGTTCCCAAAGGTTATCTCATTCAATTCTTACAACATCCCAGTGAACCAGGTATCACCACCTCTATTTTACAAGTGAGAAGTTTAAGGCTCGGAAAGATTAAAGGATTTGCCAAAGATCGCACAATTAATAATTCACTAATCCAGGAACGGAATCTAAACCTTTGACTCCAAGTCCTATGCTCTTTCCTCAAAAGGTAGTGCCTAGTACCTCTATATGCAACACACTACACCAGGCACACAAAAATAAAACAGTCCTTGCCCACAAGGAAGAGATTAATATGTATATAACTCTAACATTAGTGAAACATAGTAAATGCACTAACAGAAGTTCATTGGAGAAGGAAGCAATTAATTCTGACCGAGACCAAAGAAATGTTCACAGAGGAGACATAATCTTTGAGTTGTGTCTAAAAGTATAAGTACCAGATTTCAACCTAAGCATACAACAGAAAATCAAAGCAGCAGGTTAAAGAAAAATTAACATTACATAGGGAACTAAAAGTGTTCAGGCAACGGTTTATGTTGTGTGGCTGGAATGGCAATACAGAGAAATAAAGCCAGAAAGGCGGCTTGGTGACAAATAATGAAAGGTTATAAAAGCCATGTGGAGAAACAGGAAGCTGCTAAAAGTTCTGAACAGAGAGGACTGATACAATCATAGTATGCTTTAGAAAATTAAACTGGCAGCAGTGTAGGAGGTTTGAATAAGAAAGAGATATAATGTAGTAAGTATATAAGAAAGGCACCCTGGTGGTGCAGTGGTTAAGTGCTCTGCTGCTGACCAAAAGGTCGGCAGTTTGAACCCACCACCCTCACTCCATGGGAGAAAGATCTGGCAGGGTGCTTGCATAAAGATAATAGCCTAGGAAACAATATGGTGCAGTTCTACTCTGTCCTACAGGGTCACTATGAGTCAGAATCAACTCGATGGAAATTTTTTTTTTTTTTTTAAGCATATGAGAAGACCAATGTCACAACCTAGACTAACTGGAGGCAGTGGGAGCAGAGATGTAAATGAGAAGAACGATATGAGGCGGATTACAGAAACAGAATCAACAAAACTTAATAACAAACTAGGGGAAAGGAAAGAGATAAAAAAATAAAAGAAACTGCTTTCTATCTTTCTTAATTCAATGCATAATGATTATAAATGAAGTGGTTCAAAGGAGAAAGAATAGGGTCAGAGGAACTGTAATAAGATAGTATGAGCTATACTAAGGTTAAGATATATACTAAATAGGATATGTAGAGAAGTTGAGCAAACAGAAATGCAGGTGCCTCACACACAGCTTGGGCTGGGTCTGTGTAACTTACAGCATGTAGCAGAAGTGACAAAGCATGACTTCTGAGAATAGATCATAAAAAGTCTCGCGACTTCTGTTTTGGTCTCACGGAATGCTCACACAGCTGAAGCCAAGCACCGTGTAAGAAGCTCAACTACCTGGAGGCTTCCATTCTGTGAGGAAGCCCAACCTAACCAACGGAGAGGGCACACAAAGATAGACGCCCAGCCAGCCCCCAGCTATTTCAGCCACTCCAACTGAGGTGCCAGACATATGAGTGAAGATACCATCTTAGAAGACCAAGCTAGGGGAGCCTTCAGATGACTTCAGCTGCAGAACCTTATCCAAATGCAATCACAAGAAAGACCCCAAGTAAAAACTGCCCAACTTAGCAGCGACAGATAGTAATAAATTAACTGAAGCTACTAAGTTTCAGGGTGATTTATTACACAGTCACAGAAAACTGAAACAGATTTTATAAGAAATTGCTTTAAGCTACTAAATTTTGGGGTGGTTTGTTACACAGACATAGATAACCACACACATCTCACAGTAATTAACAGAATAAGAAGATAAAAAATTAATAAGGACACAGAAGAGGTGAACACTATTATAATTGACATTTATAGAACTGTATAACCAAGAGATAGTTGTTCGAACAGAACAAGGGATACTGCATGGTTTAAAATCAGGAAGGTGTGAGTCAGGGTTGTATCCTTTTACCATATTTATTCAATCTGTATGTTGAAAAAATAATCTGAGAAGCTGGACTATATGAAAAAGAATGTGAAATAAGGATTGGAAGAACACTCATTAACAACTTGCGATAAGCAGACAACACAACCTTGCTTGTTGAAAGCGAAGAGAACTTGAGGCACTTAAAGACGAAGATCAAAGACTACAGCCTTCAGTGTGGATTATGCCTCAATATAAAGAAAACAAAAATCCTCACAACTGGACCAATAAGCAACATCATGATAAACAGAGAAAAGATTGAAGCTGTCAAGGATTTCGTTTTACTTGGATCCACAATCAATGCCCATGGAAGTGGCAGTCACGAAAGCAAACAACATACTGCATCGGGCAAATCTGCTGCAAAAGACCTCACTGAAGTGTTGAAAAGCAAAGACGTCACTTTGAGGAGTAATGTGTGCCTGACTCAAGCCAAAGTATTTTCAATCGCCTCATGTGCATGCGAAAGCTGGACAATGTATAAGAAAACTGAAAAAGAACTGATGCTTTTAAATGACGGTGGTGGCGAAATATACTGAATATACTGTCTTGGAAGAAATACAGCCAGAGTGCTCTTTGGAAGCAAGGATGGCAAGATTTTGCCTCACATACTTTGGACATGTCATCAGGAGGGACCAGTCCCTGGAGAAGGACATCATGTTTGGTAAGGTAGAAGGTCAGCGAAAAAGAGGAAGATCCTCGACAAGACGGACTGATAAACTGCAACAATGGGTTCAAATATAACAACACTTGTGAGGATGATGCAGGACCAGGCAGTGTTTTGTTCTGTTGTACCCAGGGTTGCTAAGAGTCGGAACTGACTCAACAGCACCTAACAACAACAACATAACGAAAGCATAAAGCATATTCTTTTCAAGTGGCTATGTAATATTCACCAAGAAAGACTAAACACAGAGTCATAAAACAAGTTTTTATAAATTTAGAAAGACTGAAAATCATACTTTGTTCTCTGGCCAAAATGATATTAAATTAAAAACCAGTAAAAAATAGATATCTGAAAATTGAGCAATATCATTCTAATAACCTGAGTCAAAAAAGAAATCACAACAATTTTTTTTAAATATTTCAAATAGAAAGATAATGAAAACACCAAATTTGTGGAACGCAGGTAAAAGAGAGGGAAGTACATAGCTCTCAATGCTTCTATTAGAAGAGTTTAAAAACAATGATCTAAGCTTCTACTTTAAAAAGCTAGGGGAAAAAGAGAAAATTTATCACAAAGTGAGAAGGAAAGAAATGATGAAAAGCAGAAATCGATACAGAAAACTCAACCAATAGGGAAAGTCACTGAAGCGAAAATTGGTTCTTTGAAAAGACACATTAAAGAAAACTTAGCAGCAGTAATCTGGCAACTTTCCTCTCCTTTTTTTGTCTATACTAATGCAATTAGTCAAATGCCATACTCCTTTAGTTTATGTGGTACAGTGGCATTTTTTTTTTCTCCTAGCTTTGGTCTGAAGTCCTACCTTGTTAACTTCTGGTGTGAGGATCTCTATCTTTCTCAAACGCTGAAAAGCATCATAATCAGTTTCTCCAAATAATCTGATTGGTTCTCCTCTTTCTCTCAATCTCCTGATAACCTATAAAGAGAAAACAAATCCTCAGTAAATTATTTACCTTTTAAGGGAGGAAAAAACCTAAACATTTCAAAATAATTTGTATGTAACCTCAAAATTGAAATCTAGGTTTAACAAAGCTAACTTAATTATCCAAACACAGATGTTTCTGAATGATATAAAATCCTTCAAATATTGTGGTCATTTCAATTATGCTAAACAAAAATGTTTGTGAATCAAAGAGAAAATCAAGTATTTTAAAATCTATTCTGATCCAAATGTCATTGTTAGGAATTTTATTATTAAATAAGTCCTAGGAAGTGGTCTGACCTATGAATCTACAATTCAAATCTAAGCAAGCCCCTGATTTGAACCATCTCTTTTTTCCAAGACAATCCAAAAAATATAGCATCATAAGAATATAAGGAAAAGGTTCTATTTTTGCCCTCATTTTAACATACATAAACATGTTACTGCTGTCAGTCCTCTTTTAAAAAACATCAAAAGGCAATATAATAATCCCTTATGTTAACATGTTTTAGGTTAAGAAAGAAAGCATCACTTTATTTTATTGCTATATATTTTGACCAAACACTTACTTCGAAACGTAGATACAAAATGTACATTATAACTGTTTTTTCTTTCATTTTCCATGAACAGACAGACTACGTTATCATCACACCTTAAATACCCATAACGGTTTAAGACCTCTGGCTGTTTCAAGGAAGGACCAATTTATGTAGTAAGATATACGAAAAATATTAAGATGAGAAGGAAAAAAATCTGGAGGCAGTTGATAATAAGAACTGACCATAATCACGAGTCAACAAAGTAATACTACATTAAAACCAAGAACTTTAATCTAGGAGCATAAATAATGTCACACTAGAAACCACAGGACTCCCACTGGGTTAACAGAAGACTGATGTAAAACGGAAACTTAGAGATCATCTGGTGCTATCTGCAATCAATGCAGAAATGACCTCAAAAGCTACCTTGTCAAGTCCCTGTCTGACAAATGACAGGAATCACATCTCTTCATGAAACAGTCCATTACATTTTTGGACAGATAAGTTTTGCTTCTCAAATTAAACTGAAATCTATTTCTGTCAAACCTCTACCCATTTTATCCCAGTTCTACTTTATAAAACCATATTTTATTTCTTTTTCAAAAATAAAGCTTCTCAAATAATGGATTTTTTAAAATGTTTCGAATAATTCTTCTCTTCTGGCTATACATTCTAAATTCCTTTACCTAATTCTTACATGATGACTGGGGAAAAACCTTTCTAAGTATGACACCAAGGCAAAAACCATAAGGAAAAAGACTGCTTCACATGGTCATGGAAAAATTTAAACCTGTGTGTCAAAAATCAAATAACAGACTGATTAAAAAATACACACTATATGTACATCTGACCCAGATACACTGATGAAAATTGGTTAATACCTGTCATATCTAAATGCATTGATTTACAAATTAATAAAAAGATCAATTTCACAACAGAAAAACCGCAATTCAGAAGAGATGGGACATTAATAACCACCGAACATACACAAGTATGTTCAACCTCAGTAATAATCAGAAAATTACAAGTTAAAACAAGATATATTTTCATCTATCAGCTTGGCAAGAATTTAAAAGAACGATAATATTGTTTTCAGATTGGAAAAGACTAAACCTTTTTAAAATAAAGAGTTCGCAGAGTTGCTAGGAAAATTGCGCTCTTATAAACTATTAGTGGGAATATAAATTCGTAAAGCTTCTTTGTAGGAAAATTTAACAACATCCATCAGAATTTTAAATGGACACAACCTTTAGCCAAAAATTCTTTTTTAGGAAATTATCCTACTGATGGAGCCCTGGTGACACAGTGTTAAGAGCCTGGCTGCTAACCAAAGTGTCAGCAGTTCGAATCCACCACCTGCTCCTTGGAAACCCTATAGGTCAGTTGTAATCTGTTCTACAGGGTCACTATGAGTCGGAATTGACTTGATGGCAACGGGTTTGGTTTGGATTTATCCTACTGATAAACTCATACAAATGCATCAAGATATATGTATAAGGATGTTCACTTTAGAACTCTTTGTGTCAGCAAACAAATGGAAATAACCTAAATATCCATGAGTAAGGGGCTAGTTATATTACAAAACTACTACTAAAAATAACAGCTAAATTTATTGAGTGCTTACCTCTAAGTACTGTGTTCTAAGTGGTCTTCATGTATTACATCTCATTTAATCATAAGAATCTCATGAGGCAGACCACTGTTATTATCCTCACTTATAAAGAAGGAAATCAAGGAACACAAATGTTTGGTAACTTGCCCGAAGTCACACCTTTACTGTCAAATATATATATATATATATAACCCACTGCCATCTAGTTGATACCAACTCATAGCGACCCTACAGAACAGAGTAGAAGCATCTCATAGGGTTTCCAAAGAGCAGATGGTGGATTCAAACTGACAACCTTTTGGTTAGCTGCCAAGCTCTTAACCACTGGGCCACCAGGGCTCCACGTATACACACAAACACACAAATATACATACATATATATTCATTCTACTTTTTTGCTGTCACAATTTTAAAGTGAACATTCTTATACATCTTGATGCATTTGTATGAGTTTATCAGTAGGATAATTTCACATAGCCTCAAAATACATTTTTAAGTGAAAAAACCAAGGTAAAAAAGCATGTAAATGATCTACTTTGTGTGAAACAGGAGAAAAAGTATACACTTACATGTACAGAAAATTTATGGAAGATCCACAAGACTATTAGGAATCGATGTCTCAGATAATAGAACTGAGTACTGACTGGGGGCGGCGGGGGGGCGGAATTTGGGGACAAAAATAGGAAGAAGGGAAGACATTTTTGTTTCACACACTTCTGAATAGTTTGAATTCTTGATATCACATAAATGTCTTCAAATTTTGCTTTTTTAAAAAATATAATTATAGTTGATACTGACTAGGATATGGGCAAACACTACAGATGGGAAGTGTAAACTGGTGTAAAAGATGTCTGCAGAGCGAGTTGGTGACGTGTAACAAAAGTCTTAAAAATATACATAGTCTTTGCCCTATGAATCATGTTTCTAGAAATTTTTCCAAAGGAAATAATCATGAATTATTATGCATGCAAAGATGTCTATACAAGGATGCTCATATTAGTATTATTTATAATAGGGAAATGTTGAAGCAATCTAAATGATCATTAATAAAGAATTGGTTTTAAAAAATATTATGGTGCAAGCTAACAAAGGGAAATTATACAGCTATTAATAATGAAACAGCTCTCTTCTATATTTTGACCTGGAAAGATGTACTGTTAAGTAAGAGAAAGGAAAGTAAGTTACAAAATAATATATTATTTAAAATAATTTAGACAAATAATAATTTAAGTATAATTATCTAGACTTAAATAATTTTGTATTTAATTAATTTTTTAAGACTATATGCATTTATTTATAAAGTTTAGAAGGATACACTCTAAAAAAACATTAGTAGTATCAAGAAAAGAAGCAGATTTAGGACCTCATGAAGAAAACTGTCTAGCTAGCCGCACAATATTTTTAGTTTAATAAGTCACTTTATATAAGAAATAATGACATATAACTTACTGGAAAGAAGCAGATATAAATGCAAATGCTGTTGAGACTTTCCCTTTTTTCACTAAACATATAAACTTACCTCTTGCCTAGAAAGAGTCATGGGTAATTTTTCCTCTGCCAGTTCAAGTTCTAATACTGGATTTGATGAAGTTAATGGTTTCTGGTCCTCCTCTTTTGGCTGTATCTATATTAATAGCCAAGAGAAATGAAATTCAGCTTCTAAAATATAATATATATATTTATAGGTAATTTATCTATTACCTTAGCTATTTATGGAAATTAAACACGTTTTAAATATTGATGGTTTTCTAAATGCGCCTCTAAGGAAAGAGCTAATAAATGCACGTTTTTCAGAGCTTATCAAACATCCACTTCAACGGCATCACAAGTGTGAAGCATGCACGTAAGAAGCAGCATTCTTACCATAAAAGAGTAGCGTAAATATAATGGTTTCCAAAATAAAAAAAAAAGTAATAGGGCTGAAATTTAGACTAATCTTCTCCCTAGAATCTAAAGAATTTTATTTTTTTCTTAAAAACAATTAACTTGGTTCTCCTGTCTGAGAAATTTACCTGACAGGGTTATTTGATTCTTGCTCTGAAGACTAAGGAAAATAACTGCTTTCCAACAGAAATCTGTGAAGCCTCAAGCTCCAGCTTTTTCCTACCCTACTTATTGAAACATATTATTCCAAATGCACAGAAATCCCTGTTGGCTATATAGAAAAATTCTCCATGCTATACAGAACTTGCCCACAAACTGAGCTACGAACCTTGTGGAAAAATAATGAAAAATAGCATCCCTGTACTCATACCACACAAGGGAAGAGCGGACATTCTTGCTCATATGAACCTGCAGGAAAAAAAATTCTCTTCACATAGTTTCTTGAGTCTGCTGTCCAAATCACAGTTTAGGAAAATTGAGATCAACAATATATAAGCCCCACCCTGTGGCCTGTGAAAAGATACTGAAACATAGTTTCCCAACCGACCATAAAACAAACCTAAAATGCTAAAAGTAGGAGTAAGATTAAAAGAACATAAAAGAAGATCAACATTAGGGAATAAACCCATATGTAATTAAGAAAGACTATATTGTTAAAATTATATAACTTATGATTCTATAGTTTATGGCTAAAGGTTACATTTATGTGTTAATAGTGCTAGCAGAAAACTGAGGTTAAGAAACTAAACTTTCATATTTTCACAGGTGAAGTCAGTATTAAGCCTTAAAAAATAATCACTAATTTCTAAGAAAAAATAACACTAATACATAACTACATTTTCATTACTATGAAAAAGGAAATAATAAAAACATCCTTAGAAAGAAAAACCTGTACTTTCTTTTTGAATTTATATAAAGAGGCATTTCTCCAAAAATCTCAAGACTAAAAGCATTTTTAACTATTCAGTGGCAGTTAACAGTTCTAGGGAAAAGGTCTAAGACATTCTGTCAGTTGGACTCAGTGTGACAAGCAATATCTTTACAGTAATTATTTTGCTTCAGTGCTTTCCTCTATACAAACAAGAAAGCACTTCTATATCACTAAGACAATCTAAACAAAGCAAAAACTATTTTAAATTACTTTCTTATCTGACAAAAAGCTGAAAAGGTTTCGATTTTAAAGATCTAGGAATGCAACAAGTCAGCAGACTAAACCCATGATAAGTGACTCTTATTTCAGATCCACTGGGCAAGCCAAAGATGCCAACACTTCTTTCTGAGTATCTACTCAATGATTAGTTACATAAATCTTATTTTAATTTCCTAAACTGAAAGCAAATAAAAATCAATATATTCATGGAAAATATCGAGATACAAAAATAAACTTTCAGGTTTTAGAAACCTATCAGAAATACGTATTTTTCTTTAACACTTGCCCTTTCCGAACACTATAAAATAAAACCGAATGCATATACATACCATTTGCATTCCTCATACTTCCTTCTAGAAATGCTATGCCAGAAAAATGAATTTCCAGAACTTTCCCCATTACACGCACAAGAGTATTTATTATTTTATATTGATGTCTCATGAACAAAAAGTTGATTTCAATTTTATGCTTTGGCAAACTTATTTCAATAGAACCTTAAAAAATTATTGAACTAGATATAGTCTTTTTAAAAAAATAGTTTAAACATAATTTCTCCACCTCATAACCTTCAACCCCTCCCAGTAAAAATGCTAATACATTATCAATTTAGATAATTTCAAAGATAATCTCAGCCATGATTTTAAAATATACAAAACCTTCCAGACAACTCATTTAAGTCTCAAAAACATTTCAAGATTACATTTTCTACCCAATAGGGACTAAGGAGTGTTTGAAACGTAATACCTTATCACACAACAGCATGTAACTATTAGATGGCACTGTATTTCAGGCAGAGGTACATAAAGCCAAAAAGAATTATTAACAATGCAAACATAAAATCAATGGCTTAATATATTCAAAAGAAAGCAGAGAAAATACCACTGTTAATACTACTGTCGGTGAATGAATAAAATGTCTGGAATCCTTTAAATATAGACTTTTATTGGGAGAAGTGGCGAGAGGAGTGGTGGTGGAGATGAAAATGAGGCAGTATCAGATTCAGGGCTTAGCTAAAAAAAATAAATTCGAGCTTTGATCTCAAGCCATTTCATGCTGTCCACAAAAAGCCAAACCATTCCAAGCCAAGTCATGCATGTATTTTCCTAAATTCAAGATCTAAAAAATAAAATTGGAAAAAAGCAAAAACAAAAACAAAGACTCATACCTCTCCAGATGGCTTCTCATATATAGGCTAACGTATAACATTGATAAATTGAACAAAGATCAATAATTTTGTCACTAATTTTGTCACTGAATAAATTCAAATTCAGAAATATACAATTTAATGTAAAAGTAGCCATTCATACCTTGTAGCCACATCTCTCAAAATACGCCTCCTCTTCTTTTTTTGCAAGTTCGCTACGCTTGAAATACTTTTTATTTTCCTATTAAAGAAAAACAAATAAGTTAATAATATCCTTGAGCAAAATTTCCTGTCCCACAGGCAACAAGTACCTTTAGAAACCTGAAAACATTCTTCACTGTTTCAAGAATTTGGTAATGTTTTGGTTCTACAGAGATTACACTAATTTCCTGAACATGCCATCCTTCTATCCCCAGTCTGGGTACTGGTATGGGATAAATACTGACGTATTTTTCTTGTAGCATCATTTTAACAGGCATGTCCAACAGCAAAGAGAAGAAACCAAAAATATTTTCCAAAAGCTCACATTCTGATTTAATTTCCCAGTGCTTGAGTTCAAAAGATAATTTCTACAAATGGATTCATTATGAAGCATATAAAACGGCATACGTTAATTATTTTCTCCTAACAGTAACAAAAATAATGGTATATATAGTTAACAGCTTAAATCTCATTACTAAGATATCTAACTTTTTTGTCATCTGAAATCTTATCCTATCAATAATTCTTAAAATAGACTTCTGGGCAACATGGTGTTATAGACACATGCACCACGTCATCCCTCCATAGCAAAGATCCGAAAAACTAAGTCAAACAGAGACACATGTCAATCCTGAAACCCTAAACATCAAATAAAGAGACAAAGAATTCAGCCAAACACAAAATGCAATAAGAAACTGACTGAGAACAGAGAGAGAGGAGAGATACATACAGAGGTCCCCATCAGCTAACGCAGCATGGATCTGCCATCTTGGACTCCTATCGGAGATCAGTGAACAGGAGGTACGAGAAACCAGCTTCATGGAGTTTCCAGAAAGAGACAGAACAACCGGTAACCAGCGATACATGCTTTCCCACCCCCCACCCTTCTTCACCCCCACTCGGTCTCCTCTGCTTCCTTCGGCCACAGACTCTAGGCTGGGAAGCACTGGCTTCACCCCGGTGTTGCCTGGATTCCACCCACCAGCACTGGCCAGCTCCCTGAGTGCCATTTGCTGGCTGCTGCTGTTGCTTTTTTCCACTTCTTTAGATTTCTTCCTTAGCCCCCACCACCCCTGCCCCCCTTCTCTCAAATACCTGGCTCCATGTGCCATCTTTGCTTTTTCCTGAAAGGCTGTGAAACACTGCACGACTGTGAAACTGCATCTCGGCCCATGCCATCACGCTGGTGGGACACCTGGGAATTTTTTTGTTTGTTTCTTTGTTCTGATTTATTTGTTTGTTTTCTTTCTCTTTTCTTGGCTTCGGAGCCCCTTCTAGCTGGGCAGTACTGCGTGGCTTGGGAGCTACACCCTTACTCTGTGCAGATGCACAGTGACATACGTAGACTATTTCTTTTTTCTTGATTTTATTTTTTTGTTTTTGTTTCTTTGCTTTGTTTTCTTCTCTCTCTTTTTTGCTTTTTGTCTTTCTTCATTTCAAGTTTCTCATCTCTCTATACTTACCTTCTGTTCCTGTTTCCTGAATACCTGGCACTGGGTAACACCTCTACCCCTTCTAGCCAGGCTGTACTTCACGGCCTGGGAACAACTTCTCCAGTCCCGGTAGCCGTACCAGTGAGATCCCTGGGGGCTTTTTTTTCTTTTTTCTTCTTTTTTTTCCTTTAATTTTTATTTATTCATTTTTTCTTTTACGCTTTTTGTTTTTCTCCATTTCTCAGTCTCTCATCTCACCACTCCAACAGCAAGCTCCCTTAGCACTCTTTTTTATTTATCTCTATGTTTTCGGCCTCTGCTCCTCTCTCCTCTTTCCCATGCCCATCTTAGCTCAACACATCACAATCTCCCCCCTCCTTCCCGCCTATCTGCACCGTGCACTGAACATCACAACCCCAAGCAGCACAGGCATGGCCTACCGGAACCTGCCCTGCACTGATTTCTGGCCCGCACTTTCGGCCCTAGTATGTGCCACAAACAACCCATCTCAGCAACTCCCCTCCAGCTGGACCTGCCCTGCTGTACCATACCTTAGTAACTGACCCTATCCACTAGAGAAGGAGGTGAAAAGTATCATACAGACAAGCAAACAACAAAGAACACACAGCACACCTGCTCAGACATAACCAAATAAAACAGCAAAACAAAACACACAAATCTACATTTAATAAAGGAGAAAAATAACTACTGAATGCCACAAAGACAGTAGACAATATCAAAACATATACAAAAACAGGACAAGATAGTTCCAGTAAGTGTCCAAAATAAAACACGAGACGACTTTCCGGCAGAAGAAAAGGCACTAGAACTATCTGATAGGGAATTCAAATCTCTAATATTCAGAGGTATCCAAGAGTTGAAACAAAAACCAGACAAAAAGGAGAAAAAAAGACAAATTCACAGAAAATACACACAAAAAAATGTAAGAATTCAAGAAAATAATACAGAAACAAAACGCTAAAATAAATTCACAACTAGAAATCGTACAAAAACAACAATTAGAAATCCAAATGATAAACAGCAAGATTTCAGAAATGGACAGTATCATAGAAGGGTTGAGAAGCAAGTTTGAAACGAAAGAAGACAGGATCAGCGAAATTGAAGATAAACACTTGGATACAACTTTGAGGAAAAATCAGAAAAAAGAACGAAGAAAAATGAAGAAACCCTGAGAATTACGTGGGATATAATTAAAAGCAAAAATCTGCAAGTGATCGGAGTTCCAAAACAGGGGAAGAAAACAGAAAACACAAAGAGGATCACTGACGAACTGCTGAAAGAAAACTTCACCAATATCATGAAAGATAAAAAGCTGACCGTCCAAGAACCTCATATGGGATAGACTCCAAAAGAAAATCACCAAGGCAAATCACAATAACACTCGCTAAAACCAATGACAAAAAAAGAATCCTGAAAAAGTCACAAACAGAGGAGAAACAATAAGACTAAGCTCAGGTTATTCGGCAGGAACGATGGAGGCAAGAAGGCAATGGGATGACATATATAAAACCTTGAAAGAAAGAAACTGCCAGCCAAGAATAATATATCCAGCAAAACTTTCATTCAAATATGGTGGTGAGGTATCTTGGGTGAAGGGTCAGACAGTACACAATACAGGGGAAACTAACACAGCCTGTACAAGGAAAGGTCATGGAGGCCCCATGGACA
>NW_004444003.1:3391799-3394121 GCF_000243295.1 Trichechus manatus latirostris
AAATATGGTGGTGAAATTAGGTCATTTCAAGATAAACAGAAATTAAGGGACTAAGGGAAAACCAAACCAAACTTACAAGAATTATTAAAGGTGGTCCTTCAACCTGCGAACAAATAACATTAAGACCACAGGTTGAATCTAGGACATAGGATTGTACCAGCCAGATACCAACCTAGGAAATGAACTCTCAAGGACTATTCAAAACCAAAAGAATTACAACATGGAACCAGAGAGGTTAACCTGTAAATGACAACAGCATCAGAACAATAAAAGAAAGAATAAATGGTGTAGGTATAGAATGTTCAAATGAAGAGGAAGGCAAAGCAATACCAAGTAATAATAGACTGGTTCAAACCTAGGAAAATAAGGGTAAATTTCAAGGTAACCATAAAGAAAGTTAACAAACCTCCTCATCAAAATAAGGAAGAAAAACATAGTCTCAATAAAAACAAAACCTACAAAACCAGAAGAAATGAAAAAAAAAATCCACAAAACAAAAGGAACTCAGCATGAGAGTAAGAGGAACAAAGAAAACGTCAGCAATACAAAAAAAACCACTACAAAATGACAGCAATAAACTCACACCTATTAATAAATACACTGAATGTAAATAGCCTAAATGAACCCATAAACAGAAGGAGAGTGACAGAATGGATAAAAAATCAGGATCCATCAATATGTTGTCTACAAGAGACACCTTAGAAACAAAGACGTGAATTTATTAAAAGTCAAAGGATGGAAAAAAACACATCAAGCAAACAGCTACCAAAAAATAGCAGGAGTGGCAATATTAATCTCAGATAAAATAGACTTTAAAACATAATCCACCATAAAAGATAAAGAAGGACACTATATAATGATTAAGGGGATGATCCATCATGAAGACATAAACATCTACGTACCCAATGACAGGGCTCCAAAATACACAAAACGAACTCTAACAGCACTGAAAAGAGAAACTGACAATTCACAATAACAGTAAGAGACTTCAACACACCACTCTCGGTAAAGGACAGAACATCTAGAAAGAAACTCAGCAAAGACACAGAAGACCTAAAGGGCACAATCAGCCAACTTGACCTCACAGACATCTATAGAACACTCCACCCAACAGCTGCAAAGTACACATTCTTTTCCAATGCACATGGAACGTTCTCCAAAATAGACTACATCTAAGGCCACACAGCAATCATCAACAAGATCCAAAATGTTGAGATAATACAAAGTATCTTCTCTGGCCACAACGATATTGAGGTAGAAATTCATAACAGGAAGAGAAGGAAAAAAACCAATTACATGAAAACTGAATAAAACCCTGCTTACACACCACTGGGTAACAGAAGAAATCGGAGATGGAATCAAAAAATTTCTAGAGTGAAACAAGAATGAAAACACATCATACCAAAACCTTTGGAACATAGCAAAGGCAGTCCTCAGAGTTCTCAGAGGGCAATTTATACCAATAGATACACACGTCAAAAAAGAAGAAAGGGACAAAATCAAAACATTAACTACACAACTCCAACAAATAGAACGAGAACAGGAAAAAAAGCCCACAGCCACTAGAAGAAAGAAAATTATAAAGCAGAAATAAATGAAAAAGAGAATAGAAAAACAATAGAAAAAATCAACAAAACCAAAAGCTGGTTCTTTGAAAGGATCAACAAAATCAACAAACCCCTGGCCAGACTGACAAAAGAAAAACAGGAGAGGACTCAAACGACCCAAATAAGAAATGAAATGGGGGACAGTACAACAGACCCAACTGAAGTAAAAAGGATTATAACAAAGGATTATAAAAAACTATACTCCAATAAATTTGAAAAACTAGAGGAAATGGATAAATTTCTAGAAACCCAGTACCAACTGAAACTACCACAAAGTGATGTCGAAAATCTGAACAGACCCATAACAGAGAAGAGATTGAAGAATTAACAGAAAACTCCCAACAAAAAAAAAGCCCTGGCCCAGATGGCTTAACTGGAGAATTCTACCAAACATTCAGAGAAAAGATTACACCACTACTACTCGAAGTATTTCAGAACACAAAAGAGGAAGGGATACTTCTGACTTCATTTTATGAAGCCAGCATAACCCTGATACCAAAACCAGGCAAAAACGCCACAAAAAAAGAAAATTACAGACCAATCTCTCTCATGAATATAGATGCAAAAATTCTCAACAAAATACTAGTCAATAGAATTCAGCATCATATCAAAAAAATAATACACCACAACCAAGTAGAATTCATACCAGGTATGCAAGGATGGTTCAACATTAGAAAATCAATCAACCTAATCCATCACATACATAAAAGCAAAG
>NW_004444003.1:3395472-3400028 GCF_000243295.1 Trichechus manatus latirostris
AATCCAACATCTCTACAACAATAAGACAAATAATCCAATTAAAAGATGGGCAAAGGAAATGAACAGACACTTCACCAAAGAAGACATTCAAGCAGCCAAGAGACATATGAAGAAATGCTCCCAATCACTAGCCATTAGAAAAATGCAAATTAAAACCACAATGAGATACCATCTCACCGAGGCATTACTGGCACGAATCAAAAACACTGGAAATAACAAATGTTGGAGAGGCTGCGGGGAGATTGGACTCTTATGCACTGCTGGTGGGAATGCAAAATGATGCAGCCATTTTGGAAAATGACATGGCGCTTCCTTAAAAGCTAGAAATACCATCTGATCCAGCAATCCCACTCCTAGGAATATATCCTAGAGAAATAAGAGCTGTCACACGAATAGACATATGCACACTCGTGTTCACTGCAGCACTGTTCACAACAGCAAAAAGATGGAAACAACCCAGATGCCGATCAATAGATGAATGGATAAACAAACTATGGTACATACACACAATGGAGTATTATGCAACAATAAAGGACAACGATGAATCTGTGAAGCATCTCATAACATGGATGAATCTGGAGGGCATTATGCTGAGTGAAATAAGTCAATCCCAAAAGGACAAATATTGTATGAGACCTCTACTATAAAAACTCATGAAAAAGTTTACACACAAGAATAAACAATCTTTGTTGGTTATGAGAGATGGGAGGGGTGAGGGGGGAAAACTAAGGAGACAATAGATAAGTGGTAACTTTGGTGAAGAGTAAGATAGTACACAATACTGGGGAAGCCAGCACAACTTGCACAAGGAAAGGTCATGGGAGCTCCATAGACACATCCAAACTCCCTGAGGGACCAAAGTGCTGGGCGGAGGGCTGTGGGGAACATCTAGCTCAACTGGCCTAATACAACTTATAAAGACAATGTTCTACATTCTACCTTGGTGAGTAGCGTCTGGGGTCTTAAAAGCCTGTGAGCAGCCATCTAAGATACTCCACTGGTACCACCCCTTCAGGAGCAAGGGAGAATGAAGAGAACAGGATATAAGGAAAAGATTAGTCCAAAGGCCTCCAGCAGACTGAATCCAGTACAGCTAGATGGTGCCCACCTACCACCACTAACTGCTCTGACCAGGATCACAACAGAGGGTCCTGGAAAGAGCTGGAGAAGGATGTAGAACAAAATTCTAACAAAAAAAGACCAGATTTACTGGCCTGACAGAGACTGGAGAAATCCCGAGAGTATGGCCCCCAGACACCCTTTTAGCTCAGTGGTGAAGTCACTCCCAAGGTTCACCATTCAGCCGGGGATTGGACAGCCCCGTAAAACAAAATGGGACTAATGAGGCACAGCAGTCCAGAGACAAGGACTAGAAGGCAGGAGAGGACAGGAAAGCTGGTGATAGGGAACCCAAGGTTGAGAAAGGACAGTGTTGACATGTCGTGGGGTTGTTAACCATTGTCATAGGGCAATATGTGTACTAACTTTAATGAGAAACTATTCTGTTCTGTAAACATTCATCTAAAGTACAAAAAAAAAAAGAATTATCTATGTGAGATCAAATTGACAACAGCAACTCAAAAGGTTTGATGGGAAGCCTAGGGGACAGTGAGTTGAAGATAATGGTGATGGAATAATTTGGAAAAGGATAGTGAGAATAGCAGCACAACTGAAAGAACATAATCAATGTCACTGAATTGTATATGTAGAAATTTTTGAAATGGTGTATCTTTGGTTATGTATATTTTCACCAAAAAAGAAAAAAGTCCTTCAAGTAGGTCGAGAAGGGAGAGTGTTGACATGTTGTGGGCTTATTAACCAATGTCATAAAACAATAAGTGTACTGACTCTGTAATGAGAAACTATTTGTTCTGTGAACCTTCATTTAAAGTACAATAAAAATAATTAAAAAATAAAAATGAAAGCAAACCAAAATAATAATTCTCAAAATAGTCTAGAAGTAGAACAGTTTTAGAAAATCTTTTTGTTAAAAAGATTGTTTAAAAGTATTTTAATATGACTTGACATTAAGAAACAAGCTTTAAATCTACTATAGCTAAGAAAAATTTAATTCTTTCTACACTATATAAAATTATCCTCATTTTTAAACCTAGTTTGTAATTTAAAAGCTTGTTACTATCTGGAGCTCTGCCTCTTGGATATTATTCCACTGATGGCTTTGCTCAAAAAAGATACTGCCCTACTTTATTAGTGGTAATTATAAGTGTATCTCAATAACACCTTCACTCATGTATTTAGCTCCTAATAGTTCCAAAGCACAGGCATTCAGGCAAAATGAACATCAATGGATGCTAAAACCATTACGAGAAAGAATGGTGGTGAACAATACAAAGATCAGGCTGCACTGCCAACACTTGAACCTACTGATGAAGCTTAGCATCATCAGTAAAACATTACGCACCTCCTACGTGATAGTGTATTAACCAGTTGCTGTCGATTCGATTCCAACTCATGTAATCCCATGTGTGTCACAGTAGAACTGTGTTCCAAAGGGTTTCTCAATAGCTGATTTTTCAGAAGTAGACCACCAGGCCTTTCTTCTGAGGTGCCTCTGGGTGGACTCTAACCACCAACCTTTCAGTTAGCAGTGAAGGCCTTTCTTCAAAGGTGCTTCTGGGTGGACTCTAACAATCAACCTTTCAGTTAAGTAGCAGACTGTTAAACGTTTGCACCTCCCAGGGACTCCATGAAGTACATACTCAGGGCTGTTGAGTCAATTCTGACTCATAGTGACCCTATAGGACAGATCAGAACTGCTCCTTGGGGTTTCCAAGGCTATAAATCTTTACGGGAGAAAACTGCCACTTTTGTCTCCCTTGGAGCTACCAGCGGGTTCGAACTGCTAGCCTTTCAGTTGGCAGCTGAGCGCTTTAACCACTGCGCAACCAGGGCTCCTTCATAAAGTATCTTTGTAATGTAAACTACAGACTTCAGTTAATAATGACGTATCAATATCAGTTCATCAACTGTAACAAATGTACCACAGGAACACAAGATGTTAGTAATAGGAGAAACAGTGTACAGGGGTGTGTTGCAGTGAATTACTTAATATGGCCATTCTAGACAGTCTTTGTAACTCCCACCAAATGACTGGGTGAGGACTACAAAATGAGGTGCTTGTGGCCCACCAAGGGGATTGAATAGCTTGCTAATAACGTAAATAAGGTGCATGGTATCCTTGTGAGCGTGGGACCATGCAAATAAGGTGTATGGAACCTTAACGAAGGGATTGGTCAGTTTTACCATCCTGCTAGGCTTAAAAGAGCCGTCAATTCCAGAGCAGAGGGGGACCTGACTACCACCAAGAAAGAAGAGACAGATGCAGATTCTCTGGACCTGGGATCTCTATGCTGAGCCCCTCTTAGACGCAGGAGAGAGAGGGAGAGAGAGAGATGTAACACTGAAGATGGCAAGATGGTGAGAAGCAGCAGCAGAGAAACGGCAGCAGCAGAGGCAGCAGAACCAGGAGACTGACACATGGAGTGGAGTAAGAGAGCTGAGCCCCTTTGGGCCGAGGCTTACTGGCAGAGTGGGGTGCCTCCAGGCGGGACTGGGGTGCCTCTAGGCACTTATTGGCAGAGCTAAAAGAGTTTTGTAACACTTGCCCAAGCAGGGCAGAGTCTGAGGGGCCAGAGAGATGTGTGCCTGCAGGCACAACTGACAAGTGGCTGTTCTAATTGTAGAACTGTCTCCTGAGTGTTCCTGAACCTGAACTGTAACCTGTTACTTCGCTAATAAACCCCATTAATTGTACTGTCTGTGAGTTGTGTGGTCATTGCAACGAATTATCGAACCCAGCAGAGAAGTAGACAGTGCTGTGGGAGGGACAGGTGGCGTAAGAATTGGTAATAAGGTTACAAGGTAGACAGATGCCTCACCTCCGCATCACAGGAATCAGCCTTGGGCTGTTGATCTTGATTCTCTGTCCCCCTCATCAAGTTAGAGAAAATTTGATGCTGCCCCCACCACGCCATTTTTATAAGGGGGAAGAAGAGTACACAGGAACTCTCTATGTTCTCTGTACAATTTTTCTATAAACCTAAAACTGCTGAAAACGTAGCCATTGAGAACCCTACGGAGCACATTTATACTGACACACTGACTCCATGCCAACTGGTACTAGTAAAAACAACAACAACATGCACTCCATGACTATCAACATTTCATTAATTTAGAATCATCATTCCTTCAATCATGTTAAGATTTTTAAGGTTTATCTAAATAGAATACAAACATCATCAAGAATCCTACAAATATACACTGGAGATTCAAAACAAGGCAATATGTGTGAAATCTCAAACTATGTGGAAAGGTCAACATTTTGCTGAAGAATGAAAATAAGTATTAACGACTCTGAAGTAATACACCAAAACGTAGGGCACACAAACATATACCATTTTAAAGAGAGAGAGTGCTTTTCAAAGTGAAAGAATGGTAAAATGTCAATGAATCCTATTGCCTAGACAATACTTTTTCAATGATAACACTCAAAGTAGAAAGCTAAATAAAAAATTCCCTTTGCATAGGTGAATTCT
>NW_004444003.1:3400642-3407729 GCF_000243295.1 Trichechus manatus latirostris
TCACCAGCTTTCCTGTCCTCTCCTGCCTTCTAGTCCTTGTCTCTGGACTGCTGTGCCTCATTAGTCCCGTTTTGTTTTACGGGGCTGTCCAATCCCCAGCTAAATGGTGAACCTTGGGAGTGACTTCACCACTGAGCTAAAAGGGTGTCTGGGGGCCATACTCTTGGGGTTTCTCCAGTCTCTGTCATTACACAAACTCTTTAAGAAAATAAAGTACAGTGAACCATTTTGCAACACTTTTTGTAAGGTCAACAGATAAAATGAGGCAAAAACATTATGAGAAAAGAAAACTGTAGACCCATACATGAATCTCATGAACACAGATGTTAAAATCCCTAACAAAACATTAGCAAATTAAATCCAGCAACATATAAAAAGGATAATCATGACCAAGTGAGGTTTATACTGGAAATGCAAGGTTGATTTAACAATTCAAAAAAAAATCAATCAACATAATTAACCATATTAACAGAATAAAGAAGAAAACCATATACTCATAAGTACAGGAAAAAAATCTGAAAAATTCAACACCTACTCATGATTAAACAAAAATAAACTCTTAGCAAACCAGGAACACCGGAAATGTCCTCGATCTGATAAGAAAAGCATCTAAGAAAACCTACAGCTAGTATCATACCTAATCATGAAATATTGAACACTTTCCCTCAAGATCAGGAACACGGCAAGGATGCCTGCTGTCACCACTTCCATTCAACATTATACTGGAGGTCCAAGCCATTGCAATAAAGCAAGAAAAATAAACAAAGGCATAAAGACTAAAAAGGAAAAAATAAAACTTTTTATTCACAGATAATACAATGGTTTATGCAGAAATCCCTTAAGAATCTACAAAATAACAACAAAAATAACTAATAAGTAAATCCAGTACTGGCTCAGGATATAAAGTCAATATACAAAAAATTAATTGTATGTCTACATACTAGCAGCAAAAAACTGTAAAATAAAATTTAAAAAAAAATCCCTTTTATAAAAACATGGAAAAGAAAGGATTAAATTTAACAAAATACATGCAAGAAAATCAACTTTGAATTCCTGGCACCTCTACACTGCACACTATGAAACAACACTGAGAAAAATTTGAAAAGACGTAAATAAACGGAGAGCTATACCATGCTCTGGATTGGAAGGCTCTGTGTTGTGAAGATGTTAATTCTCTCCAAAACACAATCAAAATCTCAGCAGACGTTTTGTAGAAGTTGACAAGCTGACTAAAATTTACGTGAAAATACAAAGGTCCCAGAATACCCATAGCAATCCTAAAAAAAAGTTGAATGGACTTATGTTTCCAGAAAGACGGAATATATGTACTTTTCCTTGTCCCTCCTGCTAAGTACTGTTAAAAATCCTGGATATTATACATAAAACAGAATAGGAAGACTCTGTAAGATGGAGAGAAAAAGACCAGAAGCCTTGGGACCAAAGAACAAAGGCAGTAGCTTTAACTGAAAATCCCTCATCATACAAAGAACAAGGAAATCGCAACATGAATAAGAAAAGACAATACACACCAGCACGAAGAAAACACCAGTGTTAGAATTATCTGACAAAACTTATACAGCAGCCATCATAAAAAAAGGTTCAAACAGCATTTACAAAATCTTGCAACAAATGAATATAAAGTCTCAGCAGATAAATAGAGGATATGAACATATAAAGAATTAGATAAAATTTGAGAACTGAGGAGGAATTCTGGGAACATGGCGCTATAGACAGAAGCATCACGCTGTCCCTACACAGCAAAGACCAGAAAAACTAAGTGAAACAAACGTCAATCCTGGAACCCTAAGCATCAAATGAAGCGATAACTCCAGCAAGCACTGAATGGGATAAGAAACTGACAGAGAACAGAGAGTGAGGAGAGTTATGAGCAGACGTCCCCTATCACCTAACACAGCACGGATCCACCATCTTGGACTCCTGCCAGAGATGAGGAGACAGGGAGTACAAGAAAGCAGATTCACGGAGATCTCAGTAGGAGACAGAGCACCCGGTAACCAGCAAGACACGCTTTCCCACCCCGCAGCCTGCATCCCCATGTTCGACCTTTACCGCTTCCTGGTTAGCCGGTCTGCCGCTTCCTGGCAGGCGGGTTCTCGGTGATCCAGCAGGCCAATTCGCTGCTTCCTGGTGGGCGGATTCCCAGCTTCCCAGAGGGCCAATTTGCTGCTTCCTGGCAGAAAGATCCCTGGCTTCCCAGAGAGCTGATCCACCAACCCCCCGGGGGCTACGACCATGGCACAGGAGGTGCCGGTTCCGTGCCTCACGAATTCATCTCACCCACACTGGCCAGCTTCTTCAGTGCTGTTTCTTCGTTGCTGGTATTGCTTTCTTCGGCCCCTTTGGCTTCTTCCCTGCCTCTCATCTCCTCCCCCTCCATCCTCTTGAACATCTAACTCCGTGCACCATTTTGCTTCTTGACAGGCTGTGAAGCATTGCTCAGCTGGGGAACCTTCCATGGTCTATTTCACCAGTCTGCATGGACATGCTGGTAGGACCCCTGAGGGCTTTTTTTTCTTTTTGTTTATTTGTTTTCTTTTATTTTTCTTCATTTTTCAGTTTCCCATCTCTTTCTACTTACCTTCTTTTACTGTCTCCTGAATATCTGGCGCTGTGTATCATCTCCACCCCTTATAGTCGGACTACACTGTGAGGCTTGGGAGCCACTCCCCCATCTGTGTGGCCGTGCTGATGAGATCCCTGGGGGCTTTTTTTTTTTTTTTTTAATTTTTAATTAGTTTTCTTTTCCTTTTTGTTTTTCTCCATTTCTGGGTTTCTTGTCTCTCCACTCCAACAGCAAGCTCCCTTAGCATTCCTTTTTTGCTCCTGTTTCTCTCTCCTCTCTTGTTTTCTATACCCAATCTAGCTCCACACATCACAACCTCCGCCTCCCCCTACCTCCTGCCTACCTGCACCGTATGCTGAACATTGCACTCTCGAGCAGCACAGGCATGACCTACTGGAACCTATCCTGAGCTGACCACTGGCTCATCTTGTCAGCCCAACTATGTGCCACAAAAAACCCATCCCAGCGCCTCCCCTTCAGCAGGACCTGCCCTGCTACACTGCAGCTGAGTGACTGACCCTATCCATTGGAGAAGGAGGTGAAAAATACCATATCCACAGACGAGCAAACAACAAGGAACACACAGCCCGCCTGCTCAGACATAACCAAATAAAACAAAAAAGCAGGACAAAACAAACAAATCTACAATCAATAAACGAAGAAAATAACTACTGAATGTCCTGAAGACAGCAGACAGTATCAAAACGTAAAAAAACAGGACAGGATGGTTCCAGTAGGCATCCAAAATAAAACACCAGATGACTTTCCAGTAGAAGAAAAGGCACTAGAACTATCTGATAAGGAATTCAAATCACTAATATTTAGAGCTATCCAAGAGTTGAAGCAAAACGCAGACAAAAATAAGGAAAAAATAGACAAATTCATGGAAAACACAGACCAAAAAAAAAAAGAAAGAAAGAATTCAGGAAAATAATACAGGAACAAAATGCCAAAATAAATTCACAACTAGAAATCATGCAAAAACAACAATTAGAAATTCAAAAGATAAACAAGATTTCAGAAATGGACAATGCCATAAAAGGGTCGAGGAACAGGTTTGAAACAATGGAAGACAGGATTAGTGAAACTGAAGGAAAACAACTGGATACAACTTTGAGAAAATATCAGAAAAAAAAAAAACAACGAAAAATGAAGAAACTCTGAAAATTATGTGCGATACAATCAAAAGCAAAAATCTGCGAGTGATCAGAGTTCCAGAACGGGAGAAGATGGTAAACACAGAGAGGATTAATGAAGAATTGCTGATAGAAAACTTGCCTAATATCATGAAAAATGAAAAACTCACCATCGAAGAGGCTCAACTAACCCTATACAGGACAGACCCCAAAAGAAAATCACCAAGGCATATCATAATCACACTTGCTAAAACCAAAGAAAAAGAAAGAATCCTGAAAGTGGCTCAAGAAAAATAAAAAGTCACATGCAGAGGGGAAACAATAAGACTAAGCTCTGATTACTTGGCAGAAACCATGCAGGCAAGAACACAATGGGATGACATACACAAAATCTTGAAAGAAAAATATTTCCAGCCAAGAATAATATATCCTGCAAAACTCTTTCAAATACAATGGTGAAATAGGACATTTCCAAACAGAAATTAAAGGAATATGTAAAAACCAAACCAAACTTAAAAGACTTATTAAAGGGAGTCCTTCGGTTTGAGAACAAACAACATCAGACGACAGCCTGAATCTAGGACACAAGCCAGCTACCAAACTAGAAACTGAACTCTCAAGGACTATTCAAAACCTAAACATGTAAAACAGGGAATCAGAGAGGTTAATCTGCAAATGACAATGTAAGAACAATAAAAGAGGAAATAAACAGTGTGGGTATAGAACTCTCTACTGGAGAGGAAGGCAAGGCGATACCAAGTAATAATAGGCTTGTTCAAACTTACGAAGATAAGGGTAAATTTCAAGGTAACCACAAAGAAAGTTAATAAAATAAAGAAGAAAAACACAGTTCCAATAAAAACAAAATCTACAAAAACAAAAGAAATGGAAAACAAATCCACAAACAAAAAGAATTCAGAACAGCAGAGTAAGAGGAACAAAGAAATCATCAGCACCACAAAAAAAGCACTACAAAATGACAACAATAAAGTCACACCTACCAATAATTACACTGAATGTAAATGGCCTAAATGCACCCATAAAGAGAAGGAGAGTCACAGAGTGGATAAAAAACAGCATCCATCAATATGCAGTCTACAAGAGACACACTTTAGAAACAAAGACATAAATGTATTACAAATCAAAGGATGGAAAAAAATATATCAAGCAAACAGCTACCAAAAAAGAGCAGGACTGCAATATTAATCTCAGATAAAATAGATTTTAAAACCAAATCCACAATAAAAAACAAAGAAAAAGACTACACCATGATTAAAGGGACAACCCAGGATGAAGACATAACTATAATAAATATCTACGCACTCAATGACAGGGCTCCAAAACACATAAAACAAACTTTAACAGCAATGAAAAGAGAAACTGACGATTCCACTATAATAGCAGGAGACTTCAACAAACCACTCTTGGTAAAGGACAGAACGTGCAGAAAGAAACTCAACAAAGATATAGAATCTAAAGGCCACAATCAGCCAACTTGAACTCACAGACATACATAGAACACTCCACCCAACAGCTGCAACATACATATTCTTTTCCAATGCACATGGAACATTTTCCAGAATAGACCACATCTTAGGCCACAAAGCAAACATCAACAAAATCTAAAACACTGAGATAATACAAAGTATCTTCTCTGATCACAATGCCATCAAAGTAGAAATTAACAACAGGAAGAGCAAAGGAAAAAAAATTACATGGAAACTAAATAACACTCGGTTTAAGAACCACTGGGTAATAGGAGAAATCAAAGATGGAATCAAAATATTCCTAGATTCAAATGAGAATGAAAACACATCATACCAAAACCTTTGGGACACAGCAAAAGCAGTCCTCAGATGACAATTTATAGCAATAAATGCACACATCAAAAAAGAAGAAAGGCACAGAATCAAAACATTAGCCACACAACTCAAACAAATAGAAAGAGAACGCAAAAGAAGTCTATGGCCACCAGAAGAAAGGAAATAAAGATCAGAGCAGAAACAAATGAAATAGAGAATAGAAAAACAATAGAATCAACAAAACCAAAAGTTAGTTCTTTGAAAGGATCAACAAAATCAAGAAATCACTTACCAGACTGACAAAACAAAAACAGGAGAGGATGCAAATAACCCAAATAAGAAATGAAATAAAGGACATTACAACAGACTCAAATGAAATAGAAAGGATCATAACAAAGTATGATGAAAAACTATACTCAACATATCTGAAAACCTAGAGAAAATGAACAAATCTCTAGAAACACACTATCTACCCAAACTATCACAAATTGATGTTGAAAATCTGAACAGACCCATAACAAGAGAAGAGACTGAAAAGGTAATAAAACAACTCCCAACAAAAAGAAGCCCTGGCCCAGATGGCTTCACTGGAGAACGCTACCAAACATTCAGAGAAGAGCTTACGCCAGTGCTACTCAAATTATTTCAGAACATAGAGAAGGAAGAGATACTTCCAAACTCATTCTGTGAAGCCAGCATAACCCTGATACCAAAACTAGGCGAAGACACCACAAAAAGAAGAAAATTACAGACCAATCTCTCTCATGAATATAGATGAAAAAATTCTCAACAAAATTCTAGCCAACAGAATTCAGCATCATATCAAAAAAATAATACACCATGACCAAGTACGATTTGTACCAGGTACGCAAGGATGGTTCAACATTAGAAAATCAATCAATGTAATCCACCACATAAATAAAATAAAGGAAAAGAATCATATGATCATTTCAATTGACACAGAAAAGGCATCTGACAAAGTCCAACACCCATTCCTGATAAAGACTCTCAATAAAATACGTAAAGAAGGGAAATTCCTCAACATACTAAAGGGCATCTATGCAAAACCAAAAGCAAACATCATTCTAAATGGAAAGAAGCTGAAAACACTCCTCCTGAGAACAGGAAGGAGACAACGATGTCCTTTATCACCACTCCTATTTAACACTGTGCTGGAAGTCCAAGCTAGAGCAATTAGGCAAGAAAAAGAAATAAAGGGCATCCAAGCTGGTAGTGAAGAAGTAAAACTGTCCCGTTGTGCAGATGATATGATACTATATATGGAAAACCCAAAAGACTCCATGAGAAAACTACTGGAACTAATAGAAATATTCAGCAGACTAACAAGATATAAGATAAACACACAAAAATCAGCTGGATTCCTACACATCAACAAAGAGAACAACAAAAAGGAAAACGGGAAAGCAATACCATTTATAATAGCCTCTAAAAAATAAAATGCTTAGGAATAAATCTAATCAGGATGCAAAAGAACTATACAAAGAAAACAACAAAACACTACTGCAAGAAACCAAAAGAGATCTACATAAATGGAAAAACATACC
>NW_004444003.1:3408959-3417684 GCF_000243295.1 Trichechus manatus latirostris
AACAGCAAAAAGATGGAAACAACCTAGATGCCCATCAACAGATGAATGGATAAACAAACTATGGTAATACACACACACTGGAATACTATGCAATGATAAAGAACAATAATGTATCTGCGAAGCATCTCACAACATGGATGAATCTGGAGGGCATTATGCTGAGTGAAATAAGTCAATAACAAAAGGACAAATAGTATATGAGACCACTACTATAAAACTTCATGAAAAGGTTTATACACAAAAAGAAACAATCTTTGATGGTTATGAGTGAGAGGAGGGGTGGGGGTGAAAAAACACTAAATAGACGTAGGTAAGTGGTAAATTTGGTGAAGGTAAGACAGTACACAATACTGGGGAAGCCAGCACAACCTGCTCAGGGTAAGGTCATGTTAGCTCTATAGACAAATCCAAACTCCCTTAAAGACTGAATTGCTGGGCTGAGGGTTGTAGGAACCATGGTCTCAGGAAACAGCTAGCTCAATTGGCATAACATAGTTTATAAAGAAAATGTTCTACATTCTACTTTGGTGAGTAGTATCTGGGGTCTAAAAGCCTGTGAGCTGCCATCTAAGATACTCCACTGGTTTCACCCCTTCAGGAGCAAGGGAAAATGAAGAAAACTAAAGACACAAGGGAAAGATTAGTCCAAAGGACTAATAGACCACAACTACTATGGCCTCCAACAGACTGAGTTCAGTATAACTAGATGATGCCCGGCTACCACTGACTGCTGTGACAGGGATCACAATAGAGGGTCCTGGATAAAGCAGGAGAAAAACGTAGAACAAAATTCTAACTCAAAAAAAAAAAGACCAGACTTACTGTCCTGACAGACACTGGAGAAACCCTGAGGGTATGCCCCCCACACACACCCTTTTAACCCCATAATGAAGTCACGCCAGAGGTTTACCTCCTAGCCAAAGATTAGACAGACCCATAGGACAAAACGAGGTTAAAGGGGCACACCAGCCCAGAGGCAAGGACGAGAAGGCAGGAAGGGACAGGAAAGCTGGTAATACAGAACCCAAGGTCAAGAAGGGAGAGTACTGACACGTCATGAGGTTGTTAACCAACGTCATAAAACAATATATGTACTGTTTAATGAGAAGCTAGTTTGCTCTATAAACCTTCATCTAAAGCTCAATTAAAAAAAATTTTATAACTGAAAAATACAATAAAAGAAATAAACTTAATAGATAAGCTTAACAGCAAAATAGAAAGGACAGAAGAATCAATGAACTTGAAGGCAGAACAATAAAAATTACCCAATGTGAACAACAGAAAGAAATCAGACCTGAAAAGAAAGAAACAGGGACCTGTGGGACCATTAACATTTGTGCCATCCAAGTCCCAGGAGAGAAGAAAGAGGGTGGAGGCTGGAAAAGCATTCAAAAAAAATTTCCCACATCTGGCAACAGACATAAAACTACAGATTCAAGAAGCTGAGTGAACCCCAAACAGGATAAATCCAAAGAAATCCAAACCAAGACACATCACCGTCAAACTCTGAAAAATGAAAAAAAAGAAAAAAAATCTTGAAATCAGCAACAGAGACACAACACCTCACCTATAGGGAAAAACCAATTTGCACGACAGCAGATATTTCATAGAGGCCAGAAAGAACACAATATTTTTTAAGTGCTGAAAGAAGAGAACCAAAAACTTTAGGAATGAAGGGGAAATCACGACATTTTCAGATGACAGAAAACAAATAGAATCGTTTGCTAGCACATCTACTCTAAAAGAATAGCTATAGGAAGTTCTCAGAAACAGTAAGAAAATAACAAAAGGAACCTTGGAACATCAGCAAGGAAGAACAACAGAAAGAGCAAAAATGTGAGTAAATAAAATAGGCTTTTCTTCTCTTGAGTATTCTAATTATGTTTGGTGAGTGGAGCAAAATTTAGAACACTGACTGGTGTGGTTTTCAATGTCTAGAGAAGAAATATTTGAGATAATTATAAATGGGGGAGAGTAAAGGGATTTAAAACATAGTAAGGTTTCTACACTTCACTTGAACTGGTAAATATGTCGACACTATAAAATCATGTGAAACCCTGGTGGCACAGTGGTTAAGAGCTACGGCTGCTACCCAAAAGCCCGGCAGTTTGAATCCACCAGGCGCGCCTTAGAAACTCTGTAGGGAGCTCTACTCCGTCCTATAGAGTCACTATGAGTTGGAATCGACTCGACGGCAACGGGTTTTTGGTTTTTTGTAAGATTGTGATAAAGTAGGGATCTATAATACAATACCTAGAATAAAAGCTTAAAAAGCTATACAAAGAGACACATTCAAAAACACTATACATAAATCAAAATGGAATTCTAAAAAATACCCAAGTAACTCACCTAAAGGCAGCAAAAAGAAAATAGAGAAACAAACAGAAAACAAAAAATAAATATTATGAGTAACCCATTAAGATGGTTAAACTTAAGAAGACTGAACATAGCAACCGTTGGCGAAGACACAGAGAAACGGGCACTCTCATAAAGTAGTGGGAACATAAAATGGTACAGCCAGTTGGAAAACAAGCAGCTTCTTAAAAGTTAAAATACATCTACTATATGATCCAACCATTTCAGTCTTAGGCATTTACATAAGAGAAATGAAAGTATGATGTCCACACAAAAACTTACACATGAATGTTCAGAGCAGCTTTATTTGTAATAGTCCCAAAATGCAAACAACACAAATGTCCATCAATAGGTTAATGAATAAAGAAATTGTGGTCTATCCATACAACGGAATATTAATCAGCAACAAAAATAATATATGTACAACATAAATCAGTCTCGAAAGAATTAAGCTGAATGAATGATGCCAGACAAGATAGTGTACATACTGAATGATTCCATTGACATAAAATTCTAGAAAATGCAAACTAATCTACAGTGACACAAAGCAGAGCCGTGGTTGCCTGTGGATAGTGTAGGTGTAGGATGCTGGGAGGGGCAGGAAGGAGGGATTACAAAGGAGCATAGGCAACTTTTGGGTGAGATGGATATGTACACTCTTTTGATCATGGTGATGGTTTCACAGGTGTACTAAATACGTCAAAACTCACTAAATTGTACACTTTTAATATGTACAGTTTATTACATGTCAATTATACCTCAATAAAGCTATTTTAAGAAATTAAGTAAAAAACCAATAACTAGGAGGGGTGGAGGAAGAATAAGAAAAAGTCCTAGTAACAATAATAATGGGACTTACATATTACCTGATTTAAGACTTACTATAAAGCTACAGTAATCAAAACAGTGTGGCACTGGCATAAGGATCAACAAATAGATCACTGGAATAGAATATGGCACCCAAATGAAGTCACATACAAGCATTTGATTTTTGAAAAAGGTGTCAAACCATCCAAAGGGAAAAGAAATATATTTTCAGTAAATGGTGCCGGAACTAGATATCTGTACAGAAAACAGTAAGTCTCAACTTCTACCTCACATCATATAAAAAATTTTAAAATTTTTTGAAATTCTCAGTTTTGTATAAAAGATAAAACCATAAGCTTCAAGCAGATAATAAAAGAAAATTTCTTTGTAATTTGGGAGAGTAGCAAAGGTTTCTTAGGATACAGAAAGCAACAACCCAAAAAACTGATAAATTGGGCTTTATTAAAATTAAAAGCTTTTGCTCATCAAAAGACACTACTGATGAACACATAACTCATAGTTCAGGAGAAAATATTCACCAAACATATATCTGACATTATCTAGGATATATGAAGAACTTCTTCAATTCAATAAGAAAAAAAATTAAAAAATATGCAAGCCATTTTAAAACACACTTCACAAAAGATATACAATAAGATATACAAATGGCCAACACTACATACTCACCAGAATTGCCAAAATTAAAAAGACTAACAACACAAATTGTTAACGAGAATGTAGAGCAAGCAAACTCTCTTACATTACTGGTGGATGTATAACATGGTACAGCTACTTAGGAAAACGGTCTCACCATTTTTATAAAACTAAATGTATAGGTAACCTATGATCTAACAATTTCACTCCTATTTATTTTCCTAAGAGAAATGAAAATATATAAGACTTGTACCAGAAGATTGACAGCAGCTTTATTCATAATAGCCAAATCCTGGAAACAGCCCAGATATCCATAATCAGGAGAATGGATAAACAAACCGGGTATATTCATACAATGGAATACTACTAAGCAATTAAAAAGCAATGAACAACTGATGCATGGGACAACATGAATAAAACATAAAACATTATACTGAGTGAAAGAAGCTAGACATAAAACAGTACATAGTATGATCCCATTTATGTGAAGTTCTAAAGCAGGCAAAACTAATATATGGTGGAAAGAAATCTGAACAATGGTTGCGTCTAGGGATGGTAGGGGCAGGAATTGACTGGGAAGGTAAGATAATATTCTATATCTTGATACATATTGGGTTACATAGGTGTATGCTTTTGTCAAAACTCATTGAATAGTACTCTTAAAATCTGTGTATTTCTTTATATGTAAATTTTTGCAAACACACAAAAAGAAGTGCAAACAACGTACTCTAGTTAATAATATGCATGCCAAACTGTTTAGGGGTAAAGTGTACTGACGTCTGAAACTTAGTTTGAAATGCATTTAAAAAAAAAGATGGATTGATGAATGGATAGAATAATGAACAGATGGATAGTTTTATGATAAAGCAAATATAGTAAAATGTTAATTGCAGATTTAATTGTAGAAACTAGGTGCTAGGCATATGGGTGTTCACTATACAATTCTTTCGACTTTTCTCTACTTTTGAAAATTTTTATAGTAAAGTGTTGACAGAAAAAATCTACTTTGAAGCAGATGTCAAAATATGCTATCAACATGCCAAAAAACTCCCTACAATACTGCTTTTTCATTATGCTGAGAACTTTCAAAGGCTCCTAACTGACAACTAAATAGAAGAGTTGGCAATGATTAGAAAACTATTCCAAATGAAGGGATGAGCAAGTGTGAAAAAAAGGCAACATCAGGACTGAAAAAAATGAAAAAAGTTCTGTATAGCTGGAACAGAGTGCTAGGGGAAAATGGACAAATACTTGGGAGTCATCAGCATAAAAATTACTAATTCTTGACCTTTATGAGTCAAAAATCCCTGTAACAACATCAGGAACAAAAGGGAGGAAGAGGTGACATATACATACATACATGCTAAATATAATATAAAATTTCAAGGACACTCTGAAGCCTATCCAAAGGCTCCATTAAGTACACCAATAAAGATGGTAACTGAAGTCTAAAGGTAAATATGAGACTAATAAAAGAGTATGTTCAGTGTGAAGAGAAAGTAGCCTAGGCCTGAACTTTAAGGAAAACCAAAATGGTGGGGGAGGGGGAGGGGGAGGAGCCTGTAAGGGAGCCCAAAAATAAGAAGGCTGAGAAATAAAAGGAAAAATAGGAAGCTGTGGTATAAGAGATGCCAACAGAAAGTGAAGAAAGAGGAACCAGTCAACAGTGTCATCTGCTGTTAAGAAGTTAGAAAAACATGAGGGCACTAGTATCCCTGATGAGAGTAGGTTCAGTATAATGACAGAGGCAGAAGACAGAATGCTTCAGGTTAAGGAGTGAGTGGGAATTAGAATTTATTTTAAGAAGCTTGGCTGTAAAGAAGAAAGAACAGTTGTTTAAAAAACACCTTTTCAAAGATACGAGAGACATCTGCACATTTTAGTGCTGATGAGGATAAGTAGTAGAAAGAGAGACTAAAGACACAGAAGAGAAAGGAGATAGCCAATAACAAGGTTCCTGATGATTATAAGGAAGATGGGTTGGTACCCAACATGCAGGTAGAAGGTATGACCCAAGATGTAACAGATGTCTCACTCATTTTTTTTTTTTTTTAATTGTACTTCAGGTGAAGGCTTACAGAACAAATAGTTTCTCATGAAACAGTAGTACACATATTGTTTTATGACATTGGTTAACAACCCCACAACATGTCAACCCTCTAACTTCTCAACCTTTTTTTTTTTTTGGTGAAAATACCCATAGCCAAAGATACACCACTTCAAAAATTTCTACATGCACAGTTCAGTGACATTGACTATGCTCTTCCAATTGTGCCGTTATTCTCACTTAAGATGAAGGCTTACAGAACAAAATAGTTTCTCATTTAACAGTTACTACAAATGTTGCCCTATGACAATGGTTAACAATCTCACAACACATCAACAATATCCTTACTCAACCTTGGGTTCCCTATCACCAGCTTCCTTGTCCCCTTCTGCCTTCTGGCCCTCGTCACTGGACTCCTGTACCTCGTTAGTCTCATTTGGTTTTACGGGGCTGTCCACTCCCAGGCTGAACGGTGAACCTCGGAGATAACTTCACCACTGAGCTAAAAGGGTGTCTGGGGGCCATACTCTCGGGGTTTCTCCAGTCTCCTTTAGGCCAGTAAATCTGGTCTTTTTTTCCTGAGTTAGAATTATGTTCTACATCCTTCTCCAGCTCTGTCCAGAACCCTCTGCTGTGACCCTGGTCAGAGCAGTCAGTGGTGGTAGCTGGGCACCATCTAGCTGTACTGGACTCAGGCTGATGGAGGCCTTGGTAGCTGTGGACAATTAGTCCTTTGGACTAATCTTTTCCTTGTATCCTGTTCTCTTCATTCTTCCTTGGTCCCAAAGGGATGTGCCTCACTCATTTTAACACAGAAAAAGCTGAGGAATTCCTTGCCTTGTAGCTTCTATTTTCTCTGTAAAATAGAATGCAAATTCCTTGAAGACAAAGATAAGCACTTTTTTAATCCTCTGTGGCACAGGGTAGCATCTTATATATAAGAAATACTCAATAAATATTGGGAAAAACAAAGTTAAAATTCTACACAAAGCCCATCCTCATAACCACAGCTAGTAAAACTGCTTATCACTCCCCATTGAATACCTAGAGCTGTTTTAGTTTTACACATGAGACTTTACATCAAATGAAGGTTCACAAATACTCAGGCTCCATTGGATTAGGATTCTAGCAATGCAGAAACTACACTTACTTCAGCACAGTTATACCAGACAGAACATTTTAGGACAGGGGACAGAAGGATATTTTAGTAGTTTCTTTACAGTTTGACAAAGGGGCACTCATAAGCTAACTATTTACCCCCAACCATCACAGATTAACAGTAAAAAGCTAGGACACCACTTGACATGACCCAAGATGAGGAAGCTCTTCTGGAACAGAAATACCATATAGACAAGCATTTTGCAGCTACAGATAGGGTAATGAAAACAATTTACTGATCCCCAACCAGCATTTAAAAAAAAAATTTAAACAGAATAGGATAAAAGATATGATAGAATCACAAGTGTTAAGGTAAGAACTGTTTCATGAATTCTTTTTCATATATATTGGATCAAAATACAAAAATGTATTTCTTACTGAGGATGGGGCAGTGTAAAAATGTTTGAAAGTTACTACTGGGCACTATGATGCAAAAAGATGAAAGCTATAAAAGAAACTGAGTCTATGTAAAATTATGTAGCTGCAACTCAAAAGATTGTCTTCCTAGACATACAATACGAAGACATCTCTAGTTACACATTGTTCCTTGATAGTATACAACAGCACTCAGGTGTTGGGAGACCTGCGATCTACCCTGGCTGGCCACAGGACTATGAGAATATCATGTAACTCTCTAAACCGCAATTTCATCGTCCATGAAAACAGCATAGTACTTGCCCTACGCAACAATCAGTGTGAAGGTCAAATGAGATAACACAATACAGCCCTTTGAAAAATATAAATCACATGTATCAATCTAATTTTCAAATGCTTTAATTCTTAGATAAACCTTATCAAAACTAATGAATATAAGTCAAAAACATTAGTCTTTGAGCACTCTTGGAAATGTGACAGACAGAGGTTCGAATCCAGGCTCTATCTCTTGCCAGCTGTGTGATCCTGTAAAGGTTATATAATTTATCTAGCTTCAGTTACTTCATTTGTAAATGGGAATAATGCAGTAAAACCCACAAAAGCTGGAACCTGTGTAAAGCGGAAAACTGTCAGAGAAGGAAAATTCATTTCCCACCAAGAAAGAGCAATAGAAAACTGGTAATATTGCACCCTGTCAAAGGCAGAAAATTTTTGAGACCCAGAAAAACAAGGCAGTTACAACAAGTTTCAACTCTCACAGGTTTCACTGTAGTACCTTTATGGGACTGTTATACAAATTAAATGAGATATTAAATATGAAGTATTTAGCACAATGCCTGGCAGATTATTATTAACAGAAAATATGAAGTTTGGTATTTAAATTCCCATTTCATGTATACCTTCTGCTGCTCTGCACTGCTTTGTAATTGAGGAAATCAACCTTATCTTCTGGACCAGACTGTCTGAGTAATTAAATCAACTGCTAAAAATGGAAGATACTCCTGGAAGGGTTTATATATGCTTACAATTTTTTAGAAATTATAATGAAACAAAGTAATTTTTTAAAATGCTATCTTTTTTTAAGATTGATCCATTTCCACAATTATGCAAATATGCATGTTGTAGACTCTGACGGATGAGCTGAGTACTTCATGATTCCATTCTTCCCCTAAAGCACTTAGATTTCAACATTCTCTTTCTTCCTTATTTCAACTATTCATTACTTCTTACAATGTTCCCAAACCACTCAACAAAAGAAAAAGGTCCCCAGATGCCTCACACTACCTGATTTTAGAACCTATTATACCACCACGGTAGTCAAAACAGCCT
>NW_004444003.1:3419092-3433420 GCF_000243295.1 Trichechus manatus latirostris
TCTGGGGTCTTAAAAGATAGCAAGCAGCCATAAGACGCATCAATTGGTCCCAACCCACCTGGAGTAAAGGAGAATGAACAACACCAAAGACACAAGGAAAGTACAAGCCCAAGAGACAGAAAGAGTTACATAAACCAGAGACTTCATCAGCTTGAGACCAGAAGAACTAGATGGTGCCTGGCTACCACCAAAGACCATCCTGACAAGGAACACAACAAAGAGTCCCTGATGGAGCAGCAGAAAGGTGGGGTGCAGAACTCAAATTCTAGTAAAAAGACCAGACTTAATGGTCTAACGGAGACTGGAGGAACCCCAGAAAGCACGATCCCCGGACTCTCTGTCAACCCAGAACTAAAACAATTCCCAAGGCCAACTTTCAGACAAAGATTGGACTGGACTGTGGCACATCAAAGGATACTCGTGAAGAATGTGCTTCTTAACTCAGGTAGATACACGAGACTAAATGCGCAGCTCCTGTCTGGAGGTGAGATGAGAAGGCAGAGACAGTTAGGAGCTAGTTGAATGGACATGCGAAATCAGGAGCAGGTGGAGTGTGTTGTCACAGTACAGGGAGAGCAATTAAGGTCACATAACAACGTATGTATAAATTTTTGTATGAGAGACTAACTTGCAATGTAAAATTTCACTTAAACTACAACAATAAACAAAAAAAGAAAAGAAAAAGGTCCCCGAGATAGAGATAAAAATACTAAGTTGCAGATTTGGATATGCTTCTTCCCCCTTTACTGTTAATTAACAATCTATTTAATTAGCTCCATCTTCCTAATTGTTTTAAAGCTTCCATGATTATGAAATCTGCCATCCAGCAAGGTAACAGTCCTAACTTACTTAGGGTCTGCATAATCATACACTACACCCAAAGATATACGTCAGAGGTTCTCAAAGTGTGGTCCACAGATTCCTGGGGGTCCTCAAAACCCCTGGAGAGAATCTGTGAGGTCAAAACTATCTTCAATACTAAGATGTTACTTGCTTTGTTCACTTTGTTGACATTTGCACTGAAGGTGAAAAGTGATGGTAAGTCTGCTGCACCCTTAGCAAGAAGCAAGGCTGTGGTAGTCATTGTATTCTTCACTCATAGTTGGGGGGGGGGGCACAAGTTACTTAATCTCCTAGATGAAGCAGTAAAATTAATTTTCTTAAATCCTGATCCTTGACTACATTTTAATATCCTGCGTACCAAAATGGGATGTATAAAGCATTTTCCCTTTATACCAAAGTATGATACTTGTTTGAGGGACAAGCATTTGTGTAATTGAGCTGCAAACTAAACTAGACGCTTTTTTTCATGGAACACCATTTTTTACTGAAAGAATAACAGGGAAAAAAAGAATAATTGAGAAACTATGGTTATTCAGACTTGGGTATCTGGCAAACAATTTTCCAAAAATAAACAAAGTAAGCCTGTCACTTCAGGGAAACTGACAGCATTTGTTGTGTATGATAAAATTACAGCTTTGAAGTAAAAATTAAAATTGTGAAAAACTTGAATCTGCCACCATGCGCTGGACAACTTCCCAATACTTAAAGATTTTTCTCATAAGACAGCAGTGATATTAAAGAATATGATATTTTTACATTGTGTAATGAAATGTGTCAACATCAGGAAGATCTGCATAACTCAGCGAACCAATATGTTCCTTTGGTTCACTGAGTTATACAGATTAATGAATATATAAATATTTTTTAAATTCCTCAGGAAGTAGAATTTCTAATATGGTATCAATACATATAAGACATAAATAAAAGCTCTTTGGGATTTTCAATAATTTTTAAGAGTGTAAAGGGGTCTTGAGATCAAAAGCTTTGAGACCTAGTGATGTAAGTTATTGTTAAGTAATGGAGATCAATTTAGGAAGTTCCTAAATTCTTTCTCCTCTTTTTTAGTATCTCTCCAAAACATTCTTAGCCTTCCCATCAATGAAGAGCTAACCAACAACAGACTGTAGTCCTGAAGGCGTAGAGGGGTTAGAGTTGAGGAATATACTAAAAAGATGGAAGTTTTAGTGGAAGGACGGAATCAAAGACTTTAAAAATAGTTCTGAGACTGCCCTTTCTCTATGTTTCAGTTGAGCAGAACCCTTTAAGAAAACGGTAGAAAAACTGGGGCACAACCGAAGAATATGGACAGATGATGAGTGGGTCCCGCGAGGGAAATGAGGCAGTTGGAGGGTGGGCGGAGATTGTCAAAATCTTGGGTTTTCCTGGAATTCCCACGCTTACATCCCTAAGGCTTCTGATCAGATGTCAGTGAACGAATCTAGAAAGGGTTGTTCCGGGGAAGTGGCGGGGTTCTTGCTAAGCCCCATCCCTGCCCCGAATCCTTTCAGTACAGTCACCCTCACCTCCAGGGTCGCCACCCCCACCGCCACCCCCACAACTCCTCGATCTCCAACCCCTCACGATCCCAAGGGTTCTCACCGCCAACAGGTTCTTGTCTTCCACCAACTGCCGCTTCCGAAGGATCTCCGATTTGAGAATGTCCATCTCGCTGCCCCGGTTTAAGCTCGAGTTCCCCTCCCCTGCTCTTTGGAAACATGCAAACCACTCCCAGCCAACAGCCGTGAACCCACTACCGTAGGACAACAACTGGTAGGAACCACTTCCGGCGGAAGTTAAGGTAAGCAAGAGAAGGTAAGAGAGCGTTCCAGGGCCCCTGTTGTTGACGAAGCCAGTACATGCTATCGCCCCCTAGCAGTGTCCTCCGGCAGCGCGCCTGTAGTTTTCACCGGTAGAAGTATAAATGAACTTGGAATGAAAACCCTAATCTTCTGCGTTGTATTGAGTCAATATGCTATATTTTTTAACTGTAAATTATTGTACCTGCTTGACTTAGCGCAAGTACAAAAGTGTCCTTGTAGCTCCTCGATTATGTTAATTAAGGTAAGACCTTTGCTTATGATAGCAGAAATTCATATCAGGGTCCCTGAAGTTACTTGCTTGCCAAAATTAATTATGTAATAGAGAGTGAGAAAAAGCTGAATAATAATACTAGCTCATGGGTATAGAGTAAAAGGGCAGTGTTCATTGCAAGCCTGTTAAGGTTTCCTGCAAAATTAAACAACCACGTCCATTTACATCATTTCAGAAGTAAATGTGTCTCTACCCCCTCAGTTCTAGGTTGCTTACATATCTTGAAGATAATTGGACATTTACCTCAAGCTAACTGAGATAATCTTATTGGCCATGTCCTCAGCAGTCAAGAATTTCGATGACATGATTAATGAAGATGTAATCACAAATTCTTTTCTTTCTTTTTTAAATCGAACCCAAGAAAAAAAATTACACTAAGGAGAGAAGTTATGTCAGAAATTTTTTAAAAATAAGACTCTAAAAAGTATTTAAAACACATTTAGCTTTGGTTCTGTGCCATTGGAGCTTTTAAAAAATTCTAGTTAAATCATAATTGAACAGTATTTGACATACCCACTCAAGGAGGATAAAATATTCACTTCAGTCAGTTTATAATTAGGTAGGTTTATCAAAATAAAAGATGATAGAGAATTGTTCACTTAAATTTAGGAAGCTTTGTTGTGTGTGTGTGTGAGTGAGTGTGTGTGTGTGTGTGTGTGTGTACATGTGTTATATTTCATCTAAAAGATATCTGAGTTTTGCCAGAAATAAATCAACATAGGAAGTTAACTCACTGTCTGACATAAGATGCTTTGATAATTTTTAGGGCTTTGAAAACTTAAGATATTTTATAAAGTAAAGGTCCATGAACAAAAGATGGTAAGAGTCTTGCATGGATATTGATTTCCTGGGTCACCTATAATTCAATAAACAATAATACTTTATTAACGTTTTCCCAAGTTAGGGACTAGAGATTATGACACAAAAATCTTAATGGTTGAATGCATGATAGTAAAGTACTGAAAGTTTACAGAGAATACAATAGTTGGTGAGATAGGATAGGATCAAGGTAGACCAGAGAAGGCCACTAGCTACCATAAACAGAGCCTCCTTTTAAATTTTAGACATCCATTGATTTTGATGTTTATGTAAACATGTGCATTAAATACTTCACTCTATAAGGCCCAAGTTCAAAGAGTAACAGAGATGAGTGATTGAGCGAACAAACTGATGAGCAAGCTTTTCAATATAGAAGGGAAAAAAAGATGACCAGGAGAGTCTAGAAACACTCAAAAGAACCAATCAATCCTGACTCTAAAAGAGAATGTATTCATTTAAAAAATATGAATCTCATCAAAATAGGTATTTAAAAAATGAAATGTTTGAAACAACCCAAATGTCCTAAATGGGAGAATGGTTAATTTAGAGTTCATAAAATCAATTGAATAACATGGAACCATTAAAAACCATATTTCAAAAAAAATTCAATCATATAGGGATGCTCATGATATAATATTTATTGAAAAAATGTAGAATAATGAAACTATAACTATAGGTCTCTGGGCAGAGCAAACAGTTTGTGCTCGACTATTAACCTAAAGGTTGGTGGTCTGAACCTACCCAGTGGCACCATGGAAGAAAGGCCTGGTGATCTGCTTCCATAAAGATTACAGACTAAAAACCTCTATGGAGCCGTTCTACTCTGTAACACATGGGATTGTCATGAGTCAGAATCAACTGAACGGCAATGTTTTTTGTTTGTTTTTAATTATAGCATATGTAATGCTTAAGACTGTATGTCAGCTTGGCTGGGCCATGATTCTCAGTGTTTTGGCAGTCGTGTAATGTTGTGATCACTTCCCTGTTGAGATTTGATATGTGATCACCACATGATGGGATCTGCTGTGAGTAGCCAATCAGTTGAAGGGGCATTTTCTTGGCTGTGTGGACTGCATCGGGTGTGGGTGAATATTAAGGCAAGGTTCAGAGGCTTTGCTCCTTCTGGATCCTGCAGTTGGCTCCTGTTTGTCTGACCTCTGGTTCTTGGGATTTGAGCTACCAGCTTGCCTGCAGTCTTGCCTGCTGATCTTGGATTCATCCATCTTCATAGCCTGTAAGCAACAGCTCTGCTCTTGGCCTGCCAATGTTGGGTTTGCCAGCCCCTGCAGCTGTGTGAATCAGGAGAAGCCTCTTTCCTGACCCATGGACTTGGGACATTACAGCCTCTACAACTTCATGAGCCATTTCCTTGATATAAATGTCTCTATATACATATATATTTATACGCTTTACTGGTTTTGCTTCTCTAGAGAACCCAGCCTAACACAGCATGTATTCTCTGTTTTGTAAAAGAAGCAAGTACAGTAGTATATACATAGAAATTTGATTGGAAGAAAACACAGCAAAATATCAAGCAGTTATTTGGGCATTAGAACCACTGGTCATTCTTATTTTGTTCTTTATACCACAATTTGGTAAAAATTCTGTAATTGCGGGAATAATCCAGACAGTCATAATTTAAGGGGGGAAATCCAGATATCAGTTATTTTCTGTTTTATTTAATTATTATTGAAATTCTTTATAAATTTTTCCAGCATATCTACTTTAGAAATTACATTGATAAATTTTAAATAATGCCAGTAAAAGAAAGTCAAGGATTAGAAAAAAAGGAAGATTTTTAAGGTCTTCATAGTTATTCAATCCAATATTTAAATGTTGTCTATGAATTCTGTATTATACTAGGTTCTGTGGCCTATACCAAATACATATACATAGTCTCTACCCTTAAAGAAGTTACCAGCTAGTTGGATAATCAAGGAATATATCCTGAAAAGATAAATTATATAAGAGAGATATGATTTAGTAGTATATATGAAACGATAATAAAATATCCCCAGAAATTAAATATCAATCATCTCTAAGAGAAGAAATAGTAAAAATCAATGTACAACTGATAAGATTTTTCCTCCCTAGGAGTAACTCACCATAAAAAAATGATTTGTCACTTTTGGAGACTGGAGGGAAATACTGAATTTAATCAGGATGACCAGGATTTGTCCTGTTGCTTCCCTAAGGGATAGAATGTGGCCCAAAAAAAAGCTACATAATCTAATATGATGACCCTTAACCTTTGGCATGCCACAAATAACCTGGAGGGCTTGTTAAAACATAGAATGCTGGTCCCCATCCCCAGAATTTCTCATTAGTAGGTATGAGGTAAGGCCTGAGAATTTTTATTTTGAATATGTTACTAAGTGAGGCTGATGCTGTTGATCCAGGGACCATACTTTAAGAACCATGATCTAATATATTATGTTGAAATCTCTCTGGGAGGAAATGTGAGTGAATCAGAAGAGCTGTCTGCATGTGGTCTTGAGAAACAGAAGTAGAAGAGGAAGCAGATGTCAGACGGTGTCTACAGCGTTGTCATAGACACCTCTGAGGGTGCTCACCCATTCAGAATGGTGCCTCATTTGGGAACTTCCCAATAGAAAGGGGGCACACTGTCTTTGGATTCAGCCATGTATCTAATCACACTTTGTATAATTAGACCATGGGTAGGTACCTGTCCAAATATGGGCCAATCTGAGTCCATTCCCAAAAAAACTGGAATTGGAATTGAGTCAATCTTTCCAAGAAGCGGGAAATGTGTGAATTTGAGAGTGGTGGAGAGCACTTTCGGTGTCATGCTGAAGCCAGCCCATCCACCCAGACCTGTAAGAGCCTGTTGTTACATTCTCAAGAATTGTGTGAGCTAGCTGTTAAACACAGCCATTATTAAAAATTAAGTAAGTTTTTACTTAAGATTAAATAACATATTATAAACAAAGGTAAAAAAATACACAGAACCCATCACTTACTATCTTACTACATTTTACTATTATCTGTGCTCCTGAGGTTATATATGAGTAGTATATTTTCATGGTGGAGTCCCTGGATGGTGCAAATGGTTAATGCTCTCATCCACTATCGAGTTCACCCAGAAGCACCTCAGAAGAAAAGCCTGGTGATCTACTTCTGAAAAATCAGTCATTGAAAACCCTATGGAGCACAATTCTACTCTGACACACATGAGGTCATCAGGAGTCAGCGTTGCCTCAACAGCAACTGCTTTTGTTTTGTTGTTTTTTAATGGTGTGCTACAGTACAGCTCTTATCAACTCTACATTTGGTGATGTCACATTAGTAACTTGAAATCAGCCATGGTGGGAGTATTTACACTACAGAAATTGGCAAATACTACAAATTGGGGCTTGAGTTATCATTTAATTGACTATCTAGACTTTAAAAAGTGATGAAAAAAATGTTAATAATATAGATCAGGGTTTCTCAACCTTGGGCTAGATAACTGTTGTGGGGGTGGAGGGGAATGTCCCTGGCCTCTATCTATTAGATGCCAGTAGCACACCTTCTCTAGTTGTTTCAACCAAAAATATCTGCCGACATTGCCAAATGTCCCCTGGGGAGCAAAATCTCTCACGTTGAGAACCACTGATACAAATTAAACTTAAAAGTGTCCTGTCTGTTGTCATTACAGAGTAAACACCAAAAAAAAAAAAAAAATTGAGGAACTATTCCTCCGATATTCAAAAACAATTATCTGATTCAGTAAAGAAGTCTCCCATGTCATTGACAAACAAGTGAAGTTCTGACATACATCTCTGCTGTTTCACTTTAATTTTTTTTCTTTTTGGTGAAAATATACACAAGAATACATACACCCATTCAATAATTTTCATGTATACAGTTGAGAATCGGTACACACTTCACATTGTCACAATTCTCCCCATCTCTGTCCATATTGTTTCACCACCTTTAACTTAGGCTCTCTGCCCCTTAAAGTTCTTGTCTGTGTTTTAGAGTTACTGTTGTCCGCTTAATCTCATATAGATAATTCTTTTAAAAAGCACAATGCTTAAGGTGAATGTTCTTTACTAAATGAGCTAAATTGTTGTTTAGTTTAAAGATGACTTCATTGGATAGTTTGGGTTCAAGGCTTAAAAATTGCTTCCAGGTAATAGACTTGGGGGTTCCTCCAGTCTCGATGTTTCCAGTAAGTATGGTTTCCAATAAGAATTTGAAGTTCTGTTCCACGTTTTCCCCTCCTTTTGATCTGTTTCACTTTTGTCCTATTCATTAATTTAAACAAAAATATCAACCAGCATTCATCATCAATTACCACCATAGGTTGGCTAGGGATACAAGAGTTCTGTAAAAATCAGTTAAAGCATTGTGTGAGAATCAATTGGTTACATGGAATTTACAATAAAGGACATTGTACATTTTATTATTATTTATAAATTGTGTCCTCCATATATTCTACATAAGTAAAAAATATATAGGTGTATGCTTCCCCACTCCCCAAGATCTGTCTTTTAAACATTTACCAGCACAGCACTATCCATTACCAACCTCCTATGTGGGCTTAATACCAGATTATTCAGCAAAGAAAACTGGAATATCAAAAAAGAAGAGTAAAATAGATCTGCAAGAAGAAACATTGATGACAGACAATGAAGACTATTCTAGTTCTTCCTATAATCTGGCTTGCATCTCTGTTCCAAATATGACTGAATCTTTACCCCATATTTCTACTTTTTAAAGGTATATTTTCTTCACATTTTAATGTTTCTGGATTTAGGATGCATCTTAGAACCAACATGCCTGTAGTGGGTATATGATGCTTTGCCCAGATACACCAGATATACTCTCTATAAGGCCAATGCCCCCATCCCCCATCTGCTAGGAACAGGGGCTGCTGATGGCGAGAAGCTGCATCCCTCACTGGGTGTATCCCCAGGCTGCAGGGACTTGCCTCAGTCAAGGTTACACCCTTTCCCACAGGGCACCCACAACCAGTGACTGACTCATGTGGTGATTCAAAGGCCCAGCTCCTTTGCTTCAATTTGCGGCAACTCTAAAGGGCCACTCTAGCTCCAGAGTTCTCCATGGCATCAGCAGATGTCTCCCCTGCAACCTCACTGCAGGCTGCTTCTCCCTCTGCCAAACCCTGCTTTCCTCATTTCCTTACAGATGCCATCTCCGAGAGCAGTCCCTAAAAAACCACTACTTGTGTGCAAAGAAAAGAAATGCTTGGACCAGTAGACATGGGTATTCTGGTCCATTTGGTAGGCAGTGATTAAATTTGGCATTCTAGTTTTTACATCAACCACTTTTGGGAATATGGTTAGTGAGTTATTCCCATAAAACAAAACAAAACAAAACCCACTGCTGTCAAGTCGAATTCTGACTCATAGTGACCCTATAAGACACAGTAAACTGCCCCACTGGGTTTCCAAGGCTGTAATCTTTACAGAAGCCGACTGCCACATCTTACTCCCAAGGAGCAACCGCCAACTTTTCGGTTAGCAGTCAAGCAATTAACCACTGTGCCACCAGGGCTCCTTGTTATTTCCATAGCCTGATCCAAATCTGGTAACACAAAAAAAATTGAATTAAAGAATGTTAAAAGTTGAGAACTAGATCATGGACCCTGGTAGACCTACAAGTACGAATCAACTCTATGAAGCCCAGGCTGAGAGACCAGCTGACAATCTTCAGTCACATCTATTTTCCCTGAACTTACACATTGATCAAATAAGGGATACAGCTCACATACCACATCAGTCTTCCTTCCTTCTTCCTTGACATCTCTTGTTTACTGTTGTCTCCCCTTCTGTTCTCTTTGTCCTAAACCTTTTATACAATTTTATTAGTGGAATATGTTAAATGAATGAAATAAAGAGTGATTTCAGGAGAAAAAAATGAAGAAAATCAAGATGAGGAATAAGAAAGGAGAAATAACCAAGGATACAAAATGTATTGAGAAAACACGAGAATATTACCTGCAACTCAATGACAATAAATTTGAAAACCTAGAAGAAATGGCTGATTTCCTAACAAAAATGTAAGTCCCCAAAACTGACCCAAGAAAAAGTAAAAAATTTAAATAGTCAGCTACAACAGAGAGGAAGAAAAGCTGATTATAGATCCACCATTTAAAAGGCATCAAATCTAGTTGTTTCCACTGCTGAGGAAGCAATCTTTAAAGAACAGATAATTTTAATGTTACCAGCTGTTCTCAAATTTTCTGGCCTCAGAACACTTTCAATTCTTAAAAATTTTCAAGGACCTTAAAGAGGCTTTGTTTATGTGGTTATAGCTATCGGTATTTACCATGCTAGAAATTAAAACAGAAAATTTTTAAAATTAACTCATTTAAAAATAACAATAAAAACACATTACATATTAACACAAAACATTTTATAAAAAATAACTATTTTCAAAAACATTTAATGAGAAGAGTGGAATTGATTTACATTATTGCAAACCTCTATAATGTCTAGCTTAATGGAAAAAAACTGGATTCTCTTATGTGCTTCTACATTCAATCTGTTGCCATATACTATTTTGGTTGCAGTATTATGAAGAAAGTCTAGCCTCACACAGATATGTAGTTGGAAAAGGGAAGAGTATCTTGAGCAGATAATTGTGGATATTATGCTTTGATACTATACTCAAACTTGACAGCTCGTAGTTTTTCAAGTTAGTTGTAATGTGGAATCTGAAACCTTATCAATAAACTTCTCATACTCTGTTACATTAAAATTTACTGGTCTGTCTTGAACTGTGAATGGATCTTTTACTCATGCATGATTTTACAACATCACACATTGGTCATCTGGAAAATACTAGTTCACTGACTTATGCAGATCTTCCAAGTGTTCACATAGTTCATTACACAATATTTTAAAAGTCACATTCATTAATACCATCCCCTCTATCTCATGAGAAAAGCCTTTTAATTATTGGGATAATGTCAAGCTCATGGTGTCTGATAGAATTTTCCAAAATGCTAATTTTCAGTTGAAAGCTCAAATTTGATCATTGGCAACAAATATTATCAATTATTTTCCTTAAAGACAGGGTCACTTTGTTCACTTGCAAGAAAATATCTAACAAATGCCCAAGTCTGAATAACCATAGTTTGTCTATTGGTTATTCTTTCAAGTAAAAATAATGTTTCATTAAAAAAAAAAAACAAACAAAAACTAGTTCAGCTTGCAACTCAGTCGCACAATGCTTTTCCTGAAGCCAACCATCATATTTTGGTATGTAGCAGAAGTGCTTCTTGTGTGCTTCATGTTGAAGTGGATTTTTGCTTCTGGCTATGAAAGACTAACTGCTACAGTAATTGCCATCCCACCATAAACAATTGGAGTCCCTGGGTGGTGCAAACAGCTAACATGCTCAGCTGCCAACCAAAAAGTTGGAGGTTCAAGTCCACTCAGAGGTGCCTCCAATAAAAGGCCTGGTGAGCTACTTATGAAAAATCAGGCATTGAAAACCTTATGGAGCACAGCTCTACTGTGACACACATGGGGTCATCATGAGTTGGAGTCGACTAGACTTGATGGTAACTGGTTCATAAACAACTGGAAAAACAGACGAAATATATGAGAGAACAATTTTTCTGATACTGGACAACAGGCAGCAAAGGGTTGTGATCCCTAAGAGAAGGGAGACAAATGAGGTGGATTACTACCTTGAGGCAGTTTCCATGCTATAGCATGGGGATGGGAAATCTAAACAGAGCCTTATTGTCTCAGTGAAATGAGGAAAAGAGATTGCAGTTCTGGTAGACTGGGAGGCTACATTTATAGTGCAGAATACTGGAAAGAAGAGAGGTATACAGAAGGAGATCTATAGAGATCTGTGGAAGGGTCTTCTTGACTCCTTGGCTGAATCCTGATCTGCATAAATTTGGGCAAAACTCCCAAGACTGGGTCAAGAACCACCAGAAAGCAGTAAGTCATAAAATTACCAGAGCTCACACAGGGATAGGAAAACACGGCATAGGATAGAGTCCACTGAAGACAATCACTGGAGTAGTGGGACTAAATTAGCCCTAGACTAAAGGCTGCTCCGGACCAAACCAAACAAAACTTAAAAGCAAAGCTCCAAAAGATCAAACTGATCTTAAGTAACTTAGCTGCATGTCAGATCAAAGCCCAACATTTCTAAAGGACTATAACAAAATCCAGCACCAGGCAAAGAAAAATCCAGTATCCTGCGATCCAATAAAAATTACTAGGCATGCAGAAAAATATAATACATAACCAGGAGAAAAATCAATCAATAGAAACAAACCTAGAAATGACAGAGATGATAAAGTAGTAAATGGACAATCAATAAAGAAATAGCAATGAAACCAAAAGCTTTGAAAATATCAATAAAATAAATAAACTGTAGTTTATTTATTTTTGATTGCTCAGGTCAAAAGAGAGAAGACAAGGATTACCAATATCAGGGCTAAAAGAGGGTTCATCATCACATTTCCTACAGACATTAAAAGGAAAATAAGGGAATATGAACTACTTTTATGCCAATAAATTAAACAACTTAGTTGAAATAGGAAAACTTATTTGAAAGACAAAAAAGTAACAAGGCCCACTCAAGAAGAAATAGACAACCTATGCCTATTAAAGAAATTTGAATTTGTAGTTAAAAATCTTCCCATAAAGAAAGAAAATTCCAGGACCAAATGCTTTTACTAGTGAATACCAATAAATTTTAGAAAATTACTAGAATTACTATTTCTCAAATTCATGGAAATGCAAGGGATTTAGAATACATTTTAGGAAGAAATAATTCCAATTCTATACAATCTTTACTAGAAAATAGAAAAAAAGGGAACACTTCAACTCATTTTATTAGGTTAAAGACATCAAAAGAAAAGAAAACTACAGACCAATATAACTTACGTACATAGGTGTAAAAATCCTTAATACAAGTTTAGGAAATTAAATCCAGCAGTATGTACAAAGGATAATACATCATAACACGGTAAGATCTATTCTAGGAATAAAATATTTGTTTAAAACAGTTGAAATTAATTAGTGTAATTCACCATATTAAGAGAAGGTTAAGAAACATATTTAATAGATGCAGAAAAATAATTTAACAGAATTCAACACTCACTCATGATGAAACGTAAGAATACAAAAGAACTTCCTCAACACGATAAAGTGCATCTACAAAACACCTAAAGCTAATAACATACTTAATGGTGAAACACTGAATGTTTTTTCTCTAAGATGGTGAACAAGACAAAGATATAAAACATACACTTTTTATATATACAAGGCAAGCCAAAACCAAACCAAACCCATTGAGGTTGAGTCGATTCCAATTCATAGCGACCCTATAGGACAGAGTAGACCTGCCCCATAGGGTTTCCAAGGAGCAGCTGGTGGATTCAAACTGCCGACCAGTTAGCAACCGAGTGCTTAAGTGCTATGCTACCAGGCAAAGATGTTTGCTTTTACCACTTTCGTTCAACATTATACTGAAGTGCAATAAGACAAGGACAAGAAATAAAAGGCATACAAACTGGAAAGAAACATAAAACTGTCTTTATTCACAGATGCCATGATCATTTGTATAGAAAAACTAAAGAATTAAAATTAAAAAAAAAAAACTACTAGAATAAATAAGTTTAGCAAGATCATGGAATACAAGGTCAATATACAAAAATCAATTGTATTTCTATGTTACAAACAATTAGAAACTGGAATTTTAAAAAATACCATTTACAATAGCCGAAAATATATTTTAAAGTATGAAATATTTAGGGATAATTTTTTTTTAAATGTGTGTAAGACCTAAACACTGAAAACTATAAAACATTGCTAAGAGAAATTAAAGAAGACCTACATAAATGAAGAGTTATACCATGTTTTGTGTCAGAAGATACTAAATATTGTTAAAAAGTCAGTTCTCTCCACATTGATCTGTAGATTCAACTTAGTTCCAATGAAAATCACAAGAGGTGTTTTCACAGAAACTGACACTCATTGTTTCTTAAATTTCATGGAAATGCAAGGGATCTAGGATAGGCAAAACAATTTTGAAGAACAAACTTGGAGATCTTTTATTACCTGATTTTAAAATGTGCTAAAATACCATAATCAAAACAGTGCGGTACTGGTATAAGAATAAACATGAAGATAAATGAAACAGATTAGAGAGCCCAGAAATAGATGCACACATATATGGTCAATTGATTTTATACAAAGATACCAAGGTGAATCAAGGTAATTCAATGGGTAGTCTTTTCAACAATGGTGCTAGAATAGTTGACTACTCAAATGTAAAAAACAAAAAGACCTTGACCTTTGTAGCATATGCAAAAATTAACACCATATGGATCACAGATCTAAACAGAAGGGCTAAAAATATGAAACTTTTAAAAAAATATATAGAAGAAAATCTTTCTGACATTGAATTAGGGCAAGATTTTTTACATAAGACAGAAACAGCACAGATCATAAGAGAAAAAATGATAAATTGGACTTCATCAAAATAAACTTTTGCTCTTCAAAAGACACTGTTAGGAAATGAAAAAGTAAACTACAGACTGGAGGAAATTAAAAAAAATATTATATATATATA
>NW_004444003.1:3433520-3436697 GCF_000243295.1 Trichechus manatus latirostris
ATTTGTATCCAGAATATACAAAGAACTCTAGCAACTTAATAAGAAAACAAACAACCTGATTTTAAAATAGTCAAAAGATTTGAACATTTTACTAAAGAGAGAAGATATATATCAATGGCAAACAAGCAAATGAAAAGATGCTCAACATCATTAGTCATTAGGAAATACAAATTAAAACCACAGTAAGATAACTCTATATACCCATTAGAAAGCCTAAAATTAAAAAACAAAACAAAATTTGACCATACCAAGTGCTGACGAGGACGTAAAGCATCCAGAACACTCATACATTGTTGGACGGAATGTAAAATGGTATAACCACTGTGGAAAACAATTTAGCAGCATCTTATAACGGTAAACATGCACTTACCATAAGACTGAATCCCATCCATAGGTATTTACCCCAAAGAAATAAAAGCATATGCCCACGCAAAGACTTGTATGCAAACTCATAGCAGCTTTATTCATAATAGCTCCACACTAGAAATAACTCCAATGCCTATCAACCAATGGATGGTTAAGCAAATCGTGATATAATCCATCAAAGGAATACTATTCTGCAATAATAAGGAATGAACAATTGAGACTTGCAACAATACAGACATATCTCAAAAAAAAAAAACCCATTGCCGTCAAGTTGATTCCGACTCATAGCAACCCTACAGGACAGACTAGAACTGCCCCATAGGGTTTCCAAGGAGCGCCTGGTGGATTCGAACTACTGATCTTTTGGTTAGCACCCGAACTCTTAACTGCTATGCCACCAGGGTTTCCATATCTCAAAAGCATTGTGAAATATTGCAGACACAAAATATTACATACTGCATGATTCCATTTATATGAAATTCTCAAAAAGTTAAAACTGTACTGATAAACGTCAGATCAGTGATTGCGAGGAGCTAGCAATTGGGCTGGGAATTGACCGCATAAGTGCATGAAGAAACTTTTTTGTGGGTATGGCAATATTTCTATATAATGATCGTGGCAGTGGTAAAAAGACCCTCCCTAACCTTCATATCTTCTGACATACTCCATACTCCTCCTATCATAGCCACTCCTTAGCATCCATTCTACCCTCCTATGCTAGCCCCTAGACCCCAAATACACACAGTTCACAAATTTTTGGAGGAGGAGGATGCTGTTTGTGACAGCAGTTGTTACAGTTCAAAGCAACCAACAGATGGGACAAAACTTCGCAAGCTGGCCATAACAATAGCCATGACAAAAGCTGGTTATGAGCAGCCCCACGTGTTAAAAATCTGTCCAGACCCTTTATATGCCATATTTCATCCATTTTAAGATGTTCTTTTTTTTTTTTTCACATTTTAACTTCTCTGAAACAGGGATGCATCTTTCAATTGATGCATCATGCAGTTATAATTGGGTATGGTTATTTTTCCTTTAGTGGTAAACAAAAAAATAGTGCAACTTAGAATTGATGGCTTTCCTCTTAGAGTCAATGAACTGTAGAATGGCTGGACAGAGGATGCACAGGATTTTCTTCAGCCTACAAAGGTAGGAGAGCAGAGATGAGGGTCAGGCAGAATATAGATGACTTGAACCCAAGCTCTGGACCAGAGTTTTCATGTTATGTTTCAAATTGACAGCCCTGTCCCCACCTGCTCTTATCCCTTGTTAAGGCTGAGAAGATATGCTGCCAAGTGATGCCAACAGCCTTTGGGACAAGAAGTCATACATAGAAGGAGCTGGAAGAGGCAGTGCTAAGGAATGGAAACAAGAGCAAGTCTCATGACCAGCAGGCAACACAGACATTAAAGACAAATAGATGGGCTTACTCAACGAAGAGTGTGGCCTACTAATTGCAATAGGAAATTAGGTAAACTAAGGAATTTGCCACCATGCTACTAGTGGACAGGGACTTCATACTGTAATTACTTAATCTTTCTGTACATTAGTTTCTTCATCTGTAAAATGGGGAATAATAATAGTACCTACTTAATAGAATTAGAGTGTTGATTAAAAAAGATAATACATGTAAAGAGTGAAAAAACAGTGCCTGGCATATGGCAAATGCTCAGTAATTTTAGATACTGTCATGGATTGAATTGTGTCCCCCAAAACTATCTGTCAACTTGGTTAGGTCATGATTCCCAGTATTGTGTGATTGTCCACCATTTTGTCATCTGATGTGATTTTCCTATGTGGTGTAAATCCTACCTCTACGAGATGGGATTCGCTGCAGTTATGTAGACTCAATCTACAAGATTAATATACAATTTAAGCCAGTCTCTGTTGAGATATAAATGACAGAAGTGAGCAGAGACACGGGGGACCTCACACCACCAAGAAAGCAGTGCTGGGAGCAGAGCTCATCTTTGGGTCCCTGTGTGAAGAAGCTCCTAGCCCAGGTGAAGATTGATGACACGGACCTTCCCCCAGAGCCGACAGAGAGAGAAAGCCTTCCCCTGGAGCTGACACCCTGAATTCGGACTTCTAGCCTACTAGACTGTGAAAGAATAAACATCTGTTTGTTGAACCTATCCACCTGTGGTATTTCTGTAATAGCAGAACTAGATAACTAAGACAGGTATCATTATGGTTATTTCCCTAAGAATTTTATAATTCATCCATGCATTCATTCTTTCAACAAAGATTTATTTAGCAATTACGATGCTAGGAGCGGAATAGTTTATTGTGCTTCATTACTGTCTTTTTTCATGTCTTTATGTCTTTTTTTAAAATTGCTTTTTTTTCTTACTGAGACTATACACCCATTCAACAATTTCTACATGTGTAATTCAGTTACACTGATTACATCTTCAGGTTGTGCAACCATTCTCATCTTACTTTTCTGAATTATTCCTCCACCATTAACATGAACTCACTGTCCCCTAAGCTTCCCATCTGACCTTTCAAGTTGTTCTTGTCGTTTGATCCCATGTAGATAGTTCTTCAAAAGAGCATGATGTTCAAGGCAAATATTGTATACTAAATAAGCTAACCTATTGTTTGGTTTAAAGAAGATTTCAGGGGATGTTTTTGGTTTAAATTTTAAATTTTATCTCAGGGTAAAACTCTCTGTGGTTCATCCAGCTTCAATGGCTCCAGAAAAATCTGGATTCCATGAGAATTAGAAATTCTGTTCTCCATTTTCCACCTTTTGATCAGGATTCTTTTTTTTTTTTATTATCCCCATTTTCTTTCTTTCTTTTTTTT
>NW_004444003.1:3443851-3453127 GCF_000243295.1 Trichechus manatus latirostris
GGTAGGCCGTGCCTGTGCTGCTTGGTAGTGTGATGTTAAGTGTGCAGTGCAGACAGGCAAGATGGAGGGGTGAGACTGTGATGTGTGGAGCTAAGATGGATATGGGAGAGAGGAGAGAGGAACAGGAGCCAAAGACATACAAACAAACAAGAGTGCTAGGGGAGCTTGCCGTTGGAGTGGAGAGATGAGAGACTATGAAATGGAGAAAAACAAAAAGGGGAAGAAGAAGGAAAAAAAGAAAAGAATGAATAAGTAAAAAGTAGAAAGAAAAAAGAACAGCAAAGCTCCCAGGGATCCCACTGGTGCGGCTACTAGGTCTGGGGAAGTTGTTCCCAGGTGTTGCAGTACAGCCTGGCTGGAAGGCACAGAGGCATTCAGCGCCAGGTATTCAGGGAAGAGGAAGAGAAGGAAGGTATAGATAGACAAAAAACTGAGTAATGAAGAAAGACAAAAAGGGAAAAAGAGGGAAAAGAAAACAAAACAAGTTTAAAAAAAAAAGAAAAGAACAAGAAAAGTCCCTCAAAAGATAGGGAAAAAACCCACGAAGAAAGAAATGCTCTCAGGGATCCCCCTGCGCGTCTGTGCAAGCTGAGGGGGTAGGTCCCAAGCCGTGTAGCACTGCCCAGCCAGATCGGGCTTCCAACTTGAGAAAAGGAAAAGAAAACAAACCAACAATTCAAAACAAACAAACAAAGGCCCTGGGATCCCACCAACGTGGCAGCCCAGACTGGGAAGCAGTTCCAGACTCGAACAGAGCTCCGCAGCCCATTAGGAAGAAACAAAGATGGTGCACAGAGCAAGGTATTTGAGCAAAAGGAGGGGGAGGTAGTGAGAGTTAAGGAAGAAATCAAACGCAGTGGAAAAAAGCAACACCAGCAGCCAACAAATGGCACTCAGGGAGCCAGCCAGTACAGGCAGGTGGAACCCAAGCAGCCAGTGCTTCCTGGCCAAAAGACTGTGGCCATGAGAAGCAAGGAGGCCGAGTGGGGGTGAAGAAGGGTGGGGGGTGGGAAAGCGTACATCGCAAATTACTGGTTGTTTTGTCTCTTGCTGGAAGCTCCGTGAAGCTGCTTTCTTGTACCCTCTATTTGCTGGTCTCTGATAGGAGTCCAAGATGGTGGATCCACGCTGCGTTAGCTGATAGGGGACCTCTGTATCAATCTCTCCCACTCTCCATTCTCTGTCAGTTTTCTCACTCCATTTGGTGCTTGGCTGAGTTCTTTATCTCTTCATTTGATGTTTTAGGGTTTCAGGATTGTTGTTTTCTCTGTTTGGCTTAGTTTTTCAGATCTTTGCTGTGGAGGGATGGCGTGGTGCTTCTGCCTAGAGCGCCATTTTGCTGGAAGTGACCGGGATTCTTCTGTAGAATCTCTGATCAAAATGTTTAGTAATGGTCGCCGGGCACCATCCACTTCTTCTAGTCTCATGGCAAAGGAGGTAGTTGTTCATGGAGGCAATCAGCCACATATTTCATTTCCTTCTCCCATCCTCCTGACGCTCCTTGTTCCTCTGTTGCTCCAGGAGAATAGAAACCAATTGCTGTACCTTAGATGGCTGCTTGGAAGCTTTTAAGACCACAGGCACTATGAAGCGAACTGGAGACAGAAGCACTAAACATGATATTAGGCCAATTGACTAGGATGTTCCATGAAACCCTGAGCCTAACCTCCAAACAAAGAAACCATATCCTATGAGGTGTTTCGTTGTACACAAGCAGCCTCAGCACCTGTTCTTTTTGTTGTTGCTGTAAATATCTTTCATACAACATTTGCCAATTCAACTTTTTACAGGTGTACCACTTATTGGCATCAATTCTATTAATTGGCTGTGCAACCCTTACCCCTAACCTATGCAATTTTTCCATTACCATACATAAGCAATAACCACCACCCCCTTTCCTCCTCCCTCCTGTCCCTGGTAACCACTAAATTTTGGTCTCTATACATTTTCCTGTTCTTGTCTTTTTATATAAGTAAGATCATACAATATTTGTCCTTTTTGATTCTTTATGTCTTTTTAACATCCTTAGAAATAGCCAGTGGAGCAAATGCCAATCCCTCATAACTCTTATCTACAAAAAAAACAGAAACAAAAAAAACCCACTAAACCCATTGCCTTTGAGTCAATTCCAACTCATGGTGCCCCTATAGGATAGAGTAGGGCTTCCCCATTGGGTTTTCAAGGCTGTAATCTTTACTGAAGCAGTCTGTCACATCTTTCTCCCACGGAGCGGCTGGTGGGTTTGAACTACCAACTTTTCGGTTAGCAGCCGAGTGCTTAACCACTGTGCCCCGGGGCTCCTCTATCTCTTATTTACCCACCTCAATATATATTTTGTATGCGTTCCATCATCCTACCAGTTAAGCACTTAGTTGTAAATAGAAGCAGAACCAGTTGCCCTCCAGTCAATTCTAATTCATGGCCACTCCATGTGATTCAGAGTAGAATTGTTTAGAACTGTAACCTTTTGGAAGCAGATCGCCAGGCCTTCCTTCTGAGATGCTTCTGTGTGGGTTTTAACTACCAACCTTTCGGTCAGTAGCCCACCATTTAACCATTTGTGCCACCCAGGGACCACAGTTTTTACCCTTTATATTAAAAACAACACTATTGATTCATTACAGAGTATAACAGATTTTAATGCCAACAATGATCTAGAAAAATACACAAGACTGCAAAAGAGGTTGTAATCATGTAGTAGAAAGATTTTGTCACTTAAGACAGTTTGATTTTAGGCCAGTCATTTACAAAGTAGTGACAATACTTTAACTAGTAGAGATTTTTAGAGAAACAGATGAGATAATGTATGTCAAAATGCTACATAAATTTATTATTTTAAGTACACTCTGAATCATAATTTAAAAAAAAAAGTTGCTTGCGAGTTGATTCCGACTCATAGAGACCCTATAGGACAGAGTAGAACTGCCTCAAGGATTTTCAAGGCTGTAATCTTTATGGAAGCAGACTGTTAAACATTTTTCCTCCCAAAGAGTAGCTGGTGGGCGCAAATCACAAACGACCAACCTTTTGGTCCACAGCCAAGCGCTTAACCACTGTGCACCAGAGCTCCTTCTGAATCATAATAGGTTTCTATTATCAAAAATAATATGACTTTCTTTTGATTGCAGAAGACTTTTAGTAATTAAATATATTTACACAGCAACTTCCTAATAAAGGACTCTTAAATTTAAGTTTCAGAATTCCTAAGAGAGATAGGGACAAAAATAATACATTATGATGAGTTTATATACCACTTTCTGTTGCAATGATGAGAGGAAATTATCCAATATTTATTAGTGGGCACTAGTGCTAGATCTAGAATCTGTGCTTTCTTGTTCCTAGATTTACATATTTTCCCTTGGAGTCCCCACGTAGTGCAAATAGTTAAACAATTGGCTGCTAACCAAAAAGTTGCAAGTTCAAATGCCCCAAGAGGCACCTCAGAAGAAAGGCCTGGTGATTTACTTCTGAAATGTCACAGCCATTGAAAACCCTATGGAGCACAGTTCTATTCTGTAACATAGGGTTGTCATGAGCCAGAATCAACTCAATGGCAACTGGTTTGGTTTGGGGATTCTTTTAATCTTACGAAGGGGAAAGCAGGCATACAGAGAAGTTCTCACCGTGATCTCTCACTAGAATCATCTGGTAGCTTTTGAAAAGTACTAATGCCACGACTTCAACCCAGACCAATTAAGTCAGAATCTCTGAAAGTGGAGCCTGGATATTAGTAGTTTTAAAAGCTTCCTAGGTGAGTCTAATGTGCATTCAGTGTTGAGAATCACCAGTAGAGAATTAAAGGTCAGCCATGCCATTTGAAGATCACACATGTACTATAATACATTTTTCAATGTCAGCTTGTCTCCTGAAATGGTTTTGTTGAGCACCTGTACCATACAAGGCATAGCACTAAGTGTTGAATGCCATGGCATCTATCACCCTTTATTTGTGATAGATTTTATTGTTGCAGCCAGTAGCCTATTTTATTTTATAGTTATTTATGTACTTATTTTAGGTATCTTTTAGAATGTATCCTTCTTGAAAGTTTCGTGAATACAATCAAACACTTTGACAGACAGAGTAGCAGGGGTAGGGGTCTGGGGACCATGCTTTCAGCGGACAACTAGGACAAATGGAATAACAAAGCTGATTAAAAAAATGTTCTGCATCCTACTTTGGTGAGTGGCATCTGGGCTCTTAAAACCTAGCAAGTGGCCATCTAAGATGCATCAATTGTTCCCAACCACCTGGAATAAAGGAGAATGAAGAACACCAAAGACACAAGGAAAGTATTAGCCCAAGAGACAGAAAGGGCCACATAAACCAGAGACTCCATCAGCCTGAGACCAGAAGAACTAGATGGTGCCCGGCTACCACCAATGACTGTCCTGACAGGGAACACAACAGAGAGTCCCTAATGGAGCAGCAGAAAGACAGGGTGCAGAACTCAAATTCTACTAAGAACACCAGACTTAACGGTCTGACTGAGACTGGAGGAGCCCCGGAAAGCATGGCCCCTGGATTCTCTATCGGCCCAGAACTAAAACAGTTTCCGAGGCCAACTCTTCAGACAGCAATTGCACTGGACTGTGGGACATAAAGTGATACTCATGAGGAGTGTGCCTCTTAGCTCAAGTAGATACAAGAGACGAAATGGGCAGCTTCTGTCCGGAGGTGAAATGGGAAGGCAGAGAGGGTTAGGAGCTGTTTGAATGGACATGGGGAATCAGGGGTGGAAAGGAGGAGTGTGCTGTCACAGTATGGGGTGAGCAATTAGGGTCACATAACAATGTATGTATAAATTTTTCTATGGGAGACTAACTTGAAATGTAAACTTCATTTAAACTACAACAATAAAAATAAATAAATAAATAGAATGTATCCTTCTTGAAAGGAAGAACTATTACAGTGCCCTCCAGTGGCAATCATTCCTTAATTGTTTTAGTTGCCCACTTCATAATTTCTCCTCGGAATGGCCCTGTGTTCCATCTATCCCATTGTTCCACTCACATCACGTATCCCCTTTATTACTCACATCTTCTTTTCCTATTTTCAACTCTCACCTTCACACATTTTGTTCTTCATAGAACTCCATTTACCATTTTACCTTTCAAGTGTTTTGTCCCCCAAAATATTACCTGAATGACTTTACAATTCTTCTTCTCCCTCCAAGGTTCTTCCCTAACATTGTCACCCTTTTCCACTTTCTATTGCCTCTTTACATTCTTCCATCACCCTATAGCTTAACTACCTTTCTTCTAAGTGCCTCATAAGTGGTATTAACCAGTTTATTCTATACTCCATATTCCACCTCATGGCAAGTCCCTGTGTGTCAGAGAATGTGCTCCATAGGGTTTTCAATGGCTGATTTTTCAGAAGTAGATCACCAGGCCTTTCTTCTGAGGCACCTATAGGTAGACTTGAATCTGTAATCTATCAGTTTTAACTGCTTGCACCACCCAACGACCCCACAGGGGGTATCAGCACTACTCAAAGGTACCTATTGCCCCTAAAGAGCATAGTTTCAGGTCAGTGTTGGTGAGGTGGTCAAATGAGAGTGGACCTCTGGGATAAAGGAAAGGGTAGTAGTTGGGGGAGGAGGACCTGATCTGATACTGGATGGATAGGACGAGGAGGGGCAGGTGGAGAGAACGTGGGCCACTGTCAAAATGCCAAGACAAAGAGGTAAGTGAAGAAGAATCACCAGCAAGTTTACGGATCCAGCCAAAAGGAGACAGACTGGAGTCAGGGACAGGTAGAGAGGAAACACAGGAAACAACAGAAATCAGAGTCCATGGGCAAGACAGATGATCGTATTATTTATAGCTTCCTCTCTTTGCTCTGCCTCGTCTTAAAATGGTCATAGTTCAGTGCCTAAGGACTCTGCTCCCTACAGGCTTTTCTCCTGAGTGTCACTAGATCAGGACTTTGTGAGGTAAGAGAGGTGAAAATTACTGGCAAACTATAGTCCTTACAGTAGATGACAGACTGACATATTAGTTTCTTGTCTGTGGGTCCTATTAATAGGGGAAGGGTGAAAATATCTGCCATGAGGAGCTAATGTTAGGTGTTGTGGGGGCTAGGCTGAATCAGGCAAAGTGTTGACTTAAGAAGTAGAAGTAGAGGTAACCCAAGGGGAAGTGCAAGGTGTAGTTACAAAGAGAAACCAGAAGTTAGTGCCTGAGAGACAGAATGAAGCATGAGATCTGAGGGACCGATACAAGGCCATAAACCAGAGGCTGGGCATGGGATCAAGAGCCAAAGGAATCAGAAACATGTTCATGAAGTAGAGTGCAATCATTAAACAAGAATTTTGGGTTCTAGGCTGTACATAAAGTATCAGAGCAGAAGTTCAAGTGAACTGAGTATTGAATTCATGTTGTAGGGGTAGCTGGCGAGTTTAAATACAAAGGGTCAGGTAACATCCTCCAGTGGGTCCCTCCTATCAGACAAGATAGAACCAAAGTCTCCCATTTGCGTGCTTTTTTTTAAATTGTACTTTAGGTGAAAGTTTATAGCTCAAGTTAATCTCTCATACAAAATTTTATACACATATTGTCATGTGACACCAGTTGCAGTCCCTACAATGTGACAGCACACTCTCCCTTTCCACCCCGGGTTTCCCCGCGTCCCTCCAACCAGCTCCTGTCCCTTCCTGCTTTCTCATCCAGCCTCTGGACAGGAACCGCCCATTTGGTCTCGTGTATTTGCTTTAACTAAGAAGCACACTCTTCACGAGTATTATTTTATGTTTTATAGTCCAGCCTAATCTTTTTCTGAAGAGTGGTCTCCGGGAATGGTTTTAGTTTTGGGTTAACATAGCGTCCAGGGGTCATGGCTTCGGGGATTCCTCCAGTCTCAGTCAGACCATTAAGACTTTTTATGTGAATCTGAGTTCTGTTCCACACTTTTCTCCTGCCCCGTCAGGAGAAAACACTCTTTTGTGTTCCCTGTCAAAGTGGTCATTGGTGGTACCCAGGCCCATCTGCATTTTCTTAATGGAAGATGTAGTTGCTCTCAGAGGTGTGTATGAGTATCCCAAGGGCATCCTTCACTCTGTACCCCTCCAATTGGACCAGAGTTGGAACTGGCCTTGGTTGGTGGTTGTGGGCTACCTCAACCTCACTCATCATTTATTTGGAGCCCTGGGATTAGTCCTTCGAGTGTGTAATTCAGGGCAGGTTCTGAAATGTGGGGTGGAATAGCATGTACAGGAGGATATGAATGTGGAAGGCAACAAGAGCTATGAACTTTGTAACTGTGAAGGGTCCTAGACTCTAGGATCCCCTACCTCTCTGGCAGGATACAGGTGTGAGAATGTGGTAGAAGAGTCAAGACATCTCCCATTTGAATTACCCTTACTGTGATGTTAAGATTGTGTGTCAACTTGGCTGGGCCATGATTCTCAGTGTTTTAATGTGATCACTCCCACGACTGAATATACTGTGAGTAGCCAATCAGATGAAAGGGAGTCTCCTTGGGGGTGCAGCCTGCATCTTAATATATGCAGATGCTCTGGCTTTTTGCTCACTCTGGATCCTGCAGCTGCCTCCTGTCATCTCATCTCCAGTTCTTGGGACTTGACTGTCAGCTTATCTGCCGAACTTGGGATTCGTCAATCTTCACAGCCTGTGAATGGAGCCCTGCTCTCTGACCTGCTGATCTTGGGTTTGCCAGCCCCTGCAGCTACGTGAATCAGGAGAACCCTTGTGGTCTTGCCTGCTGATCCTGGAATTTGTCAACCTTCACAGCCTGTAAGTGGGAGCCCTGCTCTCCAACCTGCCAATCTTGGGCTCGCCAGCTTCTGCAGCTGCGTGACTTGGGAGTGGCCTCTACCCTGATCCACGGACTTGGGACGTTCTAGCCTCTACAATCATGTGAGCTGTTTCCTTGATATAAGTCTCTCTCCCTCTCTCTCTCTCTCTCTGTATATATATATATACACGTTACTGGTTTTGCTTCTCTAAGAGAACCCAGCCTAAGACATTTGGTACCGAGACTGGTTATAGAGAAACAAAATTGTAAGGATGAGTTTCCTAAATTGGTTCTCAAGTCTGGTTAGTCTTAAAGATGTTGATGACTGTGCTTCCAGCAGTAAAGAGGGCACTGCTAGTCCATGGAGTGAGGTGGCGATACAAATACACAAAATATCACCACCAGCAGATCAGGTATTGGTGAAAGGCGAGGCTCAGGGTGAACACATGTGTGATATCTTTCTACAGCTTGGTCAGAATGAGAAGTATAAGGAAGCTGGTTGGTTTGTCCTACTTTCATTAGACAAACTGGTGAAAGAAAGAGATGCGCTCAGGGCTTCAGAGTCAAAGCTCAAGTGCTGCATACATGACCTCAAGGCTTCTACTTGTGCTTTGAAAGAAAGCCTTATTTCTTGTAGTAACAGAGCTGAAATTGCCCAAAACCAAACCCAGAGTCTTACTGTAAGAGCGGCTGAATTACAATGCCAGCTTAATTACCAACCTCAAGAGGTGTCTGAAGTTAAAGTAAGGGCATTGATTGGGAAGAAATGGGAAACTTGGGATGGGGATATATGGGCAGATAATCAGGAAGCTGGGGACACTGAGCCTGTAAATCCCATTGAATCACTCCTGCCAGCAGAACCAGTCCTATCTGAAGAGATTACTTCATGTTTGTCTGCTAAACCACCCTGCCCAGAAAAACCATTAGCCCCTCCACTCCCATCTAATGAGATTAGTCCTAGCCCAGCTGCCTCTAAAGAGCCCTTGCCTGAGTCATTGCCGGGGGCATCACCTGAGGCAGATGTTTTACAAGACAATGCTGAATGTTCTCAAAACAATTCCACACTACAGATTCTGGCTTCTAGACCTATAACTAGGCTTAAGTGCCAGCAAGCTGCAAAAGGTGGAGTACAAAATGTGACCCAGGAGGAGGTACGCTACACTCCAAAAGAACTACTTGACTTTTCTAATACGTACAAACAGAAACCTGGGCAATATGTGTGGGAATGGTTATTAAGGGTGTGGGATAATGGTGCAAGGAACATAAAGGTGGATCAGTCTGAGTTTATTGATATGGGTCCGTGAAGCACAGATTGTTCATTCAATGTTTCCGCTAGAGAAGTTAGGAAAGGATCTAATAGTTTATTTGGTTGGGTTGCTGAAGCATGGATTATGAGGTGGCAAACACTAAATCAAGTTGAAGTACCAGACCTGCCTTGGTATACTGTAGAAGAAGGTATCCAAAGACTTAGAGAAATTGGCATGCTAGAGTGGATTTATCAAGTTAGACCCACAGACCCAC
>NW_004444003.1:3454321-3458912 GCF_000243295.1 Trichechus manatus latirostris
TGGGAATCATGGCCTAGCCAAGTTGACACAATTTGGGGGCACAATTCAGTCCATGACAGTGACTTCCAAGGTGTTCTAGCAGACAGCATTTCAGAGCAGGAGGAGCTCTAGGCACAGGGTCTTGAACACAGCCCTGTCATGACTCCTGAATAGAAAGTACAGGTTGTACTCAGAGACCAGTGCCCTTCTCCCTCAGAACAAAGTTGGTGAGGTTGAGTGACAACAAAATAGCTGCTAGCTCTTCCTTGGCTTTATTACAACCAGCCTATAATCCTACAAAGTAAATAATATCACCCCTTGAACAAATGGATGCATGGCATTGTTAAGTAACTTGCCCATAGTCACAGAGCTATGAGCAGAAGGCCCAGAATTTGAATTCAGATCTGTCTGGTTTCAAAGTCCATGATGATCTTATCAACTAAGTTAATAATACTGCCTCAAGGTAGAGATGAACAGCAGTAATGAGGGACACAAAAAGCATAGCTGGGGGCCATGTCCATCAGGCAATGGTTAGGACTTCCTGATCTCAACATTAGTTCGTTCCCATCAAGGCCATAAAGGAAGAGGAAAGTGAGTACAAATTACCCAGGAACTGAGAAAATCTATTACTCAGAGACTAGGAGAGACAGCCTGTGAATGTATGTACTTATTATAAGTAGCTGGCTGAGACTGACATCCAGAAAGATCCACCAAATCAAACCAAAATAACTAAAAATACATATACCTGTATGTATAATCAAATGTACCTATATGGTACAGCATATCAACCTGGTAAAATAAAGTTCCACTTTTAGCATTCCTTTCTTTTGGTTTGAAGGCATCATCATCATTAAAAGATATACGAAGCCCTATCAACATCACAAAGGAGCCCTGGTCGTGCATTCATTAAGCGCTGGGCTGCTAACCAAAGGGCAGCTGTTTGAACCCACCAGCCTCTCCACAGGGGAAAGATATGGCAGTCAGCTTCCTTAGAGATTACAGCCTTGGAAACTCTAAGTGGCAGTTTTACTCTGTCCTATAGGATTGCTATGAGTGGGAATCTGCAATGGGTTTTTTTTTTTTTTTAAATCAACATCACATAGACAACACCTTAATGTAAGTTATCTATTTTTCTATAAATTGAAAATTAGCTGAAAGCTGATTTTCGTTGAGGGAAGTGAGGAAGAAAGAGATGTTCAGAGCTGATAGTAGACTATTATCAAGGTCAATGAGTAAGTTGAGTATGGGAGAGAGTTAGACAAATTTATATTCTTCCAATTCTTCCTAGATTATCTGACCAAATCTAAATTTCTCGTTCTTATATTTTAAGGACTTATTTCTCGTGGCTCCTAAATACAAGCCTCTACTCCTTCAGTCCAGGTCAAATCTGCCTCCTCCCTGTTCACTAACATTCACAAGCAGACTTCAGCTACACCCACTGCTGTGATGAAGCCCATGCCTCTCTGCCTACCCAGACCTCCTGCTCCTTCAAGTACAGGCTCACAACAATACCCTCTGCCAAGATTATCTTCATGTGACAGCTCAAACTTGAGGTGGCATTTCCCTTCTGACCAGCTCTGAAAGAAAAGATAAAAATGAGGCATAAACAAAAGCCACAGTTAGAGAAATGAAACCTGGAGCTAGAATTTTTCCCCTGCATATCAGTTAACCTGAAAGAAGACTAGCTCAATAAAGGAATACATTTGAGGGAGCTACTGTATTCCCCACCTATTCATGACTCTCAGGAACATTCCAGTGCCTCTTTATTTCTCTTTAAGGTGATAAACACTGAGCTATAGCTGGACCCTGCTTCCTTTTAACTTTTAGTGTTGCATTATATATTTACTTGACTATATTTAAGGAGCCCGGGTGGCAAATTAAGGAGCCCTGGTGGTACAGTAGGTGAGAGCTTGGCTGCTAACTACACTGAATGGTCAGCAGTTCAAACCCACCAGCTGCTCCACAGGAGAAAGATGTGGCAGTTTGCTTCTGTAAAGATTACAGCGTTGGAAACCCTATGGGGTCGTTCCACTCCGTCCTATAGGGTCACTATGAGTTGGAATCTACTCGACGACAATGAGATAGCCAAATTAAGTCAATAGATGGTAAGACAGACTTGAAGTTTTATTACTGAGGTAAAATCTATATACAGTGAAATGTATAGATCTTAAGTGTACAATTAAATTAGTTTTGATGAATGTAGATGCATGTAACCACTTTAGTCAAGACATAGACATTTGCATTACCTCAAAAATTTCCTCATGAAGTTGATTTTTAAGCAGCCCCCTCCAAAAAAAAAAAAAAAAAAAACCCACATATAACTTTACAGTAATCCATATAGATTGGTCCAAAATTTTTTTTCACATTCTTTGAATAGCAAAACAAAACAAACCCATTGCCATCAAGTCAATTCCGACTCACAGTGATACTATAGGACAGAGTAGAACTGCCTTATACGGTTTCCAAGGCTGAATCTTTAGGGAAGCATATTGCTACATTTTTCTTCTGCAGAATGGCTGGTGGGTTCGAACCGCTGACCTTTTGATTAGCAGCGGAGCACTTAACCACTGTGCCACCAGGGCTCCCTTTATATAGCCGAATGATTAAACAGGTGTGTTAATTAGGACTATATGTTCAAGAATATAAAGTAACAGAATTATTTTAAAATACCCCGTTGCTGATGTCAAGTTGATTCCAACTCATAGCGACTCTACAGGACAGAGTGGAACTGCCCTATAGGGTTTCCAAAGAGTGGCTGGTGGATTCGAACTGCAGACCTTTTCGTTAGCAGCCGAGCTCTTAACCACTGTGCCACCTAGGTTCCATTTTAAAATATAGATACCTAAATATCTTTTGTATTTACCCCCTTTCCACCTGCTGCTTCTCTCCCAGGTTCTGACACCCTCCTCTTCACTCTCTACCTCTCTGAATCACACTACCTTTCAGGAAAGCTCAGGAGGATTTCCAGCTTTTCATGGTAGATTAAACAGAAACGTTTTTCTGCTCCCTCCTGAATCCAAATTAAAATAATGATAAATTTAAAAATATATAAGCACAAAAGTAAAGAGGAGGAAACAACAGGTAAGGATTATCAGTACAATTTTGGAAAGTGGAAAACAGATGGAGGAGTGGTAACTTACTTACAGACAGGTGAAAGCTGAAAATTGAACAGCCTATAAAATCGGATGCCAGCAAGAAGTGGTTCACCTAGAAGAACCTGGGACGGCTTAGGAACTGGAGCCAACAAATACGACAGAAAGAAGGTGGGCATGAGAATGGGACTAAAAAAAAAGGGATTAGTTGGAAGTTTCTGTCAAAAGCCTCTCTTGGACTCCAGGAAGCTGAATACACCACTCCAACCCACGGAGGGGATGAGAGGTTTACTTTATTTTTTGAGAAATGTAACTCTAGACTCTGGACACGGACATCAGACATAGTAGAGGAAAGCAGTGAAGAAACGTCCTAAAAGAAGGACTTATGTGAAAGTCTGCATCACGAACGGTGATAGTCCAAGCAAGGTCCTCTTTTCCACTCTCAGATTCCAGGTTTATACCACCATCCACCACTGTGCTCCAACCCCTTACTTCCAACCTCATCCTCCAGAGAAGACTTTAGAAAATCATTCTCTGGAGAAACTGAGCCAATTTAGAGAAAGGGTGCACAGACATTTGCATCTGAGGTTACCCAATAAAACAGCTATGTGCCTGCCAATTATCCTACAGTGAAACCCACCAGACAACAAGCCCTATCAATACACATAAAACTTCCAATTAGATTATTTTTTTAAAAAATTTTTTTATTGTTCTTTAGATGAAGGTTTATAGAACCAACAGTTTCTCATTAAACAGTATACATACTGTTTTATGACATTCGTTAACAACCCCATGACATGTCAACACTCTCCCTTCTCAAACTTGGGTTTCCTAAAACCAGCTTTCCTGCCCCGCCTGCCTTCTAGTCCTTGTCTCTGGGCTGTTATGCCCCATTAGTCTCGTTTTGCTTTATGGGCCTTTCTAATCTTTGGCTGAAGGGTGAAACTCGGGAGTGACTTCATTACTGAGCTAAAAGGGTGTCCAGGGGCCATACTCTCGAGGTTTCTCCAGTCTCTGTCAGGCCAATAAGGCTGGTCTTTTTTTGTGAGTTAGAATTTTGTTCTATCTTTTTCTCCAGCTCTGTCTGGGAGCCTCTGTTGTGACCCCTATCAGAGAAGTCAGTGGTGGTAGCCAGGCACCATCTAGTTGTACTGGACTCAGTCTGGTGGAGGCCTTGGTTGCTGTGGTCCACTAGTCCTTTGGACTAATCTTTCCCTTGTATCTTGTTTTCTTCATTCTCCCTCGCTCCTGAAGGGGTGAGACCAGTGGAGTATCTTAGATCGCTGCTCACAGGCTTTTAAGACCCCAGATGCTACTCACCAAGGTAGAGTGTAGAACATTTTCTTTATAAACTATGTTATGCCAATTGAGCTAGATGTTCCCGGAGACCATGGTCTCCACAGCCCTCAGCCCAGTAATTCAGTGCCTCAGGGAGTTTGGATGTGTCTATGGTGCTTCCATGACCTTGCCTTAGTACAAGTTGGGCTGGCTTCCCCAGTATTGTGTACTGTCTTACCCTT